>NW_028227257.1:154811848-155271848 GCF_978045245.1 Mus caroli | reverse complement strand
TTTTATCAACCTATCTTGAGGATAATGATTATCAAGAGTTCCTATAAATCCTATTTGAGCAAGCAACCAATCCGTACTGTGCTGCTTCAGCCAAGTATTTTTTTTTGTCATTAAAAAAAATTTTTATCAGATATTTTCTTTATATACATTTCAAATTTCAAATGCTATCCTGAAAGTTCCCTATACCCTCCCCCACCCTGCCCTGCTCCCCTACCCACCCACTCCCACTTCTTGGCCCTGGCATTCCCCTGTACTGGGGCATACAAAGTTTGCAATACCAAGGGGCCTCTCTTCCCAGTGATGGCTGACTAGGCCATCTTCTGCTACATATGCAGCTAGAGACACGAGCTCTGGGGGTATGATCTACAATATAAGGCTGAACAATGATGTCTAGTTCTTTGCTAAAATAAGCCAACACCTTTCAAGGCACTGGGCTACTGCCTCACAATACGGCAGGATATCATGCTTAGGAGATGTCCTCGAATGTATCCACATAAGAGGAGCCCTTTGTTACAATAATCCGGTAGGCATGTGAATTATATTAAAAAAATCAATACTTGTAAAGGCAAAGAATAATCTATATAAGTAACTGGGTTTTTTTGTTTGTTTGTTTGTTTGTTTTGTTTTTGTTTTTTTGAGACAGGGTTTCTCTGTGTAGCCCTGGCTGTCCTGGAACTCACTTTGTAGACCAGGCTGACCTTGAAATCAGAAATCTGCCTGCTTCTGCCTCCCAAGTGCTGGGATTAAAGGTGTGCACCACCACGCCCAGCACAAATTGTTTTTCAATAGCTCTTTCTACTTGTTGTAAGGCCAGCAATCCTTCTGAGGTTAAAGATCTAGGGGAGGTAGGTTCAGCTCTCCCTTTAAGAATATCAAATAAAGGTCTTAATTCTCCTGTAGTAAGCTTTAAATAGGGGTGAAGCCAATTGATATCACCTAACAGCTTTTGAAAATCATTTAAAGTTTTTAAACTGTCCCTGCGAATAATTATCTTCTGGGGAAAAATGGCTTGATCTGTAAGTCTAAAGCCCAAATAATTATAAGGATCCTGAGTTTGTACCTTTTCTGGAGCTATTTGCAGTCCTTTATCAGCTAAAGTCTGGTGTAAATCTCTATAACATAAAAGCAATTCTGGAGGATCTTTTCCTGCTATTAAGACATCATCTGTGTAATGAGTGATGTATATCATTGGCCATTGCTGCCTTACAGGCTGAAAGGCTTGTGCCACAAACTTTTACATAAGATAGGACTATTAGTCATGCCCTGAGGAAGAACTGTCCATTGATATCTTTTCAGAGGTTTCTTAAAATTAAAAGAAGGAACACAGAAGGACAATCTTTCACAATCCTCAGGGTGCAAAGGAATAATAAAGAAACAATCTTCAAGTCACCACTATTTTATAATATCCTTTAGGAATGGCTACTGGAGATGGAAGCCCAGGCTGTAAAGCTCCCATAGGCACTATGGTTTCATTAACCTTTCTTAGATCTTGTAACAATCTCCATTTACTGGATTTTTTTTCTTGATAACAAATACTGGAGTATTCCATGGTGACTGAGATTCTCTTAGATGTCCTGCCTCTATAGTCGCTCCTGCACTAGCCAAGAGTTGGCTTCTATTTTTCTTTAGATAAAGACTATTGACTGAGCAGTGGTGGCACACGCCTTTAATCCCAACACTTGGGAGGCAGAGGCAGAGGCAGGCAGATTTCTGAGTTCAAGGCCAGCCTGGTCTATAGAGTGAGTTCTAGGACAACCAGGGCTACACAGAGAAACCCTGTCTCAAAAAACCGAAAAAAAAAAAAAAGCCAACCCACACTGGAATATTATTAAGCCACTGAATTTTATCAGCATGGGATACAGGCAAGATTGATAGTGGCCATTATGGAAAATACCCCAAGCCTCTTGTGTTAGAGTAAGGCTTAGGACTTTCAAATGTCTTAATACCTTGTCCTTCCTTTCTTAGCCCCTGACCAGGCAAAAATCCTTATCCTAGTATCTGCTTAGTCACTGCCTCGTTAGGACTACACATTATAAGACCCATCTGTGACAAGAGATCTCTTACCCAGAGGATAATAGTCAAATTTGACATAACATAAGGCTGAATTTGTCCTGAGTTGCTCTCATCATCTCTCCAGGTTAGAAGTTGAGAACTTTGTTTTGGGTTCTTGGCATAACCAATCCCTTCGAGGTGGGTGAGTGGATCAGATAAAGGCCAAGTTGACGGCCAGTCTTGTCCTCTAATAATTGTTACGTCAGCCCCAGTATCTATTAATCCTTCAAAACTTTTTCCTTCAATTATTAATTTAAGGTTAGGTCTCTTACTAGTAATAGTTCGAACCCAGTACACCTCAGGGGAACCAAAGCCACTCTGTTCTCTCTCACTCTTAATGAATCTGGAAGGTAGCAGATGCAAAGGAACTAAGAGAAGTTGAGCAATTCTTTGGTTAGCAGGGACAGTTATAATACCATGAGGAGAAGCAGCCATAATTTTAATTTCTCCTTCAATAATCATTATCTATAACACCTGGGTAAATTTGCAGTTCTTTTACAGTAGTACTGCTTCGTCCTAGAAGAAATCCCCAAGTTTCTGCAGGTAAAGATCCAAAAACTCCTGTAGGCAGGGTTTGAACTCCCATTTCTGGGGTTAATACTGCATGGGTAGTGGAACTGAGGTCCAATCTCACACTTCCTGCGGTTGCCCTGGTAAGTTTAAAAACAAATTTCCCTGGCCTGGCAGCAGCTTCATGGCCCCATAAGCTGCTTGCTGTGGGCATCTGGGGTCCTGAGGTTGACCCCTCTGCTTGTTTCCCAACATGGGATGGCCCTGAATATCTGTCTTAGATTTACAGTCCCTGACCCAGTGGTTACCCTTCCTGCGTCAAGGACAAACTCCTGGGATATAGCCTGATTGTCTGCTTGCAGTGCCTCTGTTTCTTGGACAATCATTTTTAAAATGACCCAAACCTCCACATTTAAAACATACTTTATTCCCTTATTTCTGTGAAAGAATTGCTTGTACAGTGGTTCCTTGCAAAGCAGCAGCCATGGCCAATCTCTGCACAAAGACGAATATACCCTGCTAAGTCTGTCTATGCTTTGTATGGTCAAATAGCTGCACTAGCATTCTCATAAGCCAATTGTGTAACAAAAAGATTTCCTGCTTGAGAAAAATTCTACTAGCTATTTTTAGTAGTCTATCCACAAAATCCTGAAAAAGTTCATCAGGAGCCTGTCTAATACTAGCCACATTTCCACTGAGATGCCCTTTAGTCGGTAATTGATTCCATGCGCGGTGGGCAACCATTGCAACCTGCGCCTACACTCCAACAGGAAACCCAATCTGACTAGCATTGCCTTCATATTGATCTTCTCCTAAAAGCATGTCAGCATCCCAATCTGGGTTACCTGTCTGAGCATTCATTGCAGCAGTTCCCCTACTAGCTTCACACCATTCAGAACTCCAAAGTAAGAAATCTCCTTCTGACAAAGTAGCCTTACATAGAGTCTTCTAATCTTGGGGGATTAAATTTGACTCCATGATAGTATCCAATAAAGCTTGTGTAAAAGGGGCTGTACTGTGCCACAACTGTTTTTACTCTTTAATCACCTTGAACTCTAAAGTCTGTTATTGTCTGACTCTATTGTTACTGATCAGTTATCTCAACTATAGGGAAAGCTAGCATGCCAGATGTGTTCTGCCCTTTCCCATAAGCCTGACTCACAGCTCTTTCTAGTGGCGATTGGTGTATCTCAGAATCGCTGCTCTTCCCTGTACTTGACACCTTTTTTAGCTCCTGTAGCTCATTAGTCAATTTCTGCAGCTTAATTTCAAACTCTAATTTATTTAGTTGCATGTCCAGCTGGGCAGCATCTCCTGCAATAGAGGCCATAGGTGGAGCAGGAGGTGCGCAAGGAGGCCAATCCTCATCATAATATTTGGCAGCTCCTTTTTCTGAATGAGTTTCCCTCTCTGATGTTAGCTCTATACACTCTTGGACAGCCACTTCCAACTTGGCCATTCTGTGTGTGTGTGTGTGTGTGTGTTGGGGGGGGCATTGAAAGCCCTTCCTACCAGAAGATGGAGGAACTTGGGAAGACAGAGGGAGCCTCGCTCACAGGACTGGGCACTATGTTCTGATGGAGGATGCACTAATGACCCTGCTCTGTAAAAGAGACAGGCTTTATTCTGAGTTCAGCCCACAGGTCCAGAGCCTCCAGGATCTCTTTCTGCTTCCTAGATCAATGTAACTCCCTGAACCCCATCCCTACCATCTGGCTCAGTTTCCTGAAAGTCCTGGCTACATTTCCCAGGACTGGGGATTTCTGCATTTCCCAGGGCAGGTGCAGATCTCAATGACTTCATTTTGCAGAGATTATAAAAATGAATGGTCATAGACAGCTGCTGACACACACATACACAGCAGTGCACATTCATGTTATGGGTACATTGCACCTTGACAAACAGCTCCATTAGTACATCCGATGTATAGGCACAGAATATAGAGCCTCGTGTTGACACATGCTCTAGCATACATAATGCACCTACTTCATCTTGTGTACAGCATGCTCACCTGCATACACACTTAGTCATATGCATATATGCAGAATATGCATATGTGTACTTGGACACCTACATAGGCACATGCATGTTCACAATAACCACACATGTATAATATATGCATATGTATATAATACACACATTCATTCACATGCATGCATAGTCACCCATACACATGCATGTATGCTTACGCATGCACACACATGTTCACATACACTCCTGCTCATTCCATCTCTAGCTCAGAGCAGAGCCAGCCATGCTAGCTTGCCGTGGAGGAAGGGATGTCTAGAAGGTTCTGTTTCCAATTACTGTCAGCACTCTGTGGGTAGTGGGGGGTCTAGGTTGGGGTAGTGGGTAACAATGGGTAGCATCTTGGTGTCTAGTGTAGGGAATGACCCAAAGTCACAGTGGCAGATCCACAAGTTTGGTCAGTCGTCCTCTAGTTCCAGAAGGCCCTTGTATGGCCCAGGCATCAAAGAGACCCAAGTCTCTGATGGTCCAGTTACTTTGATGTGATCTTCCTGGAAATATCCCTCCCCTTTGCTAAAGGGAGAGAGCGGCAGTTCCACAGAGCCAGAGACAGGCTGAGGAACCTTTCAGAGGAGGAACTGTAGCAGGAAACTTGATGGTGCCACAGATCTGGTAATGAGGGGCTAATTTTCAGGAGCATGAACCAGAGGGACTGGCCAGCCTGTTGCAAGTCTGACCTGCCTTGCAACCTGCCCAGCCACTGCAGGAGGTCCTGAGCTGCAGAAACAACTCTTACTACCTGGGTTGCTCAAAACAAACAAACAAAAAAAATTGCACATCTTCCAACTCTACAGATTCTAAAGCAGCATCTGGGGTCCCAGGATTGTGCTCCCTTGGAGGGTTCTGGGGACGGTCCTATGGGTTTCCCCCAACCCCTAGTGCTGCCACAGGGTTCTCAAGCCAGGGTCATGTGAAGAGGACTCCTGAGTGACCTGGATGACCAGGGGCCAGTAGAGCTGACAAGGAAGTCTTTGAAAGCCCTACCTTACTTCTGAGGCACGCAGGGCTGGATCATTTGCCTCCTGGGTATCTGGTTCCTGGAAGGCAACCAACCACACCCAGCTGAGGGTTTTGATTCTTAGTGTAGAAGCCTTATGTGCAGTTCTGGAAATGACCACTGGGGGCATCACTGTCTGCAGTGCTTAATGGAGCAAGAGGAATGAGGGAAGAAGGGCCTTTCAGGACATACTGTGTGCCTGCCTCACCCAAAGGGACTCTTATCTCTAGCATTCCAGGGCAGGGTGAGCTCAGAGGTGGAGAATGACTCCAGGCTTATACAAACAGGCAGTGTGACCTTGTTCAGGGCCAGAGCTGAAACACCAGCAACTCCCTCCTCCTTGCAAGAGGTTCAGGATATTTAGAGCACCGTTTCCCAGATTTCATTCATGCCCTCATTCCTACACATCATCCATCCATCTTTTCATCTGAGGTCCATCCACCTGTCAACCAATGCCCGCTGGTTTCTGCCCTCTGTCCGGCCCCGTAGCTTGCTCTGCTGTCCTGACTCACAATGAGCTACTTCTTTGAAATGCCTGTACACAAGAAGGGGTGTGTCCTGGGGGTTATTGGAGATAATGGCTACTGGGAATCACTCATACACAAATGTCAAAGATCGAATTGATGTATAAACCTGCTGGGTCACTATGGTGAGATTAATTTTGGTTTGGTTTTGTAAACATTTGCAGGTGGATCTTCAAGTTCATGTCAGCCAACAACACGGGGGCAACCATAAGTGTTACCAAGCCCCTGGAGAAATGGGGACCCTTGGACTTTACACATGGGACTGTGAGATGGAACATTCACTGTGCCAAGCAACCATGTAGCTCTCCAGAAGTCAGGATGGAGAGGGAACCTGACTGGGCAGCTTTGTACCTAGGAGCTTGTATACTGAGAATGCTAAGTCCATGTGAATATGTGTACGTGAAGGTCCACAATAGCATGGTAGAATCCATGCAGATATCTGTCAACTGAAGAGCAGAGGAATACGGGGAAACCTGTATGTAAGGGTCCACAGTAGCACATTTCCTAATAATCTCATGGTGGGATCTGTGCTTGTCAACTGAAGAGTGGATGAATACACATAGTTGGTTTTTTGGTTTTTGTTTTCTTGGCAGGGGTTGGGGAGGGTTTCAGTGAACCACAGGAAGAAATGGAGTTCTGGCACACACTAAACACTTGTAGGTCTGGAAAATGCTCAAGGCAGGAAACCAGACCTGAGGAGCCACAGTCTTTGGCTTCTACCTCTGTGACAGGGCATACCACAGGGATCGCCTGGCAACTAGAGCTGGGGGCTGTGAACCAGCTCCAGGCTTCTCTTCCTTACAAGAAGGCAGGGTAAGACAGAGCAAATAGCTTTCCATAGACAGTAGGAAATGGAATATACCCACTTCCTCATCAAAGAGCTAAGCTTTCTGAAGCCAGCATGACACAGATAAGAGGTTGGCTCTCCATAGGCACAGACAACTATGTAATGGAGACTCACTTCCCTGTAGAAGGGCCAAGACATCTGAAGACGGCGTGTCATAGATCTGAGCCTGGCTTTCCTGGAAAGTACTGCCCAGTTGTTTGGGGCAATGACTTCTACAGTGCGGTGTGTCTTTTGCTGAGGTTTGAAAGGTCAGTTGCTGTAGCTTTAAAGATGGTTCCTGTTGCCTGTCATGGCGCCTTCTTCCTCAGGCTGAGTCAGCATTGGTCCTGCCATGGTCCGGCAGATGGTGCACAGCCATTCTTAGCTCCACATGTCGGCTGACTCCTCACTATCTGGTACCTCCCCCTTCTTGACATCCACATCCGCCATGTAAGGAGTTGTTGTTGCTCCTGGCACTTTCCTGGCTCCTCATGGAGCCCATGACAGACATATATCTGGGGTTCTTCCTGCGTGGGGGTTTTTCCCTGAGTCTCACATATTGCAGCCATTGCTCCTGACTTTAAGTCCCACTACCATCTCCTCCGCTCAGCCAGACCCTGGCCCTGTTGCAGACATTCTCTTTGGTGCTCAACTCCCCACACGTTTTAAGGTGTTGTGACAGGAGTGACCTTAGATTGTAAGTCACCCCAAGAACTCAAAGCCTTCATTGTTTGTGGTCCATTATATAAAAATGATTTTGCAGATTCTTTCCCTTTTTCTCTTTACTGGTGGTAGGTATATAAGTTCATTCTTTGTTCTTCCCAGATAGATAACATCACACTATCGTTCTGGCCTGGATCACTTATTGCAGCCTTTCCAGCTATCTTCCCTGCTGTCTCACTTGTTATCTCCAATACAGTCTTACTATAACACCTGGAAGGACTCTAAAAATGTGCCACATGTGCCAGGTCAAAGCCCTTCAGGTCTCCCTGTTTCTTTCACAGAAAAAGCTAATGTCCTTACCCAATGGCCCATAGCCACCCTTGCTGACCTGCCCTCTCAGTGACCTGGCTTTGGCATCACCTGCTGTAGACATCCTGCCCTTCAGTCTGTTCCTGGAACAAGCCCTGCTCTCTCCCCCAGAACTGTCCCCTGTGTTCCTCCCACGTTGAATGTTCTTCCACTATAGTCAATTTTGTGTTCAAATGTCACCTTGGTGAGGTTGGCCCAGACAGTTCAATTTAACATTCAAACACCTACTATATCAACACTGTCTGTACAACTTGTTCCATGTGATGTTCCCCAGGACATTTATGACCTTTTAAATAATTTATAATTACAAGACTCAGAGTTCAATCAAGAAGCAGACCTGCACAGTAGATAGAACAGGGGTGGCTTGTGTAATGGATACGGAATAATACAAATGTAAAGACAAAGCTAAGGCATAGCTTAAGGTTGCAGGGGTGGTTTGTGGGTGGGATCCCAGCTTCCTGCTGGGAAACGGTGTGGCTGCAGCCCAGGGCACCTGTGTGAGTCAGGGATGGACATGGTCAGGGCAGAGGGTAGCAAACAGAGAGAGGCACACATGCTGCCTGTCTCCCTTTTCAGGTGCAGGAGGGTAGCTGGGGAACCTTCACAGTTCACTGAGACTCCGTATTGGGCTGCATCTTGATAGCCATTTGGGGCCCACTAAGGCCAGCGTGACTCACATTCTGCACGGCCTTATGAGTTTAGAGTTCAGTCAGATAGACAAGAGTCAGAACTCTGAAGTAGACCTGACAAAACAGATAGGTCCAAGTGAGATCAATATGTATTTTCCACAAGAGAAAATGTGACATTTGTCTTTCCAGCACCCATTATTTCCTTCATTCAGATTCCACCTTCCCACACACAGTCACCCTTGGACTTTCATGTGCAAATACATTCTGCAAATGAAAGAAAACATGCAGAATTTGTCTTTCTGAGTATGTCAAGACTAGGCCAGAGCAGGATTCAGCTGAAGGGCATACTCTCTATGACTCATTTCTACCAGCCCTATGATTTCAGTCTGCAGAACACTCCAAAATAGGGCCACTGGCTGGGAATTGGTCTTCGACACATGGACCTCAGGAGGATGCTTCAGATCCCAACATGACAGCGTGTTAGATTTACTTAACTCTGCTCACTAGGCCATCCATGTGTTAGGAGAACTAAGGAGGGGATGCAGGCACTGGGTTGGGAAGCTGTGAGTCTGTCAGTGCATCAGAAAGTGTCTACCAACCACAGGTGAGGTTCGGCCTTCGACTTCCAGACACAGCCCAAGTCAGCAGCGAACTGACGGTGGCCCTGGCTCTGCTAATCATGGTGTTCTCCTCCTGTACAAGGATTGAGGCTTGTGCCTATGTGGGGACATGCTTACAGGAATAATCCAGGCATGGTATGGAGGACAGCCTGACAGGTACAGAGGCCTTCCCCATGACACAGAGCTGCTAACCTGCTTCCTGATTTCTCCTAAAGGGCATCGGCCCCACCCTCTCACATCCTGCTCAGCACCTTCTATACTAACATCAAATCCCGAGCCATGCCAGCTCCTCAGCACAGTCCAGGGCTTGTCACAGAGTCCTCACTGATATTGTGTATGGATACTTGAGCCTGTCCACCTTTGGTCCAGAGAGGCACAAAGATGCCATTGTGGGACTAGCACCTGTCTCCAGGGCCATGGAGTGTGGACAGTCCCATAGGAACTGAAACCCTTCTTCAGAGATGACTTCTGTGTCTCAGGGCAGGTGGCTAAGTCCAGGAACTGCAGAGTGGGGAATGGAAGGCAGAGTTCCCAGTGGGAGGGAAGGTGGGCTAAGGCCAGAAGCCAGGGCAGCCAGGGCAGGCTTCCTCAGAACACAGGTCAGCATGTGGACTCATGGTGCCTCATGCATCCATTTGTCTGTAGGGAATGAGACCTGGCTGTGTTGAGAGCCTGTGGGTGCTCAAAGCTAATGAGAAGGAAGGCTGTGGACTCCAGAAGTGAGAGGTTCAACAGGAGCACAGGGGTGGTTCAGGACAGGACAGGGCCTGGCCTACTGCTTGGATGTGATGGAGCCTGGTTCTCCATCCCATGGCAGGGCACAAGATGGCAAGAAATGAACACATATGGAACTCAGATGTATCAAGGCAGTCCTAGCTTTGCAAATGTCCTGTCAGTGGGCCCTCAGAGGAGGGAGCAACAAAAGGTCAAGTCCCCTTGTTGGGCATGAACCCCCTGGAGTCACAGACATGAACCCTTTCACTGATTCATTTAGGGGACACATACTCATGACCCTAATGCTTGGCTAGAATTCTTCATGCAGCCAACTTATAAGTGAGATGTAGGGAAAGTGAACTCTACCTGGTGGTTCAGTAGATGGGCCTTGGCCGGTTTGTGAAAAAGGACCAAGGCATCTGAGAGTAAGAAGTGCTCTGTAGAGAGCACGACTGGCCTCATTGCAGGATGAAGTGGGTCAGGGGTCATGGTATTCCCTAGTGGCAGGGGGTCTACCTTGATGATGTTTTGTGACCCCACTTACAGGGAAGTCCTGGTGGGGCATCCATGCAGGGAAGGGACAATGAGGTGAGTCCCCAGGCAGGGGCCAAGCCATCTGGGACCCAGAAGATGGTCTCTGGTTGTGAAACTCAGCCTAGTTCTCAGCAGCAGGAGATCAGAGGCCAGATCTCAGGGAGCATAGCTCAGGGCAGCCATGGGCAGATGCAGGGCAGGTGTGTGAAGGGAAGCCTGACCCTCCCCCTCCATCCGAGTTGCTCATTCCCCAGGGTCCTTTGTGAGCACAGCACTTGGGTGGCGCAGACCTTCCAGAGCATTGTGTGTCTTTCTTTATCTGCAGGTGACACTGAGTTGATATTCATCAGATCCCAACAACAACAACCTTCAGCTCCATGATGGATGTGTGTTTGGCCATGAGAGATGGACAGGAGGGACATGGCTAGTGCCAAGTGGGCACACATCCCTGTCCATGGGGGATATAAAGGGCACCCTGTGAGAAGCCAGAGTACACTCTGCCTAGGTGACCTGCCTTGTGTGAAAGCACAGTGCCTGGAGATGAAGAGCCTGCTCCTCACCATCCTGCTGCTGGGGCTGGTGGCTATCCTGAAGGCTCAGGAAGCCCCGCCAGATGACCAGGAGGATGTGAGGATGGGAGGGACAATGGATGGTGGTAGGAGATGGCCTGGCCTACTGCTTGATGCTGAGGGGGAGGATGTTTCCTTGAAGGTTGAGTTTGACTCCATACTTCATCTCAGCAGTCTGATCAAGGACTCCTGAGTCCTTCTGTTAGAAGATAGGGGTCTCCCTGGAAACATGGGTCCTCCTAAAACTTGAGTTAGAAGAAAAAGCAGATTTGGGTGGCAGATCCTTGTTCAAGTAAAGCTCAGAGCTAGAACATTTAGAGCAGGACGTTCTGGGCAGAGGATTCATCCAGTGCCCTTTTTGAGGTGTAGACCTCAACGAATACATTCACTGGGATGGGGGAAGACACTTCTGCCATCATGGGATTGGGTACCCATGTGCTGGTATCTCTCTATTTACCACATGTCTTGGAACACGTGAGGTTAGCTCACCTCAGTTGCTGCACCCTGGGCTCAGAAGCTAGCTCATATGCTAGACCCTGGGGTAGACTCCTGGGAAGGCTTGGGTGTGCTCACAGTTTTGTTTCCTACAGTACTCTGGGATCTGGTACGCAAAGGCCATGGTACACAATGGTAGCCTACCCAGTCACAAGATACCCAGTATAGTTTTCCCTGTGAGAGTAATAGCTCTGGAAGAAGGAGACTTGGAGACCACAGTTGTATTCTGGTACGTGTTTCCTACTGGAACTCTCTGCAATTTTTCTCTCCCTTGCTAGCCATTATTTGAGTTTGGGTAATGAAGAGATTCCTACCTTTGAGGGGACACAGTCTCAAGGTAGTACCTTAAAAGTAGAACAGGAGTGACACAGGGTTTAATGGGTCACCTGGTCAGGACTGATGATCGAAACACACCTTAGTTATGTTCCTGAGAGCAGCTGCCTGTGGGCTTGTGTTTTACAGGAAGAATGGTCATTGCCATGAGTTTAAATTCATGATGAAGAAAACAGAAGAGCCTGGCAAATACACCGCCTGTGAGTCCCTGTGCCTCATTGTTTCCTACAGTGGCAAGCCCTGGGGAGGGTGGGTCCCTGCTCCAACTCATAGGACAGGCCATCAGTCACTTCCTGTTCTAGAGGTCCTAAAAGCCGAGTCATTCTTGCTCCCCTATCCAGCTCAGCTCTTGACCCGTGAGGATCCAAAGACAGGAAAGTCAGAAAGGAAGGTGCTTGGCCCTAAGGGGCAACCTCAGTTCCCACCTTCCAGGAACTTCCTTGCTGGGCTTGGCAGCTTCTGAGGGAGATGGCTCCTGTCTAACTATGGGGACCATAGAAAGGCCAGGACTAGACTAGCTGGGTGTCCTGGGTGACCACCAAAGTGTTCCAAGGTCTTAGGTGTTCAGTGTCACTAAGCTATTTCTCTTCATCTGCAGTTCATAACACGAAGGTTATCCACGTGGAAAAGACGTCAGTGAACGAGCACTACATTTTCTACTGCGAAAGCCGGCACAATGGGATGTCATTCGGGATGGGAAAGCTCATGGGTGAGGTGCCATGGAAGCCCCATGTCCTGTCCCTGGTCTCTGCTTCTGGTAGCCATGAGAAGGGCAGGAGACGGGCCTGGCACTGGTGCTGCCCAGGAAATGTGTGAGATCCAAAGTGGGAAATGGGGAAAACTGCTTAGGAATGGGGTTTGTGTGGCCTTTGGAGGCCTGAGCGCTCAGGAGTGGGTCCCACACCTGGAGCCAGCAAATGCTACTCCCAGGGCTCTCAGTCACGTGAACCTAAAAGGACGTCTTGGCAGGGACATTTTATTGTAGGTAGGAACCCTCCAGGGCCGGGGACAGCTTCATGGCCTTGAGATTCAGGATTCATATAGGGCTGTGTGGCAACCCTGCAGGTCTGCTTGGGTCTGAGGACGTCCACAGGTGATGTCTACTGCCAGGGTCCTCTTGGACCTCTGTCCTGGTTTGCACCTCCCTCTTGTGTCTCTGGCTCTCTGCGGAGCTGAGCGCCACCCCTCAAACCTGCCCCCCTCCTCACAGGGAGAGACCCTGATGAAAATCCAGAGGCCATGGAAGAATTTAAGGATTTCATAAAGCGCATGAATCTCCGACTGGAAAACATGTTTGTGCCAGAGATCAGAGGTAAGAGCAGGAATGCCCATGCCTCTCTCTGTCCCCTAGGACTGTCTGTCTCCAGCCCACATCCTGTCTGTGTGGGTGCCTTCTGTGTCCTCTCTGTGCCTGGTCCTGTTGTCCCTTACGTGTTATTTCATATCTCTCCATGTCCCCTGGGTGCCTCTGTGGTATTCCCACTATGCCCCTAGTGTCACCCATAACTAAAAGGGACATTCTGTCCCTGTGTCCCTCTGTACCCCCATGACCTCCAAATCTCCTGTGCTTCTGTTTCAGTGTCTCCCCAGGTCTCTTTGTGTCCCTGGCTTCTGTACTGTCTGTCCCTTCAAGGTCCCTCCCCTCTCACTGGGACCCCAGGCCTCTGCTTCAGATCTTGGCTATGGGAGGGTCTGAGCTGCAGGTGTGATGGGGTCCTCTTACAGAGCCCTTCTCACTCCCGGGCTTCTTTTTGTTTCTACAGATGAATGTGTTGAAAGTGACTAGGGTAAGTGACTCTCACCCCCCCCCCATTGCCTATAGGACCGTGGAAAAGTCTAGAAGGCTGGGCTCTGGATAAGGGTCCTCATCCTATCCACACAGACAAGTGTGGTCACTCAGGCTGTGGCCCTTTGTATAGTTTCCATGATGTGTAGGAATTCTGTTCTTCTTGTCATGGTCTCTCCTAGTCCCTGGACTCTACCTGCTTCTTTCTTCCTTTCGCTTTTCCTCAGGGAGGCTGAGACCTGGCTACTTATGGAAGTGGAGCAGGCCCCAGCTCCCAGCAGGGACCACACAGAAACATGGGAAAGAGGATCTCTGGCCCATATCTACCCTGTGCCATCCCTGTCCATGCCTCCCCTGACTGCTGCTTCTGGAAAAAAAAAAAAACCAAGGGGAGGGTGCTTATCTCTCCTTCTCTCCATACCACAGCAGCTACCCAGGTCTGCAACAGCTGAGCCAGCCTTGCTTCCAACACCAGGCTGGGACATCCCTTCACCACACCTCTCCTGGACCAAACTTCCCACTGCTTCACCACCACCACCTCAGTACCTGCTCCCTTCTCCCCTGACTCCAAATAAAGCTCTTCAGCAGTGCTCTGGCTCAGCCTGTCCGTGAGGAGCTTTGTGTGGGCTCCAAGAGTTCTTTTGGGAGAGAGACATGGGGAAAATTGCAGAGCTATTGCCTAACCAGTGTCCAAGGAGTGTGGCATCTGGCTATCCTGCAGGGCCATGTAAGCTCCTAGGAGCTACCTGGTGAGCTACTTGCTGTCAGGTTGGACCCTGACAGGAGTGTCAAAGATGCCCTGGGGGTGGCAAGACGGTGAGAAGTCATCAGGGCTTCAGAGAGTATGAACGTCACTGCAGGGGCCCTGTTCCAACAAATTGCTTGAACACTGAGAGGAAGGCCCTGCTTTGAGGAGCTGAGCTCAGTGACAGGGGTAGAACAAGAGTGGCTAGTTTCTTCAACATCTCCCCCTCCACAATCCCCTGGGAAAGACAGAAGCAGCTACAGCACCCACCAGCCCTGTTCCCCATTCCAGCCCTCTCCCAGTTTGTCCAAGGATCAGGGTTTGAGCTTTCTCTGTCCAACAGGGACATGGTGGGCCACAATAAGGGAGCAGATGCCCCCCACCCCATATAATCAGTGACAGCTTCAAAGTGCAAAGCCCAGTGGAGGCTGGCTGTCCAGCTTGTCACCTTTTGTGAAGGGTTGTTGGGACTCAGGCTGGTGTCCTTCAGCTCGGTGAGCCTCCGCTCTAACTCCCATGTGACTCATCGTTCTCTCTGAATTCCTTTCCTATCTGGACCCAGTTCTTGCTGGGAGCTATTGGATGTTTTTAAGGTGGGGCCTGAGGTGTCCAGGACACTTGGTGGCAGGACAGGGCCAAGCCGGATCCTACATACCAGGTTCTCTTTTTGCTCCAGACAGGGACTCTGCATGGCCTTTAACTGTGGGCCCCAGAAATCCCCCAAGTTCAAATACTTGATATTGATCTCTGTTGCGATCAGTACATGAGGAAGACTTCTAAGTCCAGCCTCAATATGCAGAGATGACACCACAGCACATGACAGTCCTCCACCCCATTTCCTGCTCTCTGGGTCAGTACTGAGGATTCAGGCATGGTACCCTGGATTTGGCATGATAGCCCAGGAGCTGGGACTGTGCTCAGGAGGCATGAGCAGAATTCCAGCAGGACAGGAAGTGAAGAGGCATCTTGCCTTTCTGCCAGCTACCCTGCAGGGGAGCCTTCTCTGAAACTCCTCGGGCTTAATTTCTGCTGGAAGGAGAGCTTCAGGAAGAGAGACCACTTCTTCCTTCTTGAACTCTGAACCCAGTCGCTTCAAAGGCCTCACTGACCAACCAAGCATCTTCTGGTTTACTGAGGATTGTTTGTTCCTCCTGACCTTTTGCAGTTGGTCACATGTTAGGGGCTGGGCAGAGAGCAAGATAGAGCCTAGGGCACTTGAAAATGTTGCTATTATACTACTTGTGTTTATGCAGTCTTGCACAAGCCTCGGCCTAGGTGTGGAGGTCCTGGCAGGGCTTTATGGAGGCAATTCTCTTTCCAATTTTCCAAGGTCCTGGAGGTTGAGTCAAATGGCCAGGCTGTGCACGGCCCGTGTTTGTACTCAGTCACGGACCGTCACTGCTGGTACCCAGTCAGGTAAAGAATAAACATTTCCAGTTCTCACAGGGCAGTTGCTATTTAGTTTTAGCTCTATGTACTGTTTTGGTGGCTCCCAACTTACATCTCAAGATAGACATTAAAGGCTCCAGCCAAAATTTTTTAAAAAAATAACTCCTTGTTAAAATTAAAATCCTAGCACTTGGGAGGCGCTCTGTTCTCTGAGTTTTAGGCCAGCCTGCCCTACACGTCTGGGACAGTCACAGCTACACAGTGGGACTGTCTTGTAAACAAACAAACAAGCAAACAAATTAAAACTCTTTGGGGTAGAGAGAAGCTCAATGGTAAAAGCGCTGGCTGCTCTTGCAGAGGTACCAGGTTTCACTCCTAGCATCTACTTGGCCAGTCCTGGCACTGTCTGTAACTCCAGCCCCAGGTCATGCTCACACAGGCATATATGTAGGCAAAAACCAATGTGTATAAAAATAAGAATAAATGAATCATTAAAAATATTTTAAAAATTAAAACTCTGAAGAGTTAAAAGTAAACACAAAATATTAAATTACTATTTTTTAAAGTTGATCTTCTTGAACATGTGGGTGCTGGAAATCAAACCGAAGAGTAGCCAGGGCTCTCTACCAGTGAGCTATCCTTCAGCCCCACTCACTTAGAAGTTTAATACGGACCTCAAATATCTATAAGAAGATATTGTCCAGAAACCAGATATGTTCTTGAAATCATTAATTTTCCTTTCTAAAAATTTGATATAAAATAAGGAAAGAAAAGAGAAAATAGGCTAGATCGTTTAATTTTTTAAAAAGAATTCTGCATTATGGATTTTCTTGTTTGTCTGAGCCAAGTTCTCACTATGTAGACCAGGATATCCTGGAACTTACTATGTAGCCCATGGTAATCTTCCTGCCTCAGCCTTCCAACGTATGAGCTGCCTTGACTGCTTGACATTATGTAATATTTAATCATAAAGTATTTTAGAAGTTTAATTCATGCCTAAATTTAATGTGTAGCTCACACATATTTGTATCTACATTTTAGAAAATTTGCAGGAGCCATTCATAGATGCAAGCACCATATACTCATTACAAATGTGTGGGATGGTGCTGGAGATGGTCTCTGTAGTTAAGATCTCTCGCAGAGGTCCCAGAGGTCCTGGGCCTTAGTTCGCAGCACTCACACAGAGGCTCACAGTGTCCTGACACAGTTCCAGGGGATCAGTCATCCTCTTTGGGTCTCCATGGGGACTGGGCATGCAGGTGATGATGCACTTACATATATGCAGGCAAATCATTCATACACTTAAAATGATATAAATAAATTTTAAAAAAAAGTGTAGCTTTAAGAAAACCCTTGAAGGCCGGAAGCAAGTATGCCACCACAGAGATCCTTGAGCGCGGGTTTATTACGGACATTTCCACAATAGCTGTTCCGGAACCAAGATGTCCATCATCAATAAAGATGGGGATCATATGTGGAAGTGGAATATTTTCAGTCATAAATGAGAGCAAAGAGTGTCATTTGCAAGAAATGGATGAAATTGGAGAGTATCATATTAAAATAATGAATTAAGTCAGTCTCAGAGAGACAAGATCTTTGCTTCTTTCATCCATGGGTTCTCGATTTCATAGGTACATGAAAACACACGTGCTACAAATGACATGAAAGTAGAAGAGTCACTGGGCGAACGAAGAGGACTGAGAGGTGGAGAGGTAGACACTAGCAGGAAATGAGTGAGAGTATGCGGAGAATAGGTTATCTGCGTGCACGAAAATGTAACCTGTGCACGTAGGATGCAGCGCCTATAGCCCCGCTCCGTAAGGTGGCGCGATACTTTGAGCGTGGCGTCTGGCGACGAGCTGACGCCTCCTCCCTCCGCTGCAGCCCGAGACCGAGCCTGGTGAAGGGACTGTCGGGATAGTCGGAAGTGAGGGTCTGGGAAGGGGAGTGGTTCGGGGCTGCTGCGCAGCGCGCCAGGTTTCCGCAGCAGCCCTGCACCCCTCCGGGTCGCCTCCAAACGCAACGCCGCGACCATGCCCCTCCACGTGAGCCTCGCTAAGGGCAACCGCGACCTGGACTACGACTCGGTGCAGCTATACTTCATGTGCGACGATGAGGAGGAGGACGTGCACCACCAGCAGCCGCCGCAGCCGCCAGCGCCCAGCGAGGACATCTGGAAGAAATTCGAGCTGCTGCCCACGCCGCGCCCGTCCCCGGGCCACGCCGGGCTCTACTCGCCTCCCTGCGAAGCGGTCACCGTGTCTTTCGCCCCCAGGGACCACGACGGTGATAGCTTCTCCACCGCAGACCTGCCCGAGCTGCCAGGAGGAGACGCGGTGAAGCAGAGCTTCGTCTGCGACCCGGATGACGAGACCTTCGTGAAGAACATCATCCTGCAGGACTGTATGTGGAACGGCTTCTCGGCCTCCGCCAAGCTGGTCTCCAAGCTGGACCCCTACCAGGCTGTGCGCAAAGAAGGCACCGGCGTGAGCCTGGCCGCCGACGCGGAGCCTGCTACGCCTCCAGACTGCACCTGCAACACCTGAGCGCACGCACAGCACGGGGGCTTTGGACTGTAAGCTTCAGCCATGTTAACTGCCTCAAATCCTGGGCGTAAGAGAACCCTCCCCTCCCCCCTTTCTTTTTTAAGCTTGCCACCCTTCCTCACTCCCCTTAACAGATTTGTATTTGTTTAAAAAAGGAACCTTAAAGTATATCAATTTTCCAACATCAGCTGGACCCTTAAGTGTAAATAACATCAATAAAACATCTTATCAGTTATACAAGATTTTAGGATATGAAGTATAAAAAAGTATATTTTGTTTTAAAAAGCTGATTCTTTTTTATTGTTTAAAGAGAAACAAGGTAATTCGGAAATATGTTGAGCCCATGCTTAAAAAAACAGGTCTATGAAACCTAACAAAATAAAGAACCAGGGAGCTACAGACAACACTACTGCTAAAAGTAGACTAAAAGTAAGAAAGGGGAACTTAATGTGACCAAAAAGGAAAAGAAAAAAAAAAAAGAGGAAAAGACAAAAGATGAAACAGATCCATAAACAAAATTCGATAGACTAAGGGGTTTAAAACAATTGATATAATTTTAAAAATAAAATAAAGGTACTACTAAAGTATAGCAAAAAGGTGAATCAGGAGAGGCAAGAAAAACAAAAACCGCCAAAGTACCGGTGCCTTGCCTCGCCTCTCTCTCGCTCCTCTGTCTTTAGACACTGCTGGGTATATGTGGGGAGGTGGTGTGGCGGTCACCTGAAGTGGAGACTCTGCCTCTTACCATTTAGGCTGGTGCTGATCCTACAAGAGCCAAGTCAACAGAGGAGCTGTGATCACTAGGTACTTTGCCTGAGCGAAGTCACTCAGTCACTGCTGGCCACACTTGACTTTGCAGTCTGAGTCTGGGCAGCCCTCTTACCCCTCCCCTCCCCTTCTTCAGTTTCTTCACCCAGGAGAAGCTGAAGTTCTAGCTGGGATGAGGGGTAGTGTCTTCCAGGTGTGTAGGGAGCAGGGCAAGCAGCCATGATGCGGAGACTGGTGTGTGGACCTATCTTCCTACTTTCTAGGCCTGCTAAAGTGGGGTCTGTTACTGGGATTCAGGATAGACCACTGCTGCTCCAGAGAACTCGGACTCCACAGAGGGACACGCAAAGCTCAGTACTGACACATTTGCCAGCCCAGGCTGTGTGCTGCCAAACTGCAGAGTCCTCTCAGTTGATAAGGTCAGCTGCAGGCAACAAGGATGGGGTCCATTCCCCCATGCCCTCTGCTGCAGAGCCCAGCTTCCTGCCAGTGGGATTCTGTGGGCTCTCAATACCAGTCTCCTACTCTCTATAGCTGCCCCCCAGACTCTCACCCTGGAGCCTGTGGCAGGTCTCTGAATTGCCATGGTTCCCTGTTCTTGGCCTCCGAGCTAGATCAGGTTTAAACAAGGATAGATCCTGGCCACAGCCCTCAG
This sequence comes from Mus caroli, assembly GCF_978045245.1. NCBI lineage: Eukaryota > Metazoa > Chordata > Mammalia > Rodentia > Muridae > Mus > Mus caroli. Next base: position 155,252,096 of record NW_028227257.1, on the reverse strand, counting down.
AGCTGGAACACTGTTCTCCACATCTGGACCACCTGGCCAGGAAAGTGACTGCTCCTAACAAGAAGAGCAGCTGGATTTGTGGTTTGACTTGGACTTGAGGGTAGACCAACCAGGCTCTGTGCACAAGGCCTCCTTGCTGACCTTTGCCTGAGGTTCTGACTCCTCGCTCTAGAAAAGCCACCATACTGGAGCTTGGCTTGACTATGGAAAAGGACTAGGACTGGCTCAAGACACCCCAAGAGCAAGTTCTCAGCACAAAGGGGATTGATTTGCCCCAGAGGAACAAGGCAGGGAATAAGAGACAAAGCCAAGAGCTAGAGGATGAGAGAGAAGCAGGGAAAAGAACAAGGGAGAGGAGGAGGGATGTTTGTCCCGGGGCTGCAGGAGAGGTATGGGGGATTCATGTGGGATGATGGCAAAGGGCTGCTTCTTGATAGAGAAGGGACAGATGTGGCACAAAGGCAAATGGTGATTTGTAAAGGTAAAATGGGAAACTCAATGTTAGCATAAGGTAATTGATTTTATTTAAGTATGTTAACTAGGGCAGCCAAAGGGAGCTTTGATAGCTGGATTTCAATACTTTGATTGCTGGATCTTAGTAGTCAGCCTAAGGAGGCCAAATAAGTGGTCACATAAGGGACTGAGTCCTAGCGGCCAGCTTTAGGAATGTAATCTAATGGCTTTTAGCAGGGCAGAGGGAATGGGGGAGAGGGCAAGGCTGGCCACAGTCACACTCACCATGTGCGGGCTGGCTAGAGTCCCTTCAGCTTGCTTCCTTCTGTTGAATGGCATCTGTTTCTACACATTTCCAGCTGTCCTATCACTGTCTTCCTGAGTGTCTAACAGGTCCTCTCTTTCTCTGTAAGAGCAGCTCTCTAAATAGATTTTTTTTCTCATCCCGACTCTTCTCCTTCACCAGGGCCATGAAGTCACCTTGTTCTCCTTCGTTTAAATGCAAGTTCTGGTTTAGGTATTGACCATGCCAAAGAATTGTAGTCATTGTTACTCAGCCATTTGTGAAGTTTTCCATGTTGCCCATCAGTAATTAGGTCGTCTGTTTTGTTCTTGTGCCCTGTAAGCCTCTGGATGAGGGCCTTCAGCCGGGCACTCTGGGAGTGCCTCCTTCGAGTTTAACTTGGCTCTGAGAACAAAATCACACAGACTGTGTGGCTCACAAACAGAAATTGATTTCACAATTTCTGAGCCAGAGGAGCCCAAGGGCAAGGAGCTGACAGTTTGGTGTTAGCTGAGGTCCCACTTCCTGGGTCTCAGATGAACCACTGTGTCTTTACATGGTAGAAGGGAAGAACCCTGGTCCCCTCTGCTCACTTCAAACTATCAATTACACTATGAGACCTGCACCTCTGAAAGCCGCCCCCTCCCCGAACCCCATCTCCTTGAACTGAGGTCTCAACACACAGCGTGTAGGTAGACACAAACATCTGGGCCAGTGTGAGGCTCTCAGAATGTGAAATCTGTCTGAGCTGTGACGACTAAGACTCTTCCACTGTCCTTCAGATCTTGGTGTCCAGTGGTCTTATCCAGCCATCTTTGAACTTTTCACCAGTATGTAGTTTGCTGGAGTTCTCCCAGGCAAAGAAGTTGTTCACAAACTGTTTTCTTTGATGGGAAAGGCTGGGAGAGGGGGAAGGAGAGGAAGAGGGTGTGAGGAAGGGGGTGGGGAGCATGGAGGGGGATGAGGAGAGGGAGAAGAGGTGCCAGAGAAGAGGATGTTTTTCCCACAGGAGAGAGATGACCTCTGCGTTGCTACAGGTTCTCCCTGGAGGCAGAAAAGCTGGAGTTATGAATGGCTTCACAGAATTAGACAGAATGATCACAAGACACAAGCCCCTGGAGCTGAAAGTCATCTGAGCAGCTGTGGGTGAAAGAGCTGAGATTCCATTCAGGGTATGATGGCCACGCCCTCACTGTAACTAGAGGGCTTTGGGGAGCTTTGATCATCCTCACACCATATTCCCCTGCACAGAGATCCCAGGATGTAGGATGATAGAGCAAGCTCCAGCAGAGTCGCATGGAGTGGCCTCACTCTACCTGACATACAGAACAGCAATGAAGCCTCAGGGAAATCTCAGCAGCTCAGTGAAGTGGGACTAGGTCTCTCTTGCTATCAGAAAGGTCAGACTTCTCCAATGGAGGGACCCAGAGTTCAGGGAGTGGAAGCAAAGCCAGGCAGGTCTGGAATGCAGAGCCTCTCTCAGGGCTGGGGCTTTCTTCCTTAGGGCAATTTCCATTCCACCTGAGCTCAAGGGCTGGGCTGTAAAGGGCTATAAGGACATGTGAGAGTTTCCTCTGAGACTGGCACATGCCATCCTGCAGGAAAACTCTTTAAACAGAAAAGTAAACGACTCAAAACACCTGAGTACCTCCAATAGGTTCAGGAAGTCCATGAAACCTACCAGATTCTCACAGCCCCTCTCTGCCAGAGTAAGCAACAAAAGCTTAGAGTTCTTCTCAGACAAGACTGTTATACCCTGAGTCCACAGGAAACCAAGACAAGTCCAAGAAGTTTGAAGTCCTCTACAACTTGCAAAAGAATCTTTTATTGTTTCAAGTCCAGACTCAGATCACATGCCCCGCAGTCATAGGGTAGATGCTGGCATGCAATGCTGAGTCTGGAAAGTATTGGGTTTATATACAGTATAGTATAGTTAGGAATTCCCTGAATGCTCAGGGTAGAGGGGGAGTGGAGGGCTGTAACCATTAGGTGGGATGGAAGTGAAGCTGTGGGGAAGGGGGGGATAATGGGTGCCTATGTGGGGTTATCAGGAACTAATTTTATGGCCGGCCATAACTAGCTGTGACCTCTGATTACATTTTCTGTATGATTTAAATGTGGGGCCTTAATCTTCTTTGAGTTTGTTATTTCTCTGAGGTCTCAAAGACAGGCACCTGGAGTGCTCAGCTCAGGGAGGGCCAGGTTCTGGCATTGCAGAGGAGGAGGAGTCTCAAGCTAGCATCTGGCTCTTTGGGTGTTTTATTAAGAGGGTGGGGGTAGGGGTGGGGTTATGGGCAGTGTCATTCTAAGGTGGGGCTGGGTTTCCTTGGACTAGAGAGGGGGAGGGAGCCCTGGGCTTGCTGCAGGGGGGACGCTTCCCACTGAAGAGAGGGGGCTTCTGTGGGAAAATACACAGAGGCAAACTGTCTGTACACAGCACTGGAGTCTCTTTGGTGAGGCTTCCAAGAAGCAGGTCAATTAACCACAGAGAGTTAGCATCAGTAACTCGAGGGCTACAGTAAGACAAGCTGCAAAGAAAACTCTGACACCAAGCCAGGTCCTGGAAGAAGCAGAAACCAGCAGCACTACCTGTGTGATGTTCAATGACACCAAGCCAGGTCCTGGAAGAAACAGAAGCCAGCAGCACTGCCTGTGTGATGTTCAAACACTAGCTCCATTTCAAACTGAGTTTGCAAGAACAGTCTAGCAGTCTGCAGGACCCTGTTCTTAGCCCAAGGACTATTCTCCACAGGATGTCCAGGCCATGACACTAAGGTCAGCCCCATCAGCAGTTGAGCCAAGACAGCAGTCTACAGAGGAGACTGGTCGCAGGGCCACTTGACTCATCTTCCCTACTGTGCAGCTTTTCCTAAACTTTTAACCAGACAGTCATTCTGCTGCTGTAGTCTCACTTCACTGCAGCTCGCTCAGAAAACAAAACAAACAAGCAAATATGATAATGCCCCGCAGAGCAGAAGATTCCCCAAAATTGAAACTCCAGATTCTGTCTTTCTTTTTTGGAGCAGCTCTCAGACTGGCAAGAGAGTATGCTTGGTGCAAGGTTGCTATAAATAAAGTGAAATTGTTCATTTATCTTTCAAGTTTAAATTTTGTTTGGTGATCATTCCCTGGTGGTCTCAAACTCCATAATATCTGGAAGAGGTTTAGGCCAGTGTCTCTTGAAAAGAACATCCTGTGTTGAGCTGCCTGCAGGCTGTGCAGTGAGCTGAACCCGGAGCCACTTCTGTAAGTGACTCCCCACCCGTCCTTTATAAGCAATCCCAAGAAAACTCTGGTTCATCAGGATGACCTTTGGTGGTATTTGTCCTTTGTGATGTCACTGGATCCCTAACTAGAGTGTGTTGCATTTTTCCAGGAAAAGTTTTGTCATACAACATTTTGCAACACTAGATTGTTGTGTGTCTCCTTCTTTTCTTCGTCTCTCCTCCCTGACAGAACTGTCCACACAGCTTCCTGTCCTGGGTCAGCAGTGAGTTAGTTTTATATGGTTAATGTGCAATGTTGTATAGCACTCAGTTTGTGACTTTGGAGTTTGGTTTCTAGGACTTTAGAGAAAAACGAGTTTCAGATGTATCTCACAGGCAGGGTATTACTGAGGGCCTGTGGCAAGAGCTGATACAGCCCCTACAGAGAGGGGCAGACTGTCTCCAGAGGCGCCAGCCCCATAGACAAAGCCCTTAGATCCTCCTGCACAAAATGACTATCTCAACCCAAATCATCTGCAGAGCCAGGCTATTCCACATAGGAGATGAGATGCCCCTCTGAGCCCCTCCACACTGTGGAGCCAAGTACACACTTGGCCAGTTCTTTCAGGCATGAGGATTTGGGAAGTCTGAACAACAGACTTTAAAACTTCATCCCCCACTTGTCTTTGCTTCATGCAGTCTGATTTTGGAGGCTGTCTAAATTTCAAAGCCAGTGTCATTCTGGAGTGAGCGCTTTCTGTCTATCTCTGTGTTTTTATAACTTAGGGTTCAAGATGGCAGATTAGAAGCTGCCTCCCTGTGATGCTGTGAGAAATGGAGGAAGGGCCCCAGAAACACAAGGGAAATAATTCATAGCTGGAAAGCACAGAAAACAACAAGACCAGGCAGTGGAAATGGAGGAAGCAGGCTGTGGCTCCCACCCAGGTCCCTTCTTGGGAGAGGAGGCCAAAAGAGCAAGGTGAGGAGAATCAACCATCCCAGCTGTTGGCTAAGCCTGCAGTTCCTACAAGTATTTATTTATTTATTTATTTATTTATTTATTTATTTATTGTATATGAGTACACTGTAGCTGTACAGATGGTTGTGAGCCTTCATGTGGTTGCTGGGATTTGAATTTAGGATCTCTGCTTGCTCCAGTCAGCCCCCGCTTGCTCACTTCCTGCTCATTCTGGCCCAAAGATTTATTTATTATTTTAAATAAGTACACGGTAGCTGTCTTCAGACACACCAGAAGAGGGCATCAAATCTCATTACGACTGTTGTGAGCTATGATGCGGTTGCTGGGATTTGAACTCAGGACCTTTGGAAGAGCAGTCAGTGCTCTACCTTCAGAGCCATCTCACCAGCCCCCACAAGTCTTAAATCCAGCTGAGGACATGTGTGTGATAGTGAGCTGGCCCTTGTGACAGGTTCACACTAGAGTGAAAATCCTCTCTCCCATTCCCCACTTCTTGGAGGGCTGTAGTCAGGTTCTGTCAGTGATCAGATGGGATTATTTGTGGCTGAGATTCTGTGGGGGAGTGAAGAGAAAACACAATCATAAGGCCAGGGGTTGGGGGGGGGTGCCCTGCACGGGCTTCCTGGGTAGGAGGACAATGCATGATGAGGCTGTCCTGAGGAGAGTGAGTGGCCAGCCATGCACTTTCCCAGGTACATGAGGATGAGCAGAGGTTCAGGCTGTGAAGGGCATGGGGCCAGACACCTACCCCATATTCTGTGACAAAGAGGATGGCCTGACACCTGAGAATAGTTCTGAAAGCTATATCCCTGAATCTGAGCTGGTCTGCAGCTCAGACTCCAGAGCCGCCTACCTTCTCCATGGTTCTCCGTGGGTTCACCAGATCAAGAGTGCCTCTAAAGCCCAGTTCTCAGCTTTGCTGGTTTCTTTCAAGCTGTTGAGAGCTTCCTGGTCTCCAGCACAGATATCAGTGGCCTTTTGCCTTCCCCCACTCTACAGTGAAGTCACAAGACAGTGTGGCTTTGACACTAGCCACTTCAAATGGATGAACAAGTGAGAATTTGCTTGGCCACAGCAATCAAGTGGCTTTAGGCACACAACAAAAGCAGGCTCCGAATGCCCAGGAAGCTCTGTAGGATAATTATCCTGAGGCAGAGCCAGGCTCAGCACCAGAGTGGGCAGCGTAAATGGCGGGCTGCTCAACACCAACAGAACTCCATCTACCCACAAGATTCCAACAATAGTGGTGCAGGAAGGTACTACTGTTTGTTTTTCATTAAAATCGTTTTGTTCTTCTGATTTTCCCCTTTCTGTGCCTTCTTTGTGTATTTTCCAATGTTAGGGATCCAAGAAGGTACTCTTGGATTTTTTATTTTATTTTATTTTATTTTATTTTATTTTATTTTATTTTATTTTATTTTATTTATTAATGTATGATCTGTCTGCATGTACATCTGCATGCCAGAAGAGGGTATCAGATCACCTTATGAGCCACATAAGGTGATTCCTGGGAATTGAACTTGTGACCTCTGGATGAACAGGCAACGTTCTTAACTACTGAACCAGCTTACTAGCTCCAGACTCTTAGATTTTGTCATTAAATTTTTTTTGTTCTTTTTTATTTTCCTTTTTACTATGCTTTTTTGTGTGTGTTTTTAAAAAAAGATTTCCTTTAATTTTTATGCTTATCTTTATCTGATTTTTATGCATTTTATTTTATGGTATAATCAGATTTTAAATTTTTCTTCTGGTTATGCACTCCTACTTACAGCATCTTCTTCTTCCTTCTTTTATGTATCTATCTAATATCCATTTGTTTTGTATAAACTGTGTGGGTATGCGTGTGTATTTGTGTGTGAAGTAGGCATACAACTTATACAAAGTGTGGAGTTTTGAGGACAGCCTTAAGTGGACTATGGGTCCTTGCCTCCAACCCGTGTGACACAGGGTTCTCTGTACTGTTTCTGATGTGTGTACTGGATGGGTCAGCTGGCCCTTATGCTTCTGGGAAACTGTCTCCATGTCCTCTCCCATATAAACGCTGATTACAGAGCTTACAACTAATGTGGCTTTTGTGAGTGGCTTCTGGGAAAGCACTTTCACGCCCCTAGCCCCACCCACTCATCCTTCATTCAACCATGCGTACTACTTTTACCATAAGTAAATTTAACTTCATAACTCACTCTGTATCATGTTCCCGCTCTCTCTTCTGTGGTTGCAAGTAGCACAACAGTTGCCTTTAGTTGGTGTCTTAGTCAGGGATTCTATTCCTGCACAAACATCATGACCAAGAAGCAACTTGGGGAGGAAAGGGTTTATTCAGCTTACACTTCCATGCTGCTGTTCATCACCAAAGAAAGTCAGGACTGGAACTCAAGCAGGTCAGAAAGCAGGAGCTGATGCAGAGGCTATGGAGGGATGTTCTTTACTGGCTTGCCTCTCCTGGCTTGCTCAGCCTGCTCTCTTATAGAAGACTACCAGCCCAGAGATGGTCCCACCCACAAGGGGCCTTTCCCCCTTGATCACTAATTTAGAAAATGCCTTACAGTTGGATCTCATGGAGGCATTTCCTCAACTGAAGCTCCTTTCTCTGTGATAACTCCAGCTGTGTCAAGTTGACACAAAACTAGCCAGTACAGTTGGGTTGAGTGTATTTCCAGAAAGCTTCATGATGCTGCCAGCATGTCAGATTCTTTCTCCTCTTTGAGAAGTACCTGGAGTTGAGCTTTCAAGAGAAAGGTGCTCACTAAGAAGACCCCGAAGCAAATCTGAAAGACTTATCCACTTCAATATGCAGAGTTCACAAACACACAGAGACCATGAAGACAGCTCTTCAGACTCCAAAGAGACTGAAATGGTTGAACTACCAAAGAGAGCACTCAAACTTCTATTTGCAAACATGATCATTAGCCTTCAACACAGTCCAAAGAAGCAAACGAGTGAAGGAAGGATTCATAACCCAGACTAGAGAGCCAACAACATGGGTGAAAAATATTAGATTGTGTGGAAAAACACATAGTAATTCTGGAGATACAAAATAAATCAGACAAAACACAGCAGAAACCGTCACTGATAGCCTAGAGGAAGCATCATCCAGGTGTAAACAATAAAAAAACCCAAAAACCCAAACTACACACATATGGCAATAGTTCTGAAGAACTCTGACAGGATCACAGAGTAAAAAGAAGGGACTGATGCACAAATTAATGATGAAGAAAATTGGCGTAACAAAATCATAGCACAAGATTTTTTTCAAGCTTGAGAAATAAATGGATATTCCAGCACAGGAGTTATTCAGGATCTCAAACATGTGATCAGAGAAGAAAAGAAGCATCTACATTATGGTTAAAATACTATGACGACAGAGCAAAGAAACAATGTTAAAGGCTCAAGAGAAAATGAAAATACCAATTCATAAAGGGAAGCCCATCAGAACATCAAACTTCTCATCAGGCTCCCTGTGAGCCGGTGAAGCATGGAACAGCATATTTCAAACCCTTCAGTAACTGCTAACTAGGATCATCATAGCCAGCTATGTCATCTTTTAAAAGGTATTGAGAAATACAGGACCTCCGGGATAAGCACCCACTAAAACAATTTACAACCACTCAGCCAGTGCCCAGAAGATTATGTAACAGAGAAAGAAGACAGACAGCCTCATTCTCAAGAACCTAAGAAAGAATACATTTCATAAGAAGACTAGGTAAACTAGGAGAGCCAAGAAAAAAATCCATGGATGGTATCCAACATGGTAGACTAATAAACCTCCTGTGTAAGAAAATTGGGCCTGGGGCAGTGGCTCAGCAGTTACAGTTGCCCAGTGCTCTTTCGAGGGCCCAGATTCTGTTCTTAGCACCCATATTAGACAGCTGACAACTGCCTGTAACTCCTCCATCTCTATGGGACCCAACACTTCCTTCTTGCCTCATAGTCATTCTTCCACACCTGTGTGTACATGACCACACAGAGGAGACAGAACACACATTCACAGTTGCACATACATGTGTGCACATGACCACACAGACACACAACACACATAATTGAAAACAAAAATCTTTTAAAAAGAAAGAAGAGTATCAAAATTGAAGGAAGCAGCAAATCCCACTCAAAAGGAGTAGGAAATGTAAAGAGTTAAGACTCTCCAACTGTCACACATAATCTGACAGTTTGCTCTTTAAGAAACATGTCTCACTGACAATGAAGTACACGGGCTCCGGGGAGAGACAAGCAGAGCACCTGCAAATGGGAGTCAGGGCTAAGCAAGGAAGTGCTTCTACTCATTCTTTTTTTTTTTTAATTTTTAATATTTTTTTATTATGTATTTTCCTCAATTAGCTTCTACTCATTCTGACAGTAAATCTCAACCATGATTAGCAGGGAGAGATGAACAAGGCCACTGCATGTTAGTAAAGGGAACAATCTGTGAAGAAGATGCAGGAAGCAACCAGAGAGCTTGCCACGGTTAAGAACAATGGCTACTCTTGCAGAACACCCAGGTTTGGTTCTCAGTGCTTATGTGATGTCTTGAAATCATCTGTAAGACTAGTTCTGAGGATCCAACATTCTTTTCTAGACTATACATACATACAGGCAAACAAACACATAAACACATAAACAAACACATAAAAAAAAGCTTTTAAAAGAAGACACAAACACTTGTGTACCAAATGTCATAAAACAAGCACAGAGGGATAGATAGACCTAGATGTAGTAATGACAAGTGACTTCAATAGCCCATGTGGGACAAGCCATGCGAGCCAGTTGTTAATCATTTTTGGACCTTGAGAATGTCTCTGCACGATGGATGCTGTGAGACTATTGCTTGTCAAGGAGAATACTAAACCCAAGCTCCTGGTCAAACCTGTGAGGTACTTTTCCTGACTGAATTATTTGAGTGGGAAGACCCAACCTAAATCCAGATCATTTTATGGTTAGTTCCATGCCAATTATTGTGAGGAAGAGAGGAGTAAAATTGGGCGTGAAAGAGGAAGACAGCTAGGCTGAATGAGAAGGTGGGACTCTGGCTGGGCTCCCCAACTCTCATCCTCCTTAGCCCCAGGAATCGTTTCAACCCCCTTTCTTGCCACTTCAGAAACATCCCTGTAGCCGGGCTGCCTCTGCTAGCTCAAATGTGTCTTTCTTCCATCTCTGCTGTTACTTGGCAAGGCCAGGTCCCCTCCCTTGGCTTCAGTTATCAGCATGTTGGTGGTTCCCAAATCCCTCACTAGTCTCTCTGATATTCAGATCTTCTCAACCCCTCTGTAGATAATGCACATTATTTTGAGAAATTCAGGTATTACTACAAGAGGATAGAAGGCAAAGAAGCTAGGGCCCCTTTCTCAGTGTGCTCACTGTTACTGTTTTTGTTTGTTTGTCTTTTTTGGTTTTTCAAGACAGGGTTTCTCTGTGTAGCCCTGTCTATCCTGGAACTCACTCTGTAGACCAGGCTGGCCTCGAACTCAGAAATCGCCTGCCTCTGCCTCCCAAGTGCTGGGATTAAAGGTGTATGCCACCACTGCCTGGCTACTACTACAGCTTTATCCTTTCCTTCAGACCAGTATGATCTGGTTTTACTCTAGGACCCTGGGCTATGTAGTCTCAGGTTCTTGATCATACAGGCAGTGTTGGGTATAGGTTCCGTCTTATGCAGTGACTTTAAAGTCAGTCATTGACTGGTTACTTCCACAGGCTTTGTGCTGTTGTTGCTCGAGCATGTCTTGCAGGCAGCACACCACGGTAGATACAGGATTTGTGGCTGGCTTGGTGTTTACGTGACATTTGAGTAGTGTGCAGAGTTAAGGAGGATGCTGGAAAGTTGAGGTGAAGGCTCTGGCTCCACATCTCCCTTTTCAATGAGTTACACAGGTGTTGCCTTCAAAATGGGGGCTGTCAGTTTGTGGAGACAAGCCCATAGTCTTGGCAACTGTCTGGCTGTTTGGGGGTTCCCATGGGACTCTTTGGCCAACAACTCAATTAGATGTGACCCAATCACAATAGTGGAAGTTTTGTTTGGTGACAAGAGATGGCCATCTGGGGCTCTGCCTCCTCCATTATCTAACGGTTTTGTTAATTATCTTCATATATGTACACATTTTAGGAAGTTTCCATACTACCCCTTAGACGCCCCTTAATTTCAGTTGTCTCTCCCTGCATTTCCTCCCACAACCCCCTCTCTCCATCACTTCCCACTTGACTCTTCCATTGCAGCCCCCAATCCATAACTCTCTTTTTATTTTCCTTTCCTAACAAGATTCTTTGTTCCCTAAAGTCCCTTACCTAGCCCCTGTGGCTCTATGGATTATTTCTTGGTTATCAATGACTTCACTGCTAATATCCACATATTGTGAATACAAACCATGTTTGTTTTTCTGGAATAACTCACTCAGGATGCTCTTTTTCCTAGTTCTTTCCATTTAGTCAAATTTCATGATGTCATTTTAAAAATACATAATATTTTTATTGATTATTTGGAAACATCACAGCATGAACCCAGATCACAACTCCCTCTTCCTTTTGACCTTCCCACCCTGAAGGAGGAGGAGGAGGAGGAGTCTGATTTATGTTGCCCATATACTCAAGCATGGTCAAACTTCCACTGGCCAGTCCCTTAAAGATAATTGAGTCCTTACCCATCCACCAGAAACATCAGCTGGGCAGAACTACCCTTCAGCATCTTTATCACAATTTCTAAGAGTTCTCTTCAGTCGCTTTCTGCCTAGGCTGCTTCTTTCTTGGGAGGGGGAGGTAGGGTTGTCACAGAACCTTCTATGTCTCAACTGTGCATCTACATTCATTGATATCATGGCAAAAGTGGCTTCCTTGCCCTTACAGTCAGCAGGAGCATGGAGCATGGACTTGCACATGGTTCCAGCGGTAACATAGGCATTGGGCATCAACATGGCCCTCTGTGGCACTGTGGCCCACAGACACATCGTATCATTTTTAATGGAGGAGTAATACTCTATTGTACCATATTTTCTGTATCCATTCTCCTGCTGAGGGATACCTGGGTTGTTTGCAATGTCTGGTTATTATAAACAGAGCATTAAGTGTCCCTGTGGTAGGATGAAGAATCTCTTGGATATATGTCTGAGAGTGATATCGCTGGATATTGAAGTGGATCCATTCTCATCTTCCTGAGGAACCACCACGCTGATTTCCACAGTGGCTGTGCCAGTTTGCACTCACACCAGCAATGGGTGGATCTTCCTCTCTCTCCACATCCTCCCAGCATGAGCTCTCATTTGTTCTGTTGATTGCAACCATTCTGACAGGTGTAAGATCAAATCTCGAAGTAGTTTTGAATTGTATTTCTATGATGTCTAAGGAAGTTGAACATTTTTCTTTTCTTTTTCTCTTTTTCTTTTATTAGGTATTTTCCTCATTTACATTTCCAGTGCTATCCCAAAAGTCCCTCATACCCTCCCCCCACCACTCCCCTACCCACCCACTCCCACTTCTTGGCCCTGGCATTCCCCTGTATTGGGGCATATAAAGTTTGCAAGTCCAATGGGCCTCTCTTTCCAGTGATGGCCGACTAGGCCATCTTTTGATACATATGCAGCTAGAGTCAAGAGCTCCTGGGTACTGATTAGTTCATAATGTTGTTCCACCTATAGGGTTGCAGATCCCTTTAGCTCCTTGGGTGCTTTCTCTAGCTCCTCCATTGGGGGCCCTGTGATCCATCCAATAGCTGACTGTGAGCATCCACTTATGTGTTTGCCAGGCCCCGGGGTAGTCTCACTAGAGACAGCTATATCAGGGTCCTATCAGCAAAATTTTGCTACTATGTGCAATGGTGTCAACGTTTGGAGGCTTTTCTTTAAGTGTTTCTCCACCATTTGAGTCTCCTTAATTGAAAGTTCTCATTGTGTTCATAGCAGCCCTATTTATAATAGCCAGAAGCTGGAAAGAACCCAGATGTCCCTCAACAGAGGAATGGATACAGAAATTATGGTACATTTACACAATGGAGTACTACTCAGCTATTAAAAAGAATGAATTTATGAAATTCCTAGCCAAATGGATGGACCTGGAGGGCATCATCTTGAGTGAAGTAACACAATCACAAAAGAACTCACACAATATGTATTCACTGATAAGTGGATATTAGCCCAAAACTTAGGATACCCAAGATATAAGAAAATTTACTAAACGCATGAAACTCAAGAAGAATGAAGACCAAAGTGTGGACACTGTGCCCCTTCTTAGAATTGGGAACAAAACACCCAGGGAAGGAGTTACAGAGACAAAGTTCGTAGCTGTGATGAAAGGATGGACCATTTAGAGACTGCCGTATCCAGGGATCCATCCCATAATCAGCTTCTAAACGCTGACACCATTGCATACACTAGCAAGATTTTGCTGAAAGGACCCAAATATAGCTGTCTCTTGTGAGACAATGCCGGGGCCTAGCAAACACAGGAGTGGATGTTCACAGTCAGCTATTGGATGGATCACAGGGCTCCCAATGGAGAAGCTAGAGAAAGTACCCAAGGAGCTAAAGGGATCTGCAACCCTATTGTCGGAACAACATGATGTACTAACCAGAACCCCAGAGCTCTTGTCTCTAGCTGCATATGTATCGAAAGATGGCCTAGTCGGCCATCACTGGAAAGAGAGGCCCATTGGACTTGCAAACTTTATATGCCCCAATATAGGGGAATGCCAGGGCCAAAAGAATGGGAATGGGTGGGTAGGGAAGTGGGGGGCACTAGGGGGGACTTTTGGGATAGCATTGGAAATGTAACTGAGGAAAATATGTAATAAAAATATTAAAAATTAAAAAAAAGAAAGTTCTCTGTTTAGATCTATGCCCTACTTTAAAATTTTTTCAGGTGTCCTCTTTCTTAGATTAATTATTTTACATCCCAACCACAGTTCCCCTTCTCGCACTCTCCTCCCCCACCTTTCCTTCTCTTCATCCACTTCTCCTCCCTTTCTCTTCAGAAAAGGGGAGCTCCCACCTTTCTTGTAGTTCTTTGTATATTTTGGATATTAACTGTCTATTGGGTGTAGAGATGGTGGAAATCTTTTCCCATTATATAAGTTGCTTCTTTGTCAGATTGACAGCGTCCTTTGCCTTCAGAAGCAAAGTTTCATAGATCCCAGATATGGATTATTAACCTTAGTGTATGAGCTAGGATGCTCTGTTCAGGAAGTTGTCTCCCAGGCTATTCCCAGCTTTCTCTTCTTTCAGGTTCAGTGTATCTGGTTTTATGTTGAGGTCTTTATTGATCCACTTGGACTTGAGTTTTGTGCAGGATGATAGATATGGATCCGTTAGGATTCTTGTACATGCAGGCATCCCGTTAGATCAGCACCATTTGTTGAAGACGTTTCCCCACCTCTCCAGTTTGTATTTCTAGTCTCATCAAAAATTAGGTATTCATAGTTATATGGATTTAAATATGGGATTTTCTATTTGATTCCATTGATAAATATGTGCCAATACCACACTGTTTTTATTACTATTTCACTGTGGTACAACTGGAAATCAGAGATGGTGAATCCTCCATAAATCTTTTATTATTCAGGATTATCTTAGCCATCCTGAGATTTTTGTGTTTCTATATGAAGCGGAAAATTGACCTTTCAAGTTCTGGGAAGAATTGTATTGAAATTTTGATGGGGACCGTGCTGAATCTGTAGATTGCTTTGGAGAGGATAGTCATTTTTAGTATGTTAATCCCACCAATCCACGAGCATTGGAGGTCTTTCTCTTCTGGTATCTTCAATTTCTTTCTTTGAAGAATTAAAGATTTTGTTGTACAGATCTTTCAGTTGCTTGGTTAGAGTTAACCAAGATACTTTGTATTATTCGAGGCTATTGTCAAAAGTTGTTCCCCTGATTTCTTTCTTGTTATATTTGTCATTTGTACAGAGCAGGGCTATTGATTTTTATGAGTTAATTTTGTATCCAATTATGTTGCTGAAAGTGTTTATCAGCTGTAGCAGTTTCCTGGTGGAATTTTTGGGGTCATTTCTGCATACTATTTGCATATAATCTGCAAATAAAGATACTTAGACTTTTTTTCTTTCCAATTTGTATCCATTTGATCTCCTTCAATTGTCTAGTGCTCTAGCTAAGGCTTCAAGATTTCAACAGATATGGAGAGATTGGACAACTTTGTCTTGTTCCTAATTTTAGTAGAATTGCTTTGTGTTTCTCTCCATTTAAGTTCATTTTGGTTATGGGCTTGCTGTAAATTGCCTTTATTATGTTGAGATATGTCCCTTATATTCCTACTCATTCCAAGTCTTTTATCATGAAGGGATGTTGGATGCTGTCAAAGGCCATCTTATTGCATCTAATGAGATGATCATGTGGGTTTTGTCTTTCAGTTTATTTATATGGTGGATTACATTTATTGATTTTCATATATTGAAACATCATCCCTGCATCTCTGGGATGAAGTCTACTTGATCATGATGGATGATCTTTTTGATGTGTGCTTGGATTTGGTTTGCATGCATTTTATTGAATATTTTTGTATGTATATTCATAAGGGAGATCAGTCTGTAATTCTCTTTCTTATTGGGTCTTTATGTGGTTTGGGTATCAGTGTAAGATGAAATGGTCAATGTCCCTTCTACTTGTATTTTGTGGGCTAATTTGAGGAGTATTGGCATTAACTCTTCTTTGAAGGTCTAGACAAGTAGAATTCTGCACTAATGCCCTGAGATTTTAAATTTTATTTATTTTTTTTTTGGAGACCTATTTTCAAGACAGAATTTCTTTCTCTATGCAGCTCTGGCTGTCCTAGAAGTTGCTCTGTAGACCAGGCTGGCCTCAGTCTCACAGAGATCAGTCTGCCTCTGCCTCCTATAGGCACCGTCACCTCCTGCTGGCATGATTGGGAGACTTTTAATGACTGCTTCTCTATCATTAGGGGTTATAGGTCTGTTTAAATTGATTATCTGATATTGATTGAACTTTGGAAAGTGGTCTGTATCTAGAAAATTATCAATTTATTTTACATTTTCCAATTGAATGGAGCACAGGTTTTAAAGTATATCCTGATGATCCTCTGGATTCCTCCAATGTCTGATGTTATGTTCTACTTTTTATTTCCAATTGGGTTAATTTGGATATTCTTTTCTCTGCCTTTTAGTTGATTTGGATAAGATTTGTCAATGCTATTTATTTCTCAACACACCAACTCTTAGTTTCATTTATTCTTTTGTGTTTTGTTTGTTTCTATTTTATTGATTTCAGTTCTAAGTTTGATTATATTCCACCATCTATTCTTTTTGAGTGTGATTTTTTTTCTTTTTGATCTAGAGCAGTGTGTCTGTCTGGGTATATGCACATGAATGTGGGTGCCTTTGAAGTCCAGAAAAATTGTGTTGGATTCCCTGAAGTTGCAGTTAAAAGCAGTTGTAAGTCACAAGACCAGTACAGGCCCTTAACTACCTAGTCACTTCTCCAGTCCCCTGCATGGTCTTCTGCACTCCACATATGGTGGCCCTGGTTCGTGCACTCGCAATAGGAATGATCCTGCAGCACTTTAATACCACTGATGTCCTTTTCAGACTTTGTATAAAGGTTGTTTTAGCTCCAACAAGTCCTTGCAATTTATAAACTTACATTTGAAATATGCAAAGATTATTGAAATTACTTCCTTAATTGAATTTACTAGTGAAGTAGTTACCTATCAGGTCAGAATATTAATACGAAGATTGTCAATAGTTAGTGTTTTATTGTGTAGAGACATGGCCTTGCCATGTAGCTCAGACTGGCCTTGAACTCATGGGGATGGTCCTACCTCAGCCTCCCAGATGCCAACATTACAGGCAGGAGCCCTGGTGCCTTGCTATACTCTAGGGGCACAATGACATTGCCCTGTGTCAACACTGGTTCTTCTAAAGAATCAGTGGCTATTATATAGGTTGTCAAATTAGTTTTATACTTCATCCTCTCTTATTCTGTTAACATGTAATACCATGCTAAAACCAGAATGATCCCTTCATTTTCCATTACTGATGTCCCTATTTGTTACTTACTTATCCTTGAATAGAGCCTGGAGATGAAGGCTCTGCCCTTCACCATCAGCCTCTGCCTTGTGGCTTCATTTCCCAAGATTCCTTAGCCCCTGCCTGGAAGGAGCAGGACGTGAGTCTAGAATTTGAGCTTTCACTAGTGCAGGGGGACCAAGGTTCTGGTTTCAGGGGACATCTCAGTCTGACCCTTAACTCTCTCTCTGCTAAAAAGAGCAGAAGGATTTGGAATCAAAGGACACCTTCACATGTTCTCACCCCTCCTTTGGCACAGGGATAGAGGCTGAGAGAATGAACTAGGAAAAGGTTCCGGTGCCCTGGGAGTGAGGCTCCTTCACAGTGGTAGTGGGGTGGTCAGGATCTATGACAGTTGGTGGGCCATATATGCCACAGGGAGGGCAGACAGGCATCAGAAAGGGAGGAACACACCTTAAGCCATTCATGAAGGTCACTGTAGGAAATGATGAGTCCCCCATAGAAAATATCTCCCCTGTAACTGTCTTGGTGCTGGGCTGTGATGACAATCAGGCTCAGGGGTCAAAGTCAACGGTAATGTGTAAAATATCAGACTTACAATGAATGCCATTAGGAAAAATGGAGGTATGGACACATAGTCACGATAATATTTATCAGTGTTGATCAATAATGGATGGATGCATAGGTGAATTTGTAGGTACAGGTGGATAGGATTGCTGAATGAATGAGAGTGATCTGGGGATGGGTGGTATGTAGTGAATGAGTTATCAATGAATGAATGGATGAGAAGAACAGTGGAGGGAAGAAAAGGTGAGTGGATGGAGAGCAGAGCGTAAGGAGGGGTGACAGTCACCCCTCCTGCAACTCTTAGGTGCTTCCCTTCTCTTGCCTTGTCACCCAGAATCCCACCACTCACAGTTTCACAGAGACAGCTTTGGATCTCTCATTTTGCATCCTGGGTAATTCTTTAATAAGTAGGATTGTAGCAAGGCTGAGACACATAACACAGACAGAGATAGAATACACGCGGGTTGCTTCAGAATGACAATCACTAAGGAGTGAGGATGGGATCGCAGAAATAGACGATTGCAGCTTGGCAGTCTCCCAAACCTAACTGATCCGCCGAAGGATGAAAGGGGCTGAAGTGCCTTAACTTATGGGTGACTAAGGAGCTGTCAAAATTCCTGTCACTTAAGTAACTGGCCAGCGTTTGGCCATGACTCAATGGTAAGGCCAGGTTCAAAGTTAACAACCCGTGTCTGCAGTGATTTTGGATAAGGTAGTTGGCTCATACCAAGAAATCTCAGGGGTTGGAGTGTCTGAAGATGGGCTGCCCCTCTCCACAGGGCTCAGGCATCCTCTGTCTGTGAAATGTATCAGGAACATGGAGGGCAGCTTCGTTTTTTCTGGAGCCCACAAACAGAAGACCACACACTTATCATCACAGGAGCTCCTGCACCATCAGCATCAACCACATCCACGTCAAAACGGACACACTTCAGGAAGCTGCCTGAACAGTTCCCTACTGCAGAGAGAGGAGGAGCAGGGGGGAGAGCATGCAGGGGACAGGGAGAGTGGAGGACACCAAGAAGTTTGAAGTTCAGTGACACAGCTCTGACCAGGGATGGTGACCTGGAAAGTGTTCTGAGCAAGATGCCCCCACCCTGAGAGGCTCTGCATTCCAGACCTGCCTGGCTTTGCTTCCACTCCCTGAACTCTGGGTCCATCCATTGGAGAAGTCTGACCTTTCTGATAGCAAGAGAGACCTAGTCCCACTTCACTGAGCTGCTGAGATTTCCCTGAGGCTTCATGGCTGTTCTGTATGTCAGGTAGAGTGAGGCCACTCCATGCTACTCTGCTGGAGCTTGCTCTATCATCCTGCATCCTGGGATCTCTGTGCAGGGGAATATGGTGTGAGGATGATCAAAGCTCTCCAAAGCCCTCTAGTTACAGTGAGGGTGTGGCCAGCACACCCTGAATGGAATCTCAGCTCTTCCACCCACAACTGCTCAGGTGACTTTGAGCTCCAGGGGCTTGTGTGCTCTGTTCATTCTGTCTAATTAGTGGGAAGAGTTTTAATATAAGTGTTTTGTTTTCTTGAGACAAGGCCTTACCGTGCAGCTCAGGCTGGCCTTGAACTCATGGGGATGGTCCTGCCTTAGCTTCCCAGGTGCTGGTAGTAGTATAATCCTATGCTTGCACTTTGGAATGTATACCTGAAAGAAAATGCTAGACCATATATTTAGTATGTATAGCAACAGAAAAAAAAATCACAAATGGTTTTCCAAAATATATTTATACACATTGTCTTCCTGCAGCTGTGCACCTGAGTTGCTATTATCTAAATATGCCTGGTTGTTGTCTTGGGTGTGTGGTGTCTGCTTTGCTGGTGGCTGAAATGTTCCCATGTGCCTGTGAGCTTCCTGCCAGACACATGGCATCTTTGGTCATCTCTGTTCAAGTACATTGCTCGTGTCCACCGTTGGTTTGTGTACCTGATGTTAAGGGTTGAGTTTTCCTCGCCGACACAAGTGTTGTTCATGTAACTTGAAATGCTTCTCAATGCATCACTTGTTTTTCTGTCCAGTCAGCCGCGTCCTACCTACCTACAAAGCTGTTCTAAGTGTGAGAAGTCAGCCCACTAATTTCCTTTTACAGGGTTGTCCCTTGCTGACAGATCTCAGAACTGCCTTGCCACCCAGATCATGACAATCCTTTCTTTGTTTTCCTCTCATTGCTTCAAGACCAACAGGAAATTGAGGCCTGTAATCCTGTCAGAGCTGACTTGGAAGGGAACACTCAGGCTCTAGTCAAGGTCTGCTGGCTGACCTGCCTGTGGCTGGCAACTGATGCAGTGCCAAGGGATGGATGGTGAATTGCTTTTGTACTTTTGTCAGAAACTAAATTGCATTTGATAAATGTATTTTAATGAAGCAGATAGCATTGTGAGCAACTTGGATTTGGCCCTTCCTGAGTGCCAGGCTGGAATATTCCATGTTATCTCAAGGGGGGAGGAAAAGCCCAGACCCATTATCCTATCAGTTTCCATTCCTGCAGACTGAGGGTGTGTTAGCCAGGTTTCCATCACTGGGTTAAACACACCAGAGAACAACGAGAAGGGAGGAAGCATTGATTGTGGCTCCCACTTTCAGAAGTTCTGCCTATGATTGATTGGTCTCATGGCTGTGGGCCTATGGTGACTCAGAGCATCATGGCAGAGAAGGTTCAGGGGAGGAGCTGGCCATCTCATGGTATCAAGGTAGCAGAGAGAAGGGACAAAGGGTTAGAATGAGATGCAGTTGAAGGAGACCCTCTCAGTGACTAATTGCTACCAGCCATGGCTTCGTTCTGCAGAGCCTCTGAAAATAGGGCTTCAGATCCACACGTGACAGTGTGTTCATAACTTCATACCTGCTCTTCAAGACTGTGTGCCAGAGAAACAGAAAGTGGAGACAGAGGCACTTAACTGGGTGTCAGTGTGTCAGGAAGTATCTAGCACAGCTTGGGGAAATCAGAGCTTTGTCCATCAGTACCTTGAGTCAGGGTCTACCTTGACACAGACTCTTTAGGGTTTGCGTCTATATTCCACAACTGGGCTTCAAGCTGTAGGAGACTCAGTCTTGGCCTGACAGCCATGGAGCAAGTTGTAACCCACTTTTCAGGTGGTTTGTGGTCTTCATAGACACTCATTTGTCTCATGCTTTCTAGATGTGTCTCAGCTCAGGCCAGCTCGGGGCTGCAGCAGCAACCATCAAGGTTTCATTTCATGTAAATACTATGCAAAGCTCAGACACTGGCTCTCCAGTGAGCACCTACAAGTGAGCAGCACCAAGCAACTGGGACCTCACTGAGAATCAGAGACAAGGGAGAAGAGGAAGATGACTAGCAGAAGGCAGCACCTGCTACCACAGTGTAATGGAATACCCCAGGGAAATAATTCAGGCCATGAAGCACTGGGGACAGAAAGCTTTATTGTCGTAACTTACCATCTCTCAAGGGTGGCCCTGGTATCTGTACTTCTGTTTGCAGAGAGCACCTCTCCTCAGTAGAATATAACTTCAAGTTCCAGATCCTGTCCACCATCGGTGGCACCACCCCTATTTAGAGTTGGGCACTGTCCTCCATGCACACAGCTATTCTCTTATCTTAGTGACTATTATCTTCATCAGGGCAACTGTAACTACTTACAAGGGACTGTCCAGATCTACCGGTGGACTGTTAATACTCAGCCTTAGAAGGAGGTGTTGGGAGAATCTCAGAGTTCCACCTCTGAGATTCTAGTCATTTTCTCCTGTACCTTCCACCCCCATAAGGAATTCTGACCTAATTCCATGTGACCTCCTGGCCTCAGACCATGTTAGAGAACATGAACTGTGAAAGGTTTCATTGGAGAAAGGATAAAGAAGTCATCATCCATGCTGGGTGAGACTTTATTGTAGTAAGTCTGCTTTGGAGTCATCCAGGCTCTGGAAATGAACTCAAAAAACTCTCAGGTATTCTAAGATGGAAATTGGTGGAGTCATAGGTTGGTTTTTGCTTGGTGCCCATCTGAGCGGGGGAGATATTTGCTCATGTATTTGCAGGAAAAAAATTCCTGCAATTTACCTGTTCCAATTAATGTCTGTTGTCACTTTAACTTCACTGCTGCCTGCTAACAGTGGGGGAGCTGGGAACATTCAGAGGCTGACCACAGCCAGGAGAGGTGGGCAATGGCAGGCACCCAGAGGACTTCACTGACACTCAGAGCACTGCCAGAGTCCAGGCTTTCCCAAGCATGGGTGTGTTGTTCCCCTCCTGTCTCAAGGATTGAAGCATGTGTACCTACATGCTAAGTGGCTTAGATAAGTGGTTCATGCATGCAAGAGGAGGAAAACATGTCAGGAGCACTGAGGGTGCTCCACAGACATGGAAATGCTAGCCCTGGTCCTAAAAGCAGTAGCCCTCCTCTCCCACCAGGTGGTTGATGCTTCCTGATCAGCAGCGCCTTCCACGGTGCAGGGTTTCTGGGGAAAGGACTGGTGTATGGTAGGACCTTAGGAGGCACAATCCAGAACCTGTCATAGAGAGTTCATTAATACTGTTTATAGATTCTAGAAGCTTCTTTATCTTGGTCCAGAGAGGCGCAAAAGCTATTGTGGGACCAAACTTGTTTCCAGGGTCTAGGTCAGTTGGGTTTCAGGAAAGGTGGCTGGGCCCAGGAATTGCATGTTCAGGAGTGAAAAACAAATTCCTGCTGATTACCTAGCTGGGTTGAGGTCCATAGAGAAATAATACAGTCATAATAAACTCTGGACACATTTGTTGCATTGTCCATGTTTAAACCAAAGGGGTGTTCAAGGCTAATGAGGAAAAGAACCTGCTGGGAGGCTGTGAACCCAGGAGAGATAAAGTTCAATAGGAGCTCAGGTGTGATGGAGCCTGGCTCTCCATACATCATATAGCACAAGATGGCAAGAAATGAACACATATGGACCTCAGTTGTATCAGGGCAGTCCCGGCTCTGCAAACATCCTGTCAGTGGGCCCTCAGAGAAGGGAGCAACAAAAGATCAAGTCCCCTTGTTGGGCATGAACCCCCTGAAGTCACAGACATGAACCCTTTCACTGATTCATTTAGGGGACACATACTCATGACCCTAATGCTTGGCTGGAATTCTTCATGCAGCCAACTTATAAGTGAGATGTAGGAAAAGTGAACTCTACTTGGTGGTTCAGTAGATGGGCCTTGGCCGGTTTGTGAAAAAGGACCAAGGCATCTGAGAGTAAGAAGTGCTCTGTAGAGAGCACGACTGGCCTCATTGCAGGATGAAGTGGGTCAGGGGTCATGGTATTCCCTAGTGGCAGGGGGTCTACCTTGATGATGTTTTGTGACCCCACTTACAGGGAAGTCCTGGTGGGGCATCCATGCAGGGAAGGGACAATGAGGTGAGTCCCCAGGCAGGGGCCAAGCCATCTGGGACCCAGAAGATGGTCTCTGGTTGTGAAACTCAGCCTAGTTCTCAGCAGCAGGAGATCAGAGGCCAGATCTCAGGGAGCATAGCTCAGGGCAGCCATGGGCAGATGCAGGGCAGGTGTGTGAAGAGAAGCCTGGCCCTCCCCCTCCACCTAAGTTGCTCATTCCCCAGGGTCCTTTGTGAGCACAGCACTTGGGTGGCGCAGACCTTCCAGAGCATTGTGTGTCTTTCTTTATCTGCAGGTGACACTGAGTTGATATTCATCAGATCCCAACAACAACAACCTTCAGCTCCATGATGGATGTGTGTTTGGCCATGAGAGATGGACAGGAGGGACATGGCTAGTGCCAAGTGGGCACACATCCCTGTCCATGGGGGATATAAAGGGCACCTTGTGAGGAGCCAGAGCACACTCTACCCAGGTGACCTGCCTTGTGTGAGAGCCCAGTGCCTGGAGATGAAGAGCCTGCTTCTCACCATCCTGCTGCTGGGGCTGGTGGCTATCCTGAAGGCTCAGGAAGCCCCACCAGATGACCAGGAGGATGTGAGGATGGGAGGGACAATGGGTGGTGGTAGGAGATGGCCTGACCCTGGTTGGTGGTGGTCCACCGGTTCAAGTGGGGTTCTTAAAGACTAGAGTTTAACCCTGCACCCCCGCATGGAATGGTCAGATCAGGTACACTACTGCATTATTAGCAGAGCCTCTCCAAGAGCACTGACCTGGAGTAGGAGAATGAGTGGGTCATGTCACGGGTCTTTGCTTGAGTGACATGCCATACCAGAAATTTTCATAGCTTGTGATTTTTAGGACAGCGGACTTCTTCAGGGCTGACTTCCCGACTTCTAAGACCATACACAGAACCTGTGTTCTCACTAGTCCAGATCGCCCAAGATTGGGTTCAATCTACAGTGGTCATATGTGGTGATGTGTGATGTCAGCCCTCTTCAGAGCTGCACCGTAGGCTCTGGAGTATCTGTTCAGGCTACAGGCTCAGGCACTAGAGCCTGGGAACAATAGGAAACAGACTGAGGTGTAATCTGGGCTCTGTCTCCTGCAGTTCTCTGGGATCTGGTACACACAGGCCATGGTATGTGACAGGAATCACACAGATGGGAAGAGACCTATGAAAGTGTTCCCTATGACCATAGTAGCCCTGGAAGGAGGGAACTTAGAGGCCCAGCTAACATTCTGGTGAGTGTCCCCACCAAGCTTCTGCAGTTGTCTTTCTTGCCGTTCCCATTCTTATCTTGGTATAGGTTACTGAATGCCCTGCTTATGAGGGGGGCTTGCTGCCATGCCATCCTCTTAATTTCAGGCATGGTCTTGATATAAATCTTCGGAGTTGCCTGGTCAGGCGATATGCCCAGTGACCTGAGCATGACTTCTGTTTTACAGGGACAATGGTCATTGTCACATGAAAAAATTTTTGATGCATAAAACTGATGAGCCTCGCAAGTACACTGCCTGTGAGTACCATGTAGCCCACGTTTTCCTGCAGGGGCAAGTTCCTGCAAACAGGCTGCCTGCCTTTTTTTTTTTTTTAGCTCCCAGTACAACCACCACATCATAGTCCATGTACCGCATATTAGAGGTCATGGGTTATTCAGCACCAGGTACTAACTGTTCTCCCATGCCCACCCCCAGGCACTCCAGTATAGCTCTTGACTCTTATGTAAGCATTGCTAAGAACAGAAAAGCAAGGATGGGAGGGTCAGGCCTGGCGGCCTTCTCAACCCTTCCCTTGTTTGGAATCCTCAGCAGGACCTGGCCATGTCCTGGAAGATAGCTTCTGTCTAGTTTTGGAGATCACTGGGCTGGACAGCCTGGCTCTCCTGTGTGACTAACCACAGGTGTTCCTGATGATTTCTTGGAAAAACCTCCAAAGGTGTCAAGAAATGAAATGCTAAGAACTATTTCTCTGTTCATCTTAGTCAAGGGCAAGAAGACCATCTATATTCAGGAGACTTCTGTAAAGGGCTACTACATCTTGTATTGTGAAGGCCAGCGCCATGGGAAGTCACACCGGAAGGGGAAACTCATAGGTGAGGAAACAGAGGCCCCGTGTCTTGTCCACGGTCTGTGCTTCTAGTAGCCATCAAAATAGCAACAGCCATGATGGGCACTGGGGACTGGGGAGACTCAACGTGTTGCCCAGACAGTGTGTAAGATCTAAATTGAAAGTGTGTCAGCTGGGAGGGGACCTAGCTTATGTGACCTTTGGGTGCCTGAGCATTCAGCAGGGGTGTCCACTTCTGGTGCTGGAAAATGACATATCTAGAGATCTCACCCATGTGCCAGTCAATATGAAGCTAAATAACCTGACAGAGGCCTTAGTGTGCAGGTAGGATCCCCCTAGGGTCAGGGGACAGCCCCTTGCTTCTGAGATCCCGAGTTTTTAAAGATCTGGGAGAGATGGTGAAGGCCTTTTAAGGTTCACAGAGGGCTTTGGGGGTACTCAGTGTTTGGGAGTCCTCATCCTAGAGCAGTATGTTCCCTGCCAGGGTCCTCCTCCTTGTCCTCACTGCTCCAGGTTAGCAGCCCCAGTGCTGGTCAGTGCTCTTGACTCTGTCACTGGCTCCCTGCAGAGCTCTGCATTACTGCTGCCCTGCTCACCTGGCCCTTTCCCCATAGGGACAAACTCTGAGAAAAACCAAGAGGCCCTGGAAGAATTCAAGAAATTTGCAATGAGCAAGGGATTCAGAGAAGAAAACATCATCGTACCTGAGCAGCTGGGTGAGAGAAGGCTCTGACCATGAGCTTCCCAAACCCAGCTTGTTTCTCTGCTCTGCTTGTTCCTGTGTGCCTCTGGGTACCTTGTGTGTCTGTGTCACTCTGTGTTACATGTGTCTTTTTGCCTCCCCTCAAACACCATTGCCCCCTCAGAAGGGCACCAGAGCCCAGCTTCAAGTCTTGGCTTTGGGAGGGTCTGAGCTGCAGATGTGATGGCTCATTATGCAAAAGCTCACGCATGCCCTGTCCTTGCTTTCTACAGATCAGTGTGTGTCTGCGAGTAACTAAGTAACTAAGGTAAGTGGCCCTCTGGAATTACCATGGAAACCCTACGTTCCTGGGTTCTGGCGTTGGAGGGTCCATGTGCTTTGATTCTTCTCATCCACTTGTGCAAAAGTGGTCTACTCAAGTAGTGATCCCCCATTAACCCTTGGAGTCTGCTCTCCACATGGCCACCTCTCCCACACAGGAACATGCAGACACTTGCCAGGTCACAGGTGTAAGAAACAGTCACTCTCCTGCCTGTGGCTGTCCAGCAATACCTGCACAAATGCTTCAGGATAGAAGACCACTGGCCAGCGTCTCCCATTCCGCTGTATTCTCATTGGTACAGCAGCCAGCCCATCATGGGTGCACTTGCTGATCCTGCCCTAAAGCCAACTCAGTCCTTGGCGCTCCCTAACCCTGGACCGTTTTCCTCACCTTCACTGACGGACTTCCCTTTGACCTTGGCTTCACCCGCCCCCAGCCCCAGCTACTCCTAATAAAGCATTTCAGCATCACCCTGGCTCAGTCGCGTCTGCAGAGGGCCTTGCATTGGCAAGTTTCTAAGAAAGTGCTTGAGGGTCACAGAATATGATTGAGGTTGGGAAATGCATTTTACAGAGTCTAGGGGGTGTACAAATTTTGGAGGGTGACTAGACAATTATTTAAGGTACTTAGCAATAAATAATTATTCAAATGGAAGATGTTTGAGGTTGGTAAATGCAAGTCTTTTGCAAATTTAAAAAGTTTTTTTTTTTTTTTTTTTTTTTTTTTTTTTTTTTTTTTTGTAGACAGGGTTTTTCTGTATAACCCTGGCTGTCCTGGAACTCACTTTGTAGACCAAGCTGGCCTTGAACTCAGAAATCTGCCTGCCTCTTATAAGCTTCAGGGGATCCACTTGAATCCTCCTCCCACAGGTCAAATGGACTCCAGATACGTACTGTCAATCAACAGCCTGTTTCCCACCTGTCTATTCCTGGGGTTGGGAACTAGTCCCCTTTCCTTGGTTCTGGGATCCCCACCCCAACCTGCTAAGATTATGGACCTAAAAGTTTGCCCAAGGAAAACAGGCTATTTTCCCCCTAAACTCCTGGTGATCTATCTATCTATCTATCTATCTATCTATCTATCTATCATCTATCTATCTATCTATCTATCTATCTATCTATCTATCTATCTATCTATCTATTTATCCCTAGCATACATGTCCATTCCCGCATCCTCTCAGGTGCTCCCTCAGAACCTGCCTCCAGGAAAGCTCCAAAGCAGTTGCCCACAGGTGCTCTGTTCAGTCTCACAGACTGCTTCAGCTGGGCCTACACATTTTTAACCCCAGATTGTCCCACAGCTTAGACAGTAATGAAACAACCAGCTCTCCCTGGACTTGGCCCACAGTCACCCTCCCCTACAATGACAGCCCAGTGTCGGGAGGAAGTACTCAGTCTTAGAAGATTATGTTGCTCCTTATTCATTTATAATCAACAAAAGGCTGGGATGCTGAGTTTCAGACCCGGGGACCAGGGACTGAGGTGCATATTTTACATTGCCAAAGCAGACCTGGCCTTTCTGCACCTCTTAGTCCCTACCTGTCATAATGTCTCTAACCCTAAACTTTCCAGCCCAGAAGCTTGGATGTCCTTCACCCAGAGGCTCTTTCCTATACAACCCAGACATTTTGGGTTCTCCTGCTCTTTTTCTATTCCCTGTTTCCATCTCTCTACATGCACCTGCCTTTTCTTTCTCTTCCACCTCCCCTCTCTACTTCCCAGTGCTGACTTCCTTGACCTCCTTCCTTGGAGCCAGTGAACTGGCTTTCCTGAGAGAAGCTTCCCAATAAACCTATGTGTGTGTGTGTGTGTGTGTGTGTGTGTGTGTGTGTGTGTGTGTGTCTTGAATTGTCTTATTTCATTTGTGAAGAAATAACTTATCAGTTATACAACATTAGTGACTAACCACATACAACAAACTCAGTGCTGATCCAGGACAGGAGGCTGTGTGGACAGTTCTGTCAGGGAGGAGTGAAGAGGAAGAGGAGGAGGAAGAGGAAGAGGAGGAGGAGGAGGCAGATGGTCATCTGGTGACACATAATGTTGTGTGATAATTTTTTTTTTCCTGGAGAAATTCTAACATTCTAGTTAGCAATCCCATCCAGATACCACCAAAACCCATCCTGATGAATCAGAATTTTACTGGGATTGCTTACAAGGGATGGGTGGCAGTTACTAACAGAAGCAAAAGTGACTCAAAGACAGCTATATCACCAAGGCCCACCCCAGCATGGGTGGCAGCTCTGCTGGAGACTTGTTCTAACACTTTGGTTCAATTTGGAATTTTTGTGCCCAAATGCTAAAGGTTCTTGTCCCCAGTTGGTTTTTGATTGATAAATAAAGAGACCAATGGCTGTACACACGATGGGACACTTAGAGTAGCATGTGTGAGGATTCAGAGACAAATAGGAGATTTGCCATGACTCAGGGTAGAAGGATAGGATGCAAAAAGCAGGAAATAAATCCAACCAGTCATGTGAGATTTCAGCTAAATCGACACGGTCCATTTCCCCAATAGGGCCTGGAGTAGTAGGGAAAGATTTAGGAGTGCCCAGCCTTTGAGGTAGTAAAGGCATTTAAAAAATAAATTAGTGCGTGTGTGTCTTTCATTCATGGCTTCAAAGATACCCTCTGGGCAGGTGCACTGGGCAGATCCACTGGGAACACAAAGCACTATGGTCAAAATTCCCTCTACATAGCGTGCACAAGCTGGGACCCTGGAGCTCGACAAAAGATGCTCTTTACAAGTGACACTGGTCTAAAACTCTTCCAGGTGCTGTGGAGTTTGAGACCACCAAGGAATGATCACCAGACAAAATTTTAACTTAAAAGATAAATGGACAATCTTATATTATTTATAGCAACGTTTGTTGCATGAAGTAGCTGCCTCTGCCAGTCTGAGAGCTGCTGCAAAGGGGAAAACAGGATTGAGTTCTTGAAGATGCAAATTTCAACTGTCTCAATTTTGGAGATTTTCTCCTGCATAAGGCGTTATCATATTTGTTTGTTTTGTTTTCTGAGCGAGCTGCAGTGAAGTGAGACTATAGCAGCAGAATGACTGTCTGGTTAAAAGTTTAGGAAAAGCTGCACAGTAAGGGGAGATGAGTCAAGTAGTCCTGTAGACTGCTACAAGTGGCTCAACTGCTGATGGGGTTGACCTTAGTGTCATGGTCTGGACATCCTGTGGAGAATAGTCCTTGGGCTAAGAACAGGGTCCTGCAGACTGCTAGACTGTTCTTGCAAACTCAGTTTGAAATGGAGCTAGTGTTTGAACATCACACAGGCAGTGCTGCTGGCTTCTGTCTCTTCCAGGACCTGGCTTGGTGTCAGAGTCTTCTTTGCAGCTTGTCTTACTGTAGCCCTCGAATTACTGATGCTAACTCTCTGTGGTTAATTGCCCTGTTTCTTGGAAGCCTCACCAAAGAGACTCCAGTGCTGTGTACAGTTTGCCTCTGTGTATTTTCCCACAGAAGCCCTCTCTCTTCAGTGGGAAGCATCCCCCTGCAGCAAGCCGAGGGCTCCCTCCCCGTCTCTAATCCAAGGAAACCCAGCCCCACCTTAGAATGACACTGCCCATAACCCCACCCCCACCCCCTTAATAAAACATCCAAAGAGCTAGATGCTAGCTTGAGACTCCTCCTCCTCTGCAATGCCAGAACCTGGCCCTCCCTGGAATGAGCACTCCAGGTGCCTGTCTTTGAGACCTCAGAGAAATAACAAACTCAAAGCAGATTAAGGCCCCACGTTTAAATCATACAGAAAATGTAATCAGAGGTCACAGCTAGTTAGTTCCTGATAACCCCACATAGGCACCCATTATCCCCCCTTCCCCACAGCTTCACTTCCATCCCACCCAATGGTTACAGCCCTCCACTTCCCTTTTACCCTGAGAATTCAGGGAATTGCTAACTATACTATACTGTATATAAACCCAATACTTTCCAGACTCAGCATCCCATGCCAGCATCTACCCTATGACTGCGGGGCATGTGATCAGAGTCTGGACTTGAAACAATAAAAGACTCTTTTTGCAAGTTGTAGAAGACTTCAAACCTCTTGGACTTGTCTAGGTTTTCCGTGGACTCAGGGCATAACAGTCTTGTCTGAGAAGAACTCTAAGCTTTTGTTGCTTACTCTGGCAGAGAGGGGCTGTGAGAATCTGGTAGGTTTTATGGACTTCCTGAACCTATTGGAGGTACTGAGGTGTTTTGAGTTGTTTACTCTTCTGTTTAAAGAGTTTTCCTGCAGGATGGCATGTGCCAGTCTCAGAGGAAACTCTCACATGTCCTTATAGCCCTTTACAGCCCAGCACTTGAGCTCAGGAGGAATGGAAATGGGCCTGAGGAAGAAAGCCCCAGCCCTGAGAGAGGCTCTGCATTCCAGACCTGCCTGGCTTTACTTCCACTCCCTGAACTCTGGGTCCCTCCACTGGAGAAGTCTGACCTTTCTGATAGCAAGAGAGACCTAGTCCCACTTCACTGAGCTGCTGAGATTTCCCTGAGGCTTCGGGGCTGTTCTGTATGTCAGGTAGAGTGAGGCCACTCCATGTGACTCTGCTGGAGCTTGCTCTATCATCCTGTATCCTGGGATCTCTGTGCAGGGCGGGGAATATGGTGTGAGGATGATCAAAGCTCCCCAAAGCCCTCTAGTTACAGTGAGGGCGTGACCATCACACCCTGAATGGAATCTCAGCTCTTCCACCCACAGCTGCTCAGGTGACTTTCAGCTCCAGGGGCTTGTGTGCTCTGTTTATTTTGTCTAATTCTGTGAAGCCATTCATAACTCCAGCTTTTCTGCCTCCAGGGAGAACCTGTAGCAACGCAGAGGTCATCTCTCTCCTGTGGGAAAAACATCCTCTTCTCTGGCACCTCTTCTCCCTCTCCTCATCCCCCTCCATGCTCCCCACCCCCTTCCTCACACCCTCTTCCTCTCCTTCCTCCTCTCCCAGCCTTTCCCATCAAAGAAAACAGTTTGTGAACAACTTCTTTGCCTGGGAGAACTCCAGCAAACTACATACTGGTGAAAAGTTCAAAGATGGCTGGATAAGACCACTGGACACCAAGATCTGAAGGACAGTGGAAGAGTCTTAGTCGTCACAGCTCAGACAGGATTTCACATTCAGAGAGCCTCACACTGGCCCAGATGTTTGTGTCTACCTACACGCTGTGTGTTGAGACCTCAGTTCAAGGAGATGGGGTTCGGGGAGGGGGCGGCTTTCAGAGGTGCAGGTCTCATAGTGTAATTGATAGTTTGAAGTGAGCAGAGGGGACCAGCGTTCTTCCCTTCTACCATGTAAAGACACAGTGGTTCATCTGAGACCCAGGAAGTGGGACCTCAGCAAACACCAAACTGTCAGCTCCTTGCCCTTGGGCTCCTCTGGCTCAGAAATTGTGAAATCAATTTCTGTTTGTGAGCCACACAGTCTGTGTGATTTTGTTCTCAGAGCCAAGTTAAACTCTGAGGAGGCACTCCCAGAGTGCCCGGCTCTGAAGGCCCTCAGCCAGAGGCTCACAGGGCACAAGAACAAAACAGACGACCTAATTACTGATGGGCAACATGGAAAACTTTCACAAATGGCTGAGTAACAATGACTACAATTCTTTGGCATGGTCAAAACCTAAACCAGAACTTGCAGTTAAAGGAAGGCTAACAAGGTGACTTCATGGGCCCTGGTGAAGGAGAAGAGTCAGGATAAGAAAAGAAATCTATTTAGAGAGCTGCTCTTACAGAGGAAGAGAGGACCTGTTAGACACTCAGGAAGACAGTGATAGGACAGCTGGAAATGTGTAGAAACAGATGCCATTCAACAGAAGGAAGCAAGCTGAAGGGACTCTAGCCAGCCCACACATGGTGAGTGTGAATGTGGCCGGCCTTGCCCTCTCTCCCATTCCCTCTGTCCTGCTATAAGCCATTAGATTACATTCTTAAAGCTGGCCACCAAGATCCATTCCCTTGTTTGGCTGTAATATCCAAAATGAATTCAAGACCACCTATTTACCTTCCGCCTTCGAAAGGACTTTCCAAACTGTACTAGCAGTCCAAGTGCGCAAGGAGATAAGGAAGCTGGCTGACTAAACAGATGTAAAAACATAGTCTAAATGACTGAGCCTACAAGCTGCCAAAACAATATTAGCTGTTCTCAGAGACATAATCATAACAATTTAGCAGCTCTCAGAGAAACCCCCCTACCCGGACCCACACTGAATTCTAAGAAAGACCACAAACCACTCTGACCTTGTCGCTAGAATCCCCCTGACGTTGATAGCTGTCATGTTAATAACTGATCCATAAGTTCAAAATGTATTATTACTTTGCTGACCAAATCATAATATCCCACCATGGGGGCAAGTGAATTGAGTCACTAGGCCAAAGGGTTACTTAGTCCCTATACAAACCAACCAATGCCTGAAATACTTCTTGATAGAGAAGGGACAAATGTCCTTTCTCTATCAAGAAGCAGCCCTTTGCCATCATCCCACATGAATCCCCCATACCTCTCCTGCAGCCCCGGGACAAGCATCCTTCCTCCTCTCCCTTGTTCTTTTCCCTGCTTCTCTCTCATCCTCTAGCTCTTGGCTTTGTCTCTTACTCCCTGACTTGTTCCTCTGGGGCAAATCAATCCCCTTTGTGCTGAGAACTTGCTCTTGGGGTGTCTTGAGCCAGTCCTAGTCCTTTTCCATAGTCAAGCCAAGCTCCAGTATGGTGGCTATTCTAGAGGGAGGAGTCAGAACCTCAGGCAAAGATCAGCAAGGAGGCCTTGTGCTCAGAGCCTGGTTGGTTTATCCTCAAGTCCAAGTTAAACCACAAATCCAACTGTTCTTCTTGTTAGGAGCAGTCACTTTCCTGGCCAGGTGGTCCAGATGTGGAGAACAGTGTCCCAGCTCTGAGGGCTGTGGCCAGGATCTATCCTGAGAAGGAACCTGTTGTTTAAACCTGATCTAGCTCAGAGGCCAAGGACAGAGAACCATGGCAATTCAGAGACCTGCCACAGGGCTCCAGGGTGAGAGCCTGGGGGGGGGCAGCTGTAGAGAGTAGGAGACTGGTATTGAGAGCCCACAGAATCCCACTGGCAGGAAGCTGGGCTCTGCAGCAGAGGGCATGGGGGAATGGACCCCATCCTTGTTGCCTGCAGCTGACCTTATCAACTGAGAGGACTCTGCAGTTTGGCAGCACACAGCCTGGGGTGGCAAATATGTCAGTACTGAGCTTTGCGTGTCCCCCTGTGGGGTCCGAGTTCTCTGGAGCTGCAGTGGTCTATCCTGAATCCCAGTCACAGACCCCACTTTAGCAGGCCTTGAAAGTAGGAAGACAGGTCCACACCCAGGACAAGAGTGTGAGTGCCCTTTGCTTCTACTCAGTACAGAGCTGAAGCCGTAGCCCCTGCAGCACGGCAGGAAAGGAAATGAAATATCCAGCTATGTTTATATACATGTTAAATTTTTCTATCTTTACAAAGATTTAAATATGTTACCAGAAAACTCTGAGATTTGATTGAAAAGAAAACTTCCAGCAAGGTAACAGAACATAAAATCAATATGAAAAGTTATTAGCTTTTCTACATTGAAAAACAGTAACACACATGCCACAAAACCATGAAGGTGATTCAAGTTGCATCAGCCAAAAAAGAAAAAAGAAAAGAGAGGTATACCAAGGAATAAACCTCAGGAAGGAGATGTTAAAATTAAATTTCTACAGAACCCATAGAACCTATAAAACACGAAGGACATCGAAGAGCACAGTAGCAGAAAGAACATCTGTATTCATGGATTGGGAGATTTAATGTTGTGAACATGGCAATATTACTAAAATCAAGCCTCAGTTTCAATACAAATTTCTGTCAAAAGTCTAATGTCATCATCTCTCACAGAAATAGAAAATAATCCTACTGGTCATATGGGAGCTCAGAAGATCTAGAAGTGGAGGAGTTAAAACATCGGGCTTTAAACTACACTACAGAGCTGCAGTCACTAAACCAGCATGGCTTAGGGTGTTAAGATACAGGACACAGACAAAAATGTACTTGAAGATTCAGGAAATAGAAAGAGACCATACTTTCTGCCTAGGAGTGAAATTGTACAGGAAATAATCCCAAGACAAATGGAATTGTGGGAAGTTAGAATTCTTCTTTCTGCACAGCCAAGGAAACAATCAGCTGTGAAGAGGTGGCCCACAGTGGGGAGGGAGTCTTTGCCACTGAACATCCAACAGGGGAATGTCAGAGAGAATATATAAATTATTTAAAATATTTAACACCATGTTTGTCTTTCTGGGTTACCGCAATCAGGATGATCTTTTCTAGGTTCTATCCACATTCTTGAAAATTTCATGGTGTCCTTGTTTTTTTTTTGTTTTTTTTTTTTTTTTTGGTTTTTCCAGACAGGGTTTCTCATTATAGCCCTGGCTGTCCAGGAACTCACTTTGTAGACCAGGCTGGCCTCGAACTCAGAAATCCACCTGCCTCTGCCTCCCAAGTGCTGGGATTAAAGGCATGTGCCACCACTGCCCGGCGATGTCCTTGTTTTTAATAGCTGAGTAGTATTCCATTGTGTAGAGGAACCACATTTTCTTTATCCATACTTCAGTTAAGGGACATCTGGGTTCTTTCCAGTTTCTGGCTATTATGATTAAAGCTGCTATGAACATAGTTGAGCCAGTGTCCTTGTGAGATGGTGGAGCATCTTTTAGGCATATGCCTAGGAGTGGTATAGCTGGGCCTTGAGCCTTAACTATTTTCAATTTTCTGAGAATCTAACAAATAGATATCCAATGTGGTTGTGCGAGTTTGCATTCCCAGCCACAGAAACTTCAACCCACATTTTTTTTTTCTGCCTATAAGAGGTTCGAAGATAAAGAAGGAGCAGAAAATGAGGAAATGGCTAATTGATAACTGGCCCCACCTGTGTCCCATGCTATGAAAGCCTACTTCTGGCACTATTAATGATACTCTGTTATGCTTGCAGACAGAAGCCTAGCAGAACAGTCCTCTGAGCATCATCCAGCAGATGATGGAAACAAAAGCAGAGAGCTACAGCCAAGCCTTAGGCAGAACTCAGGGAATCTTGTGGAAGACTAGGAAGGATTCAGAGAATCAGAGAGGTCAAGGACACTACAAAAAGCCTTACAAAATCAACTAGCCTGGGCACCTAGGGGCTGACAGAGAACCACCAACCAGAGTGCATACATGGGATGGACCTAGACCTCCTACACATATGTAAGAGATGTGTGACTTGGTCCTCATGTGGGACCACTAACAGCAGGAGCTGTTAAAGGCTGCCTCTGACTCTGTTGCCTGCCTTTGGGTCCCTTTCTCCTACCTGGACATCTTGTCTAGTTTCAATAGATGTACCCAATCCTACTACAACGTGATATGCCAAGGTGGTTTGATACCCGTGGAGATCTCCCCTTCTCTGAGGAGAAAGGGACAAAGGTTTAGGGAAGGGAGTGGAAAGTGAGGGACTGGGAGGGAAGTAGGGAGGAGAAGCTCCATTTGGAGTACAAAGTAAATAAATAAGTTAATTAATGAAAAAAGTTAACACCAAACAATGCATCCAACTGATATGAGCAGATGAACTGAACAGTGAGCTTCCAATATGGTAGAGTAAGCCCTGGAGGAATCAGTGAAGACATTCACCTCTGTGAACTCAAGGGGGTTCATGTCCAACAAGGAGACTTGATCTTCTGATGTTCTGTCATCTGAGGGCCCACTGACAGGATGTTTACAGAGCTGGGACTGCCCTGATACAACTGAGGTCCATGTGTGTTTGTTTCTTGCCATCTTGTGCCCTGACGTGGGATGGAAAACCAGGCTCCATCACAGCCTGACCTGATCCACCCCTGTGCTCCTGTTGAACCTCTCACCTCTGGAGTTCACAGCCTTCCTTCTCATTAGCTTTGAGCACCCACAGACTCTCAACACAGCCAGGTCTCATTCCCTACAGACAAATGGATGCCTGAGGCACCATGAGTCCACGTGCTGACCTGTGTTCTGAGTTCAGTGAAGCCTGCCCTGGCTGCCCTGGCTTCTGGCCTTAGCCCACCTTCCCTCCCACTGGGAACTCTGCCTTCCACTCCCCACTCTGCAGTTCCTGGACTTAGCCACCTGCCCCAAGACACAGAAGTCATCTCTGGAGAAGGGTTTCAGTTCCTATGGGACTGTCCACACTCCATGGCCCCGGAGACAGGTGCTAGTCCCACAATGGCATCTTTGTGCCTCTCTGGACCAAAGGTGGACAGGTTCAAGTATCCATACACAATATCAGTGAGGGCTCTGTGACAAGCCCTGGACTATGCCGAGGAGCTGGCATGGCTTGGGTTTTGATGTTAGTATAGAAGGTGCTGAGCAGGAAGCCTGTGAGAGGGTGGGGCCGATGCCCTTTAGGAGAAATCAGGAAGCAGGTTAGCAGCTCTGTGTCATGGGGAAGGCCTCTGTACCTGTCAGGCTGTCCTCCATACCATGCCTGGATTATTCCTGAAAGCATGTCCCCACATAGGCACAAGCCTCAATCCTTGAACAGGAAGAGAACAGCATGATTAGCACAGCCAGGGCCGCCGCCAGTTTGCTGAAGGCCAATGGATCTCTCTAGGTTTCTCTGTTATTCGCTTCTCTTGCCTATGTCTCAGCAGCTGAATTCTCCCAAAGTCTCCAATCATGTTCCTGGATATGACAGAAGTAAAATGGCAGCAGACAGAGACCACTGCAGTTGTAGAATGGACTTTGTCACCTCAAGTGTTGGTGCCAGGTGAGAGCTGTGGCTGTAAGTGCTGATGGCTGACCCTTACTGTTCCATGCAACTGCAGTTGACATTTCCTATCATACTGAGAGACTAGCAGATTCCCAGACCAGTGCCTGTGTCTCCTTTTCTGTTTCTCTGGCACACAGTCTCGAAGAGCAGGTATGAGGTTATTGAACACACTGTCATGTGGGAATCTGAAGTGTGTCCCTAATTTGGGAGGCTGCAGAATGAGGCTGGGGCTGGTAGAAGTTAGTCTCTGAAAGGGTCTCCTCCATCTACATCTCATTCTGACCCTTTGTCCCTTCTCTTTGCAACCTTGATACCATGAGACGACCAGCTCCTCCACTGAACCTTCTCTGCCATGATGCTCTGAGTCACCACAAACTCACAGCCATGAGACCAATCAATCATGGGCAGAACTTCTGAAACCGGGAGCCAGAACAAATCCTTTTTCCCTTCACATTGTTCTCTGGTGTGTTTAATCCAGTGATGGAAACCTGGCTAACACACCTCAGTCTGCAGGGATGAAAACTGATAGGATAATGGGTCTGGGCTTTTCCTCCCTTCCCCCCCCCCCCGAGATAACATGGAATGTCCCACCCAGTGACTCTGAAGGTCCTCAGGTAGGCTGAGTCCCAGTTTTTCACAATAACTTTTTCATTAAAATGCATTTTATCAAATGCCATAAAAACTCAGGCTTCTCAGATCCCTGGCTTCTGTCTGCCAGGGATAATCAAGAACCTGCTCCTAGACTTCTGGTTTTTTTCTGTTAGCAGTCATTGGATCTAGCCTGTGGCCTGGCACGTGCTATGGTGTCCTTTACCACCAAGTTTCATCCCACATCTACAATTATGGTTTTGAAGTCATTTAGTTTGTAGTACTGTGTTATAACCATTCCTAGTGGATCAATAGTTAGACTAAATGCAACTGGTCAAAATACACCAAACACAACACAGTAACCAGCACAGATGATTAAAAACTAATACAGCTGTTGCTGCCTAAATGGAACCTTCTCTAAATGTGACAACAGAGGCGAGCTGGAAGTAAAAGAACAGGTTACAGCAGCCAACTTTAATCGAAAGAAATGTAAAATGTAATTTTAATATCAGATAACATAGACCCTAGAACAAAGGAAAATTAATGGGACAGTGAGAGGCCAAACAAGAAGAATATTACCTCTTAGCTTTGGAAAGAGAGAGAGAGAGAGAGAGAGAGAGAGAGAGAGAGAGAGAGAGAGAGAGAGAGAGAGAGAGAGAGAGAGAGAGAACTCCAAATAGCACGGATACTTTGGAGCTCAGCCTTGCTTCCATCACCAGCTTACTCTAAGCAACATCTGTGACCCCACATAGCACACAGTTCTTTTTTCTTTTTTAGCACACAGTTCTTTCATGAAATTACAAGTTACAAAACAAGACAAGACCTATCCTTGTGACATAGAACCTGGACACACTTGAAGGAACTAAGTGTCCCCTGCACACATGTCCCCTGTGCACATGGAAAGCAAAGCAGGCCTCAGTGCCCAAGGGAGACAGGAAGAGTCCTCAACAGATTTCAACACACAATGCCCAAGGGAGATGGGAAGAGTCCTCAACAGATTTCAACACACAACGAAGTTCTGAGCAGTTCATGGACCAAAGAGGAAATCTGCAGGGGACTGAAAATGTTGACCTATGAGGAATGAAGAAAAGAGTCTGTAGCCAAACCATGTGGTGAGCCTAGGCAGGAGGTTGCTGAGCATACTCAAGTCCAGTCAGGCAGGACAAGTTAGAAAGACCCTGTACCAAGGTTCAGAAAACAAGGGGCTTTAGGGATGGGTCAATGATTAAGAGCACTGGCTGCTCTTCCAGAGGACCTAGGTTCTCTTCCGAGAATCCACAGGATGGCTCACAACAGTCTGTAACTCTAGTTCCAGGGAGATCCAATGT
Source organism: Mus caroli (assembly GCF_978045245.1). Classification (NCBI taxonomy): domain Eukaryota; kingdom Metazoa; phylum Chordata; class Mammalia; order Rodentia; family Muridae; genus Mus; species Mus caroli. The sequence goes on along the minus strand of NW_028227257.1, from coordinate 155,213,546 downwards.
CCTCTTTGGGCCTCCACAGAGACTAGAGAAGCATGGTGTATGCAGGCATACATGGAGGTTGTCTTAGTCAGGGTTCTATTCCCACACAAACATCATGACCAAGAAGCAAGTTTGTGAGGAACAGGTTTATTCAACTTCCACTTCCACATTGTTGTTCATCACCAAAGGAAGTCAGGACTGGAACTCAAGCAGGTCAGGAAGCAGGAGCTGATGCAGAGGCCATGGAGGGATATTATTTACTGTCTTTCTTCCTCTAGCTTGCTCAGCTTGCTTTCTTACAGAACCCAGGAATACCAGCCCAAGGAAGGCACCACACACAATGTGCCATCTCCCCTTGATCACCAACTGAGAAAATGCCCCACAGCTGGATCTCATGGAGGCAAATTCCCCAACTGAAGCTCCTTTCTCTGTGATAACTCCAGCCTGTTTCAAGTTGACACACAAAACCAACCAGTACAATTGACCCCTTGTTAACTTGACATACAAACACATCACTATTAAGCCTCGACCCTTACTTTCTTATTCATCCCCAAGACCTAAATAACTTTAAAAGTCCCAGTCTTCTTATATTTGTACATATTAAAATTTCAATCCTTTTAAAACACCCAATCTCTTTTAAAATTCAAAGTCTTTTTACAATTAAAAGTCTCTTAACTGTGGGCTCCACTAAAGTATCTTCTTACTTTAAGAGGGAAAAATATCAGGGCACAGTCACAATCAAAAGCAAAATTAAACTCCAACTGTCCAATGTCTGGGATCCACTCACGACCTTCTAGGCTCCTTTAAGGGCTTAGGTCATTTCTCCAGCTCTGCCCTTTGTAGCACACACCTTGTCTTCTAGGCTTCCACTGTCTGTACTCCACTGCTGCTCCTGATCTTGGTAGTCATCTCATGGTACTGGCATCTCCAATACACTGGGATCTTCCACTGTAACTAGGCTTCATCAATAGCCTCTCACAGGCTCTCTTCATGGTGCCAAGCCTCAACTCCTCTGTATGACCCCTTCAGTCCTGAGTTGCAACTGAGGCTACACCTTCAGCCAGTGGCCTTCCACGGCATCTCACAGTGCTGAGCCTCTGCTGCTCTTCATGACCCCTTCATGCCTTCAAATCCAGTACCATTTGGGTGGCTCTTACACATTACCAAGACCAGCCACAGCACAAGGTACAACCTTGGCTATCTCTGGAACACAGCCTCTGTGCTCTCAGAAAACACTTCCCAGAAGATTTCACATCAATGATGCTGGTCTCTTCTTAATCACCACTAATTTCTTAGTTCCAGCTAACCAGCGACAATAGTTCCAGTAATGCAAAGTTTTCACATTAGTAGTTCTGGTATCTTGTTAATCACAGCTGATTCTTCAGCCCCAGCTAACCAAACCCACAGAATCTTCACAATCAAAATAGCAATGTCCCTGAGAAGAGTCATTAATCTTTCCTCTGAAATTTCACAAGCCAGACGTCAGTCTTCTACACTGTTCTTCCCCAAAACATGGTCAGGTTGTCACAGGAATACCCCACTCCTGGTAGCATTTTGTCTTATTCAGGGTATCTATTCCTGCACAAACATCATGACCAAGAAGAGAGTTGGGGAGGAAGAATTTATTCAGCTTACACTTCTGCACTGCTGTTCATCACTAAAAGAAGTCAGGACTGGAACTCAAACAGGTCAGGAAGCAGGAGCTGATGCAGAGGCCATGGAGGAGTGTTACTTACTGTCTTTTTTCCTCTAGCTTGCTGAGCTTGCTTTCTTATAATACCCAGAACTACCAACCCAGGGATAGCACTACCCACAAGGGGCCCTTGCCCCTTGATCACTAGTTGAGAAAATGCCTTACAGCTGGATCTTGTGGAGGCATTTCTTCAACTGAAGCTCCTTTCTCTGTGATAACTCCAGCTTGTGTCAAGCTGACACACAAAATCAGCCAGTACAGAGGCAAAAACCCAAACACATAGAAATAAGTAAATATTTAAAAAGATTTTTTAAAATGAAAGGTATTGGAGATTGTCTTAGTTAAGGTTGTCATTGTTGTGGAGACACAGCATGACAAAAAACAATTCTTCTGAAGGAAAGCATTTGACTGGGGCTGGCTTACAAGTTCAGAGGTTTAGTCCATTGTCATCATGGTTAGACACATGGCGACACACAGGGAGACACAGTGCTGGAGAGGTGGCTGAGAGTACTACATCTGGATCCACTGGCAGCAGGAAGAGAGAGTCACTAAGCGATGGACCTGGCTTGAACATTTGAAACACCAAAACCCACGTGCAGTGACATACTTCCTCCATCAAAGCCACTCCTACTCCAAGAAGACAATAGTCCCTAATCCCTCTCAAGTAATGCCACTCCTTAATGCAGCCATGAGGGCCATTTCATCCAAACCACCACGGAGATGTAAACATCTTCATATAGGTACACAGGGCTCTAAGTGTAGTTCCTAGTCTGCCCTCTAGAAGGGGAAAAAGAAAGAGACTAAACCAACATATAGAGATCAGCAATACATATGCAAATTCCGGTCAGGACAGAATAAAATAGCATGATACATACACATTAGAAATGAAGACGACATTTAAAACTCATTACCTCAGTTCTGCCCAACAGGAAGTTCCTGGGCTGGTGGATCTGTTTGAGGAGAGCCAAGGGAGACCCCTTGGCTACAGTGGTGACTCTGATGTTGGCTCCTCTCTCCAAGGGAAGAGGCTGATGAGTAAGGGCAACCAGACAAATCTCTGGTGTCATTCAAATAAGGGACATATGCTGAGGTGCTGACTCGTGGTCCAGAAGATCTGGGGGCCAGTGGAGAATGTGACTGTGAGCTCATTTGGTCAAAGGGATCTTGCAGCAATGACTAAACTCTCAGGTAAGACCATCGAGGGTCAGGGTGGCCTAGATTCACTGGCAGATGTCTGTAGACAGATGTTGGGGCCAAGAAAAGGCCACTTGAAGACAAAGGAGGAAGTGGAGTGAGGCAGCCATAGGCTGTGGAGTTGAGAGAGGAGGGGTCAGTGAAGAGCCTGCTAGAGCCTGAGCCTCAATGGAACCTGCTCTCTTCTCACTTTCACACCCCAGGCCTGAGTTCCATGACTTCCAGCTGTCTGCATCCCATTCACAGGCAAGTAGGACTCACAGTCCCCAAGGCCAGCTGCCACTGGCAATTCCCATGTGGCCCCTGCTTTTAAGCAGCTCTGCTCTTCCAAGTGACTGATGCTAGCGTGGATGTCTCTTCAGACTCGGAGCTGACCCAGAAGCCAGCAAAACCACAGGCCCCCAGTTGTGTTTTTGTGCATTTCTGACCCAGGGCCTGATCTCCACATTGGTCCACATTGAGGCCTGTCCCTCAGTTACCTTGAGGGACACAGCAGAAAGTGATAAGTTGAAACAAAACAAGGTATGAATTGAAAAAAGCATTTTAAATTACATGAGCAAGACTGGGGGAGCATCAAAGGATGTGTATATGTTTTAGAAAGAGGGAGGCACCTGTGTCCTCTGTCCAGCATCGTAGGGAAGGAAGGGGTGTATGCGGTAGGGTGCAGCAGATGAAGATGAGCCTGCCATACAGAGAGTCCCTGAGCTTATGTTTACATGCAGGAGTGGGTGGGGCTGCTGGAAAGGGGCAATTTAGTTTTGACAAAATTACAAAAGCAAGTTTCTATCATTCCAACCCATGGCACTGCATCAGTTGCCAGCCACAGGCAGGTCAGCCAGCAGACCTTGACTAGAGCCTGAGTGCTCCCTTCCAAGTCAGCTCTGACAGGATTGATTACAGGCCTCAATTTCCTGTTGGTCTTGAAGCAATGAGAGGAAAACAAAGAAACGATTATCATGATCTGGGTGACAGGGCAGTTCTGAGATCTGTCAGCAAGGAACAACCCAGTAAAGGGAAATTAGTGGGCTGACTTCTTACACTTAGGACAGCTTTGTAGGTAGGATGGACACGGCTAACTGGACAGAAAAACAAGTGATGCATTGAGAAGCATTTCAAGTTACATGAACAACACTCGTGTCGGCGAGGAAAACTCAACCCTTAACATCAGGTGAGCAAACCAACCATGGACACGAGCAATGTACTTGAACAGAGATGACCAAAGATGCCATGTGTCTGGCAGGAAGCTCACAGGCACATGGGAACATTTCAGCCACCAGCAAAGCAGACACCACACACCCAAGACAACAACCAGGCATATTTAGATAATAGCAACTCAGGTGCACAGCTGCAGGAAGACAATTGTGTAAATATATTTTGGAAAACCATTTGTGATTTTTTTTCTGTTGCTATACATACTAAATATATGGTCTAGCATTTTCTTTCAGGTATACATTCCAAAGTGCAAGCATAGGATTAATTACAACTAATAGGTAAGTTTACTTTATAATGATCTAGAACTAGGAATGGTGGGGCAAACTCTGGGGTGTCCATATAGTGAGTTACTACCTGCACTGACATGGAACAAGCTGCTGACAGAACATTGTGCATTGGTGTCAAGGCATCATGCTGAATGAACTTATCTTGAGAGGTCACAGCCAGTTGGCTTTGTTCTGTAACATGCCATAGAGACATACAGAGAGAGAGGTTGAGGAAAGATGTCTGGTTCCCAGGTGCTATGAGATAAGGATTAGGGGACCCTGAAGGGGAGGCAGGAGGGAGATTTGGGAGTGGCATGTGGTGGGAGTGGAGTTATCCCCAGGATTGAAGGTTAGTTTGACTTGTAGAATAAATCTATGCAACTCATCTATGAACAGAACCAACCCGCGTGTTGGTTAGATAGAAATGGTGCTAATCTCTTTGACGTCAGCCCCATGCGTTTTCAGTGGAGCACGTGATGTTTGTTAGGTGCTGCTATCAAAGCTGACCTGGAGCCTTGTCACTGGAAAGACGGTAGCAGGAAAGGGGGCAGTCTCAATCCCACGCTCTCCAGTTCCCTGCCATGGTACCTCAAACATTGTATACTAGATGCTAGAAGCAAACCAAGCAAATTTAGAGCGGATTATAAAAGAAACGTTGAATATTTACAGAAGTGAACACTACTGACAAGTTCCAGCAAAGCTGGCCAAGGATAAGGAAGCAACAAGTCGGAACATCCGTCATTAAAAATGAAGGGATCATCCTCACTTTAGCCTGGTATTACACAGTAGCAGTAAGAGAACGTTGTCATCAAGTATAAAATTAATTTTACAACCTACATAAAATTCACAGATTCCTCAGAAGAACCAGAGTTGGCATGGAAGAAAGCAATGTCTCAGTGGCCCTGTAGATGTTAAGTTTAGCCAGACATCATGGCTCCTGCCTGTAATGCCAGGGCATGGGAGACTTGAGGCTTGGGCTTCACCATGAGCTCAAGACCGGCCTTGAGCTACATGGCAAGGGCCTGTGAACACAAAACACTTGTATTGAAAATCTTCACACTAATTAATTTCTATAGTAAACTCAACAGAGAAAAAGATTAATCCCAAGGTCCTATAGTTCAAAAGTAAGTGTCTAAAGTGAAAAAACTTGTTTTGTTTTTTAATGGGTCCAGAATACACCGAATGGAAATCCTGACAAGGACAGTGGTGGTATTAAAAAGCTGCAGGACAATTTTCACTGTGAATGTAGACACGGAACCTTCCATAATATCGGAGCAAATTGAAGTCACAGTATGTGGAGGGAGGAGCCACTGGAGGAGCCTGGAGCAATGACTCAGTGGCTAACAGCCTGAACTGCTGCTCCTGAGCGCCTGAGTTCAATTCCTAATTCCCATGTTTGCCAACTTACCACCACAGGTAATTCCAGCTCTCAAGTACCTGACACTCTCTCTGGGCTCTGAGAACTCACACACAGGTACATACCTTCACACAGATACACTAGAAACTAAACATGAAATAAATCCCTGTTTAAAAAAGAAAACATTGTAGGCAGGTGTGTTTTGTACCTGCAATAGAAGGTTAGTTTGTCGCTAAGAAATATCAAACCACCCATATCCCCACCAGGCGATTAACAGAGGAATTGTGGGGCCTCTCTACAAGTGTTAGGCTTGGGCCACAGTTACTATTCACATTCCGTGCCAGTTTATTTTATATTTTAAAAGTACAGTTGCAGAACACACTACAACCCATAACGATAATGTGCCTGGACAGGTCACAGCAGGCTGTAGAGTCTCATCACTGTGTGTCATCAAGGCCAGAGATGATGGCTCCACGTGGCTTCTGGTCACAGCATCGCAGGCAATCCTTCACAGCAACAGAAAACTGTCCATGGGCAAACACAGTCGAGAGCGGCCTGGAAGGAACTGAGATCGTAGGATCCCGAGGACCCCAGTAGCAGACCATTGCTGGACACGAGGAGACTCCCAGGCTGTGCTGGTGTGAGTCGCATCCTTTGGCTTCGTTAGCCTTGTAGTCCGGATCTACTTGCCTGACTCCTGAGTATCCAAGAATCCTCCTTGCCCCTGGGTCTGGTAAATGGTCCCAGTCACCTGGCTGGGGCTTTTGCTCTGTATGGATAGAACTTGTGGCCAGCAAGAACTCTTCTTAGCTGGTCCTTGGGCAGTTGTATTTCTCAGGTGCAGGTGCAGTAAATAGCAGGGGCGGCAGCAGATGGCTGGGACCAGGAGCGGGTGGCACCGCCCAGTTTTAGCACACTCATGGCTACTGAGACCCTTGGCCCTACAGTGTTGTGAGACAGCTCTACATAGGTCCAGAAAGGAGGGACTCCTCATCTACTGCCAATGGTTCTAGACCTGGGTGCCTGAGGCCCCGGCCTTTACATTTTGGATGCTCTCAGGCCTGTCTTCTGTCTGTCTATGTTAGTTCTGCTCTGACCATCCACTGGGACCTTCCAGTCCCTTCTTGTTTGTATGACCACTGCCACAGCTGTCACCTGATTGTTTTTCTCTGGCTCCTGCTATCAACACCAATATCTTGATTGTGGCTATTGTTCCCCTGCAGCTCCAGCTCCTGCTTTCCTTGCCTCTCCATTGCTTCTCAGCCACTGTGGTTCTTCAGCCATTGCCTGGCAACCATCAAAGCTGCTGGCCACTCTTTTCTAGACTAGCTCATTCTACTCTATTAGTGATGGCGTTGCCTAAGTTGTTCTTCTGTTTATTTACTTGTGTGCGTGTGTGTCTGTGAGTGTGTGTGTCTGTGAGTATGTCTCTGTGTGTGTCTCTGTGCATGTGTTTCTCTATGTGTGTGTGTGTGTGTGTGAGTGTGTGTGTCTGTGAGTATCTCTGTGTGTGACTCTGTGTATGTGTTTCTCTATGTGTGTGTGTCTCTGTGTATAACTGTGTGTCTCTGTGAATGTGTGTGTCTATGTGTATAACTCTGTGTGTCTCTGTGTGTGTATTTCTGTGTGTGTCTCTGTGCGTATCTGTGTGTGTTTTTCTGTGTGTCTCTTTGTATGTGTCTATGTGTGTGTATAAATCTGTGTATCTGTGTGTGTGTCTGTGTTTGTGTAACTGCATGTCTCTCTCTCTGTGTATTTCTCTGTGTGTCTCTGTGTGTGTAACTCTGTGTGTAACTGTGTGTATGTCTGTGTTTGTGTCTGTGTGTCTCTGTGAGAGTGTTTGTGTGAGTGTCTTTGTGTGTATCTCTGTATGTGTGTGTCTCTCTGTGTGTGTCTGTGTGTGTATCTCTGTATGTGTGTATATCTCTGTGTGTGACTGTGTGAGTGTGTCTGTGTGTGTCTTTGTATATGTGTGTATCTGTATCTATGTGAATGTGTCTGTTTGTGTATCTGTGTGTTTGTGTGTGTGTGTGTGTGTGTGTGTGTGTAGGCCAGAGGACAGCCTTGAGTGTCAGTCCTTAGGTGCCCTCCATCTTTTGTTTGAAACAATGTCTCTCACTGGCCTGGAACTTTGCTAGACTAGTCTACATTAGCTGACAGTGATCTCCAGGGATCACCTGTCTGCCTCTCTCCAGATCACCTGTCCCTATGCATTGCTTTTACATGGCTTCTGGAAACAGACCTCAGTTCTTCAAATCTATGAGGCAAGTACTTTATCAAATGACAGCTCCCATATCTTTTCTTGCCTTTCACATTTTTTTTTATTTTCATCTCATCTTTTAATTGCTGTAATCTATACCAGAAGATTAATAATGTTTTTTTAAATTTTTAATATTTTTATTACATATTTTCCTCAATTACATTTCCAATGCTATCCCAAAAGTCCCCCATAACGCCCCCCACTTCCCTATCCACCCATTCCCATTCTTTTGGCCCTGGCATTCCCCTATATTGGGGCATATAAAGTTTGCAAGTCCAATGGGCCTCTCTTTCCATTGATGGCCGACTAGGCCATCTTTCGATACATATGCAGCTAGAGACAAGAGCTCCGGGGTTCTGGTTAGTACATCATGTTGTTCCAACAATAGGGTTGCAGATCCCTTTAGCTCCTTGGGTACTTTCTCTAGCTTCTCCATTGGGAGCCCTGTGATACATCCAATAGCTGACTGTGAACATCCACTCCTGTGTTTGCTAGGCCCCGGCATCATCTCACAAGAGACAGCTATATTTGGGTCCTTTCAGCAAAATCTTGCTAGTGTATGCAATGGTGTCAGCGTTTAGAAGCTGCTTATGGGATGGATCCCTGGATACGGCAGTCTCTAAATGGTCCATCCTTTCATCACAGCTACGAACTTTGTCTCTGTAACTCCTTCCCTGGGTGTTTTGTTCCCAATTCTAAGAAGGTGCACAGTGTCCACACTTTGGTCTTCATTCTTCTTGAGTTTCATGCGTTTATCAAATTGTATCTTATATCTTGGGTATCCTAAGTTTTGGGCTAATATCCACTTATCAGTGAATACATATTGTGTGAGTTCTTTTGTGATTGTGTTACTTCACTCAAGATGATGCCCTCCAGGTCCATCCATTTGGCTAGGAATTTCATAAATTCATTCTTTTTAATAGCTGAGTAGTACTCCGTGTAAATGTACCATAATTTCTGTATCCATTCCTCTGTTGAGGGACATCTGGGTTCTTTCCAGCTTCTGGCTATTATAAATAGGGCTGCTATGAACATAGTGGAGCATGTGTCCTTTTTACTGGTTGGGACATCTTCTGGATATATGCCCAGGAGAGGTATTGCTGGATCCTCCGGTAGTACTATGTCCAATTTTCTGAGGAACCGCCAGACTGATTTCCAGAGTGGTTGTACAAGCTTGCAATCCCACCAACAATGGAGGAGTGTTCCTCTTTCTCCACATCCTCGCCAGCATCTGCTGTCACCTGAATTTTTGATCTTAGCCATTCTGACTGGTGTGAGGTGGAATCTCAGGGTTGTTTTGATTTGCATTTCCCTGATGATTAAGGATGTTGAACATTTTTTCAGGTGCTTCTCTGCCATTCGGTATTCCTCAGGTGAGAATTCTTTGTTCAGTTCTGAGCCCCATTTTTTAATGGGGTTATTTGACTTTCTGGAGTCCACCTTCTTGAGTTCTTTATATATATTGGATATTAGTCCCTTATCTGATTTAGGATAGGTGAAGATCCTTTCCCAATCTGTTGGTGGTTTTTTTGTCTTATTGATGGTGTCTTTAGCCTTGCAGAAGCTTTGTAGTTTCATGAGGTCCCACTTGTCAATTCTCGATCTTAGAGCACAAGCCATTACTGTTCTATTCAGGAATTTTTCCCCTGTGCCCATATCTTCAAGGCTTTTCCCCACTTTCTCCTCTATAAGTTTCAGTGTCTCTGGTTTTATGTGAAGTTCCTTGATCCACTTAGACTTGACCTTAGTACAAGGAGATAGGAATGGATCGATTCGCATTCTTCTACATGTTAACAACCAGTTGTGCCAGCACCATTTGTTGAAAATGCTGTCTTTCTTCCACTGGATGTTTTTAGCTCCCTTGTCGAAGATCAAGTGACCGTAGGTGTGTGGGTTCATTTCTGGGTCTTCAATTCTATTCCATTGGTCTATTTGTCTGTCACTATACCAGTACCATGCAGTTTTTATCACAATTGCTCTGTAGTAGAGCTTTAGGTCCGGCATGGTGATTCCACCAGAGGTTCTTTTATCCTTGAGAAGAGTTTTTGCTATCCTAGGTTTTTTGTTATTCCAGATGAATTTGCAGATTGCACTTTCTAATTCGTTGAAGAATTGATTTGGAATTTTGATGGGGATTGCATTGAATCTGTAGATTGCTTTTGGCAAGATAGCCATTTTTACAATGTTGATCCTGCCAATCCATGAGCATGGGAGATCTTTCCATCTTCTGAGATCTTCTATAATTTCTTTCTTCAGAGACTTGAAGTTTTTATTGTACAGATCTTTCACTTCCTTAGTTAGAGTCACGCCAAGATATTTAATATTATTTGTGACTATTGAGAAGGGTGTTGTTTCCCTAATTTCTTTCTCAGCCTGTTTATTCTTTGTGTAGAGAAAGGCCATTGATTTGTTTGAGTTAATTTTATATCCAGCTACCTCACCGAAGCTGTTTATCAGGCTTAGGAGTTCTCTGGTGGAATTTTTAGGGTCACTTATATATACTATCATATCATCTGCAAAGAGTGATATTTTGACTTCATCTTTTCCAATTTGTATCCCTTTGATCTCCTTTTGTTGTCGAATTGCTCTGGCTAGGACTTCAAGTACAATGTTGAATAGGTATGGAAAAAGTGGACAGCCTTGTCTAGTCCCTGATTTTAGAGGGATTGCTTCAAGCTTCTCACCATTTACTTTGATGTTGGCTACTGGTTTGCTGTAGATTGCTTTTATCATGTTTAGGTATGGGCCTTGAATTCCTGATCTTTCCAAGACTTTTATCATGAATGGGTGTTGGATCTTGTCAAATGCTTTTTCCGCATCTAACGAGATGACCATGTGGTTTTTGTCTTTGAGTTTGTTTATATACTGGATTACGTTGATGGATTTCCGTATATTGAACCATCCCTGCATCCCTGGGATGAAACCTACTTGGTCAGGATGGATGATTGTTTTGATGTGTTCTTGGATTCGGTTAGCAAGAACTTTATTGAGGATTTTTGCATCAATATTCATAAGGGATATTGGTCTGAAGTTTTCTATCTTTGTTGGGTCTTTTTGTGGTTTAGGTATCAGAGTAATTGTGGCTTCATAGAATGAGTTGGGTAGAGTACCTTCTGTTTCTATTTTGTGGAATAGTTTGTGAAGAACTGGGATTAGATCTTCTTTGAAGGTCTGATAGAACTCTGCACTAAACCCATCTGGTCCTGGGCTTTTTTTAGTTGGGAGACTATTAATGACTGCTTCTATTTCTTTGGGGGATATAGGGCTGTTTAGATCATTAACCTGATCTTGATTCAACTTTGGTACCTGGTATCTGTCTAGGAACTTCTCCATTTCATCCAGGTTCTCCAGTTTTGTTGAGTATAGCCTTTGGTAGAAGGATCTGATGGTGTTTTGGATGTCTTCAGGATCTGTTGTTATGTCTCCTTTTTCATTTCTGATTTTGTTAATTAGGATGCTTTCCCTGTGCCCTCTAGTGAATCTGGCTAAGGGTTTATCTATCTTGTTGATTTTCTCAAAGAACCAGCTCCTTGATTGGTTGATTCTTTGAATAGTTTTTCTTGTTTCCACTTGGTTGATTTCGCCCCTGAGTTTGATTATTTCCTGCCGTCTACTCCTCTTGGGTGAGTTTGCTTCCTTTTGTTCTAGTGCTTTTAGGTATGTTGTCAAGCTGCTAATGTGTGCTCTCTCTAGTTTCCTTTTGGAGGCACTCAGAGCTATGAGTTTTCCTCTTAGAAATGCTTTCATTGTGTCCCATAAGTTTGGGTATGTTGTGGCTTCATTTTCATTGAACTCTAAAAAGTCCTTAATTTCTTTCTTTATTCCTTCCTTGACCAAGGTATCATTGAGAAGAGTGTTGTTCAGTTTCCACGTGAAGGTTGGCTTTCTATTATTTATTTTGTTATTGAAGATAAGCCTTAGTCCATGGTGATCTGATAGGATGCAAGGGACAATTTCAATATTTTTGTATCTGTTGAGGCCTGTTTTGTGACCAATTATGTGGTCAATTTTGGAGAAGGTACCATGAGGTGCTGAAAAGAAGGTATATCCTTTTGTTTTAGGATAGAATGTTCTGTAGATATCTGCCAGATCCATTTGATTCATAATTTCTGTTAGTTTCACTGTGTCCCTGTTTAGTTTCTGTTTCCACGATCTGTCCATTGGTGAAAGTGGTGTGTTGAAGTCTCCCACTATTATTGTATGAGATGCAATGTGTGCTTTGAGATTTACTAAAGTTTCTTTAATGAATGTGGCTGCCTTTGTATTTGGAGCATAGATATTCAGGATTGATAGTTCCTCTTGGAGGATTTTACCTTTGATGAGTATGAAGTGTCCCTCCCTGTCTTTTTTGATGACTTTGGGTTGGAAGTCAATCTTATCAGATATTAGAATGGCTACTCCAGCTTGTTTCTTCATACCATTTGCTTGGAAAATTGTTTTCCAGCCTTTCATTCTGAGGTAGTGTCTATCTTTTTCTCTGAGATGAGTTTCCTGTAAGCAGCAAAATGTTGGGTCTTGTTTGTGTAGCCAGTTTGTTAGTCTATGTCTTTTTATCGGGGAGTTGAGTCCATTGATATTAAGAGATATTAAGGAAAAGTAATTGTTGTTTCCTGTTATTTTTGTTGTTAAAGTTGGCATTCTGTTCTTGTGGCTGTCTTCTTTTAGGTTTGTTGAGGGATTACCTTCTTGTTGTTTCTAGGGCGTGGTTCCTGTCCTTGTATTGGTTTTTTTCTGTTATTATCCTTTGAAGGGCTGGATTCGTGGAGAGATAATGTGTGAATTTGGTTTTGTCGTGGAATACTTTGGTTTCTCCATCTATGTTAATTGAGAGTTTGGCTGGGTATAGTAGCCTGGGCTGGAATTTGTGTTCTTTTAGTGTCTGTATAACATCCGTCCAGGATCTTCTGGCTTTCATAGTCTCTGGTGAAAAATCTGGTGTAATTCTGATAGGCTTGCCTTTATATGTTACTTGGCCTTTTTCTCTTACTGCTTTTAGTATTCTATCTTTATTTAGAGCATTTGTTGTTCTGATTATTATGTGTCGGGAGGTATTTCTTTTCTGGTCCAGTCTATTTGGAGTTCTGTAGGCTTCTTGTATGTTCATGGGCATCTCTTTCTTTAGATTTGGGAAGTTTTCTTCTATAATTTTGTTGAAGATGTTTGCTGGTCCTTTGAGTTGAAAATCTTCATTCTCATCCACTCCTATTATCCGTAGGTTTGGTCTTCTCATTGTGTCCTGTATTTCTTGGATGTTTTGAGTTAGGATCTTTTTGCGTTTTACATTTTCCTTGATTGTTGTGCCGATGTTCTCTATGGAATCTTCTGCACCTGAGATTCTCTCTTCCATCTCTTGTATTCTGTTGCTGATGCTGGTATCTATGGTTCCAGATTTCTTTCCTAGGGTTTCTATCTCCAGTGTTGCCTCATTTTGGGTTTTCTTTATTGTGTCTACTTCCCTTTTTAGGTCTAGTATGGTTTTGTTCATTTCCATCATCTGTTTGGATGTGTTTTCCTGTTTTTCTGTAAGGACTTCTACCTGTTTGATTAGGTTATCCTGTTTTTCTTTAAGGATTTGTAACTCTTTAGCAGTGTTCTCCTGCAATTCTTTAAGGGATTTTTGTGTTTCCTCTTTATTGTCTTCTACCTGTTTACCAGTGTTCCTTGGTATTTCTTTAAGTGTGTTATTAAAGTCCTTCTTGAAGTCCTCTACCATCATCAGGAGATATGCTTTTAGACCCGTGTCTAGCTTTTCCGGTGTGTTGGGGTGCCCTGGACTGGGCGAAGTGGGAGTGCTGGGTTCTGATGATGGTGAGTGGTCTTGGTTTCTGTTAGTAAGATTATTACGTTTACCTTTCGCCATGTGGTAATCTCTGGGGTTAGTTGTTGTCGTTGTCACTGTTTAAAGATTGGAGCAGAAGCTGTGTTCCACTCACCAGCAGTCTCAAAATCCTGTGGCGGGGGTCGTGGGTAGCTGGCAGTACCCCGGTGCTGGTCCAGCCGGAAGAGGCCTGTGGTCCTACTCAGGCCAGTTTTCTGCTTCCCTAACTAATGCAGTCTCTGGTCCCGCGTGCAATTGGATTGGAGCAGAAGCTGTGTTCCACTCTCCAGAAGTCTTAAGATCCTGTGGTGGGTGTTGTGGGTAGCTGGCGAGTGTCAACCGACCCTGCGCCCCAGCTGCCCCGGTGCTTTTCTGACCGGAAGAGGCTTGTCCCCTATGTAGGCCGGATTTCTCCCTCCCCAACCAAAGCAGTCTCAGGTCCCGCGTGATTGGACTGGAGCAGAAGCTGTGTTCCACTCACCAGCAGTCTCAAAATCCTGTGGCGGGGGTCGTGGGTAGCTGGCGGGTGTCACCCGACCCTGCGCTCTAGCTACCCCGGTGCTGATCCGGCCGGATGAGGCCTATGGCCCTACTCAGGCCGGTTTCTGCTTCCCTAACTAATGCAGTCTCAGGTCCCGCGCGCAATTGGATTGGAGCAGAAGCTGTGTTCCACTCACCAGAAGTCTTAAGATCCTGTGGCGGGTGTTGTGGGTAGCTGGCGAGTGTCAGCCGACCCTGCGCCCTCGCTACCCCGGTGCTTTTCTCGCCTTTCACATTTTTATTACATAGTATTTATTGTGTGAGGGGTTGTACGTGTACCATGGCACACCAGTGGCTGTCAGAGGACCACTTCCAGCAGTTAGTTCTTGCCTACCATATACCTCCCATTGAACAAACGCTGGTTGTCAGGTTTGATGTCAAATGGATTTACCCAGTGAGTCATCCTGCCAACCCCTGAAGAAGTCTTTTATTGAACCTACTGTTGAAACATAAGACAGCAGGCACAGCAGGACAGCACAGTAAGGGACCTCTTAGCTCACAAAGGAGCACAACAATCCACCAATACCCATCATGGCAAATGTTCACACACATTAAGGGCTGTATTCGTCCTAGGCAGGGAACTATTCCTCTGTATCAGGCATGACTCTCCCCATCCTGGGCCACCAGGAAAGCTGTTCTTCCTCTGGCTGGGGTAGATGTAGTTGGAGGAAAAGTCTGGCATCAACTGCTCCAAACAGGCATAGGTAGGACCTCACCTCCTGGAGCCAGAGTTGTGGTTTATCAACAAGCTGCAGCAATTGTTGAGTAGCTTCCTCAAGATATCTGTAGTTGGCATAAGGGAAGTCTGGCTGGCTGCTTGATTGACAGTCTTTTTATTCAAGGCAGACAGGATACCAGAAAGAGTCTAACAGCTGTCAATTAGGGAGGTAAATCACTGCCTCCTAACATTTTCACAGAAAAATTAACACCAGAAGGAGTGCTTATATTAGTAACTTTCCATTAACATTAACAGTGATGCAAACAATATTTATCAGGGCTTGACATCGGTCCAGAATCCCCTAATCTATCTCAGTATCTCTGGTTCCATACCTGATTCAGCTTAGAAGATCTGAGCCTAGAGTTAACTAAGACTCAGAGTGACCATGGAGCTGTGTTGATCCATGCAAAAGGCAGGCCTATGGTGGCCTATGTTAGGGAACACTTAGTCCACCCTATTCAGTGTGGGGTCCACAGAAGTGGGAAGGCTCTGAAGTCCCCACCTACACTGACCACGAAGGCCACCACCCATGACAGGAATCTCTCAGTGCCCTCAGCCCCACATGGCTCTGAATCTCCTTTCTGCTCTGGAAACTGCAGTTCTGCTTCCTTTATGAACCTTAGGTCAGGGCAGATGGGGGATAAAAGTGTATATAGCTTTCTAGTGTTCCTGTCTTCATTGTATGTGCAAGAGACATTAAGACATTGCCTGTCCCTCTGTGACCTGCTGGGTCTTAACTGAAGCCTCCTTCACTCTGGCCCTACTGAGCAATGAACAAAAATGCACCTTGGTCCTTGACAAAGGGGTCCTTGTCAAGGGGGTCCTTGACACCCTTCAGATGTCCTTGAGTATTTGGTTCATGACAACAGGGCAGCCATGGAGGACTTTCGGGGATCCAGACAAACACCTGTTCTCTCAAGTTTCAGCAGTAGGCAGGGTGCCTGTCTGTCACCAGAAGGTCAACACAGAACAGTTGCCAGAGACTTCCACTCAGGAGTCTGGGACCCACTCTTGGTCCCTGGCCTGACAGGTATTGACTTTGTGCCTTCCTACCTGGAAGGGCAGGGGTTGCTCAGCTCAACTTCCTATAGGATAATGACTAGGTCAAGCTACCACTTTGGATTCTGAGCCCTAAGGGCAATGAGAGCATGTGGAGCACAAGCCCTGGGGCCAAGGACACAGAGACACCTTTGGGAAGAGGCTGCATCCCATGCTGGGTCAGGCTGGGGTACCAGGACAGACAACCAAGCTAGGAGTCTCTATTGCCCAAGTTAAGAGAGCGTGACTGCTCTCAGAGACCTGGAGAACTTTGGTGCAGAGGCCATACAGTGAATGCCACCCAAAGCAGGCTGACTGGTACTCTGACTCATTTGTGCTAAAGGCACAGACACAGACACAGTAGGAACAGCCTAGAGCAGGTGAGGACAGCCAAGAGAGCCCTTCTGAGTGCAATGGTGACTATGGCCTGGGTCCCCTATCTCAGAACCTATGTTCTACCAACCTGTGAGGGCAAATAGAAACTATGGAGAACTGTCAAGAGATGTCCAGGAGCTGACTGCTAGCCTCATGACAATGTGGTCCAAAGACTGTGAGCTCTTTTGAACATTGAAGCCTTGCTTCAGAGATTAAAATCTCAACTGAAATAAGCAAGAACTAGGATGGCCAAAATCCTCTGACGAGATTCCTTGTCACAGGCACTCAGAAGTGCCTTCCGGGCTAAGGTGAGGCTAGGTGAAGACAGGCAGAACTTGTGTAAGGCAACCACAGGAAGAGAGTTATGGTAGCTGTCTATCACCCAGGGGCCTCCACAGAGCCTTGGGGAGTGTGGCTCTGGCCTGTCCAGTCTTCACACCCAGCTTCTGGCCTCCATGGCTGAGGGGAACAAATGTGAGGTGTGGAAGACCTGGTTGGAGGTGGTTTGTGACAGCAGCCTCAGGAAGCTCCTGCCAGTGCTCTGAGGAGGAGAAAGCCAGGAAGGGGAAGGCATGGAGAGCATTTCTAGAAGGTCAACTCAATGACCAGGCTGAGCCCGGAGTTGAACAGCTGGGCCCTGCAGGACACCCTTGGACAAAGTTCCCAACAGAACAGCGAGTGCCAGACTCAAGGGGGTGAGTTGGTGCTCATAAGGCAGAGTGCATCTGAAATCCTGCTCTCTCTCCATTCTGACCCCCTCCCCAGTAACTGCTGGGTGGTCCTTGCAGTTCTCCAGATTCCAACAACAGATCAGATTGTGTGGATTACATTTCCTCTGAGTTTCCAATTGTCCCTCGGCTTCTTTGGACTCTGAACAGTGGCTATCACTCTAATCAATGGTCTTGATTTCTTGAAGTCTTAACAAGCTGTTATACAAAACTCTGATATTCGTCTTGCCAGCTGGCTGTGGACATAACTCAGAAGGACTCGGTCCTCTCTGCCAAATTCCCCAAGGACCTTGCATGGGTCTGTATAAAGAGTAGTCAAGTGATGGGCCAGTATAGCCTCTCCTGTTCCTCCTACCTGTTGGTTGGCTGTGAATGCAGACCCTAGAGATGAAGGCTCTGCTCCTGACCATTAGCTTCTGTCTGGTTGCTGTCCTGCAGTCCCAGGACTCTTCATTCCTTGCTTTCAATAATGAGAATGTGAGTCAGGTCTGGGCCACAGGGTAGTCTCAGCTTTTACTGGTGCAGGAAGACCAGGGTTCTGGATTCAGGGTGGATCCCAATCTGACTTGTGTCACAGGTTGTAACTAAAGAGAATAGACTAATTTGGAGTTAACAGCCCCCCATGCATGTTCAGGCCTCCCTGTGCTCAGGGGTGCAGTTTGAGAGCGTGTGCTAGCAAAAGGCCCTGGTACACTTGGAGTAAGCAGATCCCGATCATGTGAGCTTTCTATGTTTTGGTGGTGGAATAGAATGGGCAGACATGAATGGTAGCTGGAGGGTAAATATTCCACAGGGAGGGTGGTCAGGCATTAGGCAAAGAGAAAATTTCATCTTTTTAGTTTTCCGGAAAGTGGTTCCTGAAGGCCTTGGTGTCAGAAGACAACATCCCAATAAGCAAGGTTTCTCCCATGTTAATCTTGGTGCTGAACAATGGGGACATGGAGCTTTCTATCACACATATGTGAGTGACTGTGGCTCCCATGGTTGGTTGGTCTTTTACCTGGTCCATTACTTCTCAGTGAGTAGTTTTAAAAGGTCCCCCTGACTTGGAAAGGACTACAGCAGTGGGTTGAAGAGGAAGAATGAGACCTACTTGGCATGAGAGCCAGATTTAAGAGGGCCACTGCAAAACTGTTTCTGATTCCAGGCTCTATGATCAGTGTTTTAAAGTGACCACCATCTTGGAGAAAACAGATGTGCCTGGCCAGTACCTTGCCTGTAAGTATTATCAGTCCAGGGATGGGTGGCTGGCAGCCCGTAGAAGGGAGAGTCTCCTGCCAAACCCCACCCCTAAGAGGGATCATAGGTGAGTCCTGGGAACCCTAGACCTTGGCTCTCAGGCCACAGTAGTCACTTAGAATCTGTGACTAGAGGCTGAGGTGACAGTCAGAAGAGGGACCCAGGTGGTTGTAAGCTAACCTTGCTCTTTCCGGGGTCTCCACAGTTGAGGGTCAGACCCACCTGCAGGTGCAGCTGTCTTCTGTGAAGGGCCACTACATGTTCTACTGTGATGGGGAGATAGAGGGGATGAGATTCTCGATGACACAGCTCATAGGTAAGTTTCCACCCCCTCAAGCTCAGCACACCCATGCCTACCCCATCATTCCTCCAGATGCCACCCCCTATGAGAGGAACAGCTTTCCTCATGGGCAGGGAACAGTGCTGCTGTTGGCCAGAACTACCTTGCTGAGTCAAGCCTGGCAGGTACCATCCAGGACAAAAGAAGACATGCCTCCTGACAATAGATGCTGTTAGTGATACCTTGTGGAATCTCATGGTGTCATGTGGGTTTATAACACAAGGACAGTTGTTGTGATCATAAAAAGAGAAAGAGCTATAAGAATATGTTCTGGCAGAGTGTGGGGGGTGGGGGAAGGAGGTGCCTCAGTAGGCCCATGCCAAGGCATCCCCTCCTCCTGAGGGACCAGACACACACAGGTATAGTATAGAATAGAGTTTATCTAGAGCATGGGGAAGGGAGTAGTCGAGGCAGAGAAAGGCAGAGAGAGGGAGAGAGTAGACCATGTGGAGAGAGGGGGAAGGGAATGGGGAGAGACAGGGAACAAGAGAACAAGAGGTGTCTTAGCTGAAGACTTCTCAGCCCAGGGGCCTTTTAGGCCAGGGGCAAGCTGTTCCGAGCCTCTACTGGAAGGTTTTTGGTTTCCAGGGTTCTGTTGGTGGCTCAGATGCCAAGCTCAGTGATAACCTTCCATCCCACCTCATCTCCTGCCCTTGCCTATTCCACGAGGAAGTACCTGGTGCTGGGCTCCTGTCTTTGTGGCAAACCTCCCTCTGCTCACCCATCCATCTTCCACAGGTAGGGACCCCCAGGAAAATTTGGAGGCCTTGGAGGAATTTAAGGCGTTCACACGGCTAAAGGGACTTGTAGCAGAGAACCTGGTCATCCTTGAGCAGATGGGTGAGAACATATGCAACCCATGTCCCCCTCTGTCCCCTGTAACTCTGTCACTCTCATGTCCCCTGCCCCCAGCATGGGCAGTGTTGTCCCTGCTCCAGGTCTTGGTCATGGGAAGATAAGAGCCATAGACTCTTGTCCAGGGTTCATTCTTATCTCTGGGTTTTCTGCTTCCTACAGAAAAATGTGAACCAGGGAGTTTCTAAGGTAAGTGACCCTTTTAATAGAGATCCTTGGTATTCAATGGGGCCTCAGGGTCCACCTGGAAGCCTCAGTTGCAGCCAGGAACTTCCCAGGTTCTGTGTCCTGGAACCCCATATACCCTGCTTGTCTCATGAACTCTCCTCTTTAGAGCTCCCAAGCCGCCCAAGGGAGTGAGTGCCGCCAGCATGTCTGTCCCGTGGGAGATGGAAAGAGTGGCCTGCTGGATCCTCCAACTCCCCTTCTCTCTTCCCTCACCCCCCTCCTCACAGCTTCTCAATAAAGAGCTTCAGCAGTCCCTGGTGACTCTGCCTGTGCTTGTGGCCCTTAATGGCCTCATTTGTCCCCCCTGTGATCTACTGAGAGGAGGATGGTTGGGAAGTGTTTAGGAGAGATGGAAGCTCCCAGCCTTTCTTGGGGTAGGCATAGAAGTTGGAGACTGTGCCAGGCCCCCATCCCTGAGATACTTCTGTAGGTATGTCACCCCAAAGCCCAGCTTTTAAACCATCAATGAGATGAGGAGGAAGCCTACAATGACAGGGTGGGACTCCAAGCCACAGGTGAACACCAACAGAGCCCTGTACAGGTGGGGACCACCTGGGGACTATGGTAGGAATGAGACCAGGGCACAGGCCTGGGACTAGGTTCCCAGGCCCAGCAGGACAGACAGTAGGACACTGAGAATTTGTTTCCATGGGTAAGGGACACTGTTGGGATCTCTCTCTGCAAGCTGGAGAAACATAGGGGCTGTGGGGAAGGAATCGGCTCCAGGAGCAACCTTGCTAGAACATTCCTATGCCGTTCAATGCTATTTCTCAGGTCATTCTGAGACTTTGCTCTGGGTGGCCTGAGGGGTCAGCTAGGGCCCAAGTCAGTCAGTCAGTCTGTCTGTCTGTCTGTCTCTGTCCCTCTCCCTCCCTCCTTCTCTCCCTCCCTCTCCCTCTCTCTTTCTCCCCCCTCTCTCCCCCTCCTTTCCCATGGGGAGGATGGTGTGAATCCAGCCATTTCTTTTAAATCTGTGGACCCTCCTGCCCAAACCTCTGCAGTCCCAGGTACGCTGTCACTGGAGGGGATTACCAGCATCCCGAGGCCTCTGGACAACACAGCAGGCCTCTAATACAGACTTCTGGGGTTCACACAGTTTTGTGGCTTCCCTGAGGAAGTTGTGCTTCAGTGTCTTCCATTGGCAGGGGTCACCACTGAAGTGTAGGACAATCAACCTTTGTTTCGAAAACACCAGCTTTATGGCAATTTCCAGAAATTTGACATAGATGGCCTGTGTACACATACTCTTGTGAGCATACTGATGCATAGGTGTGGGCACACATGTACACAGACATACATATACACTCACATGGCCACATATGTGGATAGATATAGAATGCTGCCCCTCATCAAGGAAAGGGCCTGAGTGCCACGCCTGGAGTTGGAAGGTCTGGTAAGATGGCCTGTTGCAGGGACTCTGTTTCTGGGGGAACAGGGCCTGGGCGTGTCGTAGGCAGGAGTGCAGCAGCTCTTGGTCCTGGTCCTGAAGCAACACTTCCCACACTGATGGCATTTCCCCCTCTGACAAGAGTTCTACAGATTAAATCTGTCTAATCATGAGGTCCAATGAAAACTGATGTCAGGCCTCCCATGCAGGCGGCTAGAGCTTCTGTGTGTGTGAGGGAGGGTGGGATGCTGCCCCAAAGCCTCCTTCATGAGTTAAACACACTCAGAAGGCCAGAGAGCGGAGTGGCCATGAAGAGCACGTGTGGGTTCCTGCTAGCTGCAGAGCTACAGCCCATTCTAAGGAGGGTCAGGGGAACATGAGCAAGAACAGGCCACCTCAGAAGAGGTGAGACTCTGACAGTGGGCTGTGCTGAGGTCAGACCCTGGTGATCAGAGCCTTAGGGTTAAGGGGATCCTGCATTCACCCTGCCACAGGAGTGGGCCACTCGGAGAAGCAGGACTTGGGAATTTTGAGTGAGCTTACCATTCATGCTGCCTCTGGGAGGGTGTCGGGCTATGGGACACCGCTCTGGGGGTGGGGGGAGCACAATCTGAGGTCCCAGGGACAGCTGGAGCTGGTTCAGGCATCTCCAGACTTGCAGAGAGGCCCAGGCATCTGCTTCTCAGGCTCTTGGGCACCCAAGTGCCGCTGGATGTTGCAGAAGAGCTGAGAACAGAGTTGGGGCCCGAGGGTTGGATCTAGCCCAGGGCTGAAGAGGAAAAGAGGGGAGAGCTCTGGCTGGGTCCCTCGGGGAGGAGAGTCCTTGGCTTGTTCAGCCAGTGGCTTGGCTTGGTGGAGGCCATGACTGGGAGCACTGAAAGGCCTTCTGTGGGAGATTAGATGGCCAGCTCTTTAGGAAAAGACCTTCTCCATTGCTCCCCATGGCAGATCCAGATGAAAAGAGGCAGTCCATGGTTTTAAGGCATTTATTGTTTTGGTGGAAAGTGGGTGAGTAAAACTATACCACACTTCTCAGGGTGAGCCTGAGGTTAAATACCTTTTGCAGGGAGGAATGTCTGGAAAGGGGAGTTTATTGGCTAAGCCCTCCAGACCTTTAGGTATCTCATTAAAATGGAGATCTGTCTTGAGGCTACGTGACCTGTGGTCATGTCCTCTACCTGTGGAAGGGCTTGGGGCATTGTCCTTATGTGACTGATGGCCACAAATCTATGGAGGGCTGTGATCTCGTGTCAGGATCCTAGTGTCTGGGAACCAGGCAAAATGCCTGTTGTCCCTTAGGGTCAGCTCAACCAGGAACCAGGCTGAACCAGGCTGAACCAGGCTGCCTTTCATGGTCCTACACAGAACCGTGAGTGGAGGTCAGCCAGCATCCTCTCTTATGTTTTACAGACTTCTGCCTGGTAGAGAAGGAGGTCCACATGGTGCCCAGGCAGTCACTCTCCATAGGACCATGTGGCACCACCTAGTGTGTGGGCAGATTTTCATTAGTGCTGATTAGGATCTCCAAGCCCACATTTATGGTAATGTTATGGCAAGTTACATAATCTTTTCTAAAACCCTCAGAGGTCAAAGAGATTGTTTAGAAGGAACTTCACTGTTTTGAGCTATAAATAGTAATAGATGATACACCAGATTCTCAATGTCATTAGAGAAAATGCCAGAGTAACCATATAGTCATATAATCTCCATCCTGTGTTGCTCCATCATTGGATGGACGGACGGACGGACGGATGATGGATGGATGGATGGATGGATGGATGGATGGATGGATGGATGAGTGAGTGGATGGATGGATGGATGATGGATGGGTGGATGGGTGGGTAAGTGGATGGATGAGTGGGTGGGTGGCTAAGTGGATGGATGAGTGGGTGGGTGGGTGGATGGATGGGTGGGAGAGGTGGTGGATGAGAGAGTAATCAGTGGGTGGAAGCTGTGGTGAATGAGTGGATGCAAGGGAGATAAGTGGGTGGATAGTTTGGTGTTGGGTGAATGAATGGATGGATGCACAGGTGCCTGGGTGATAAGACGTGCACACACTTAAACACAGCTACAAGTCAGGCCCGTTGCTGCGAGCTCTGCGTGCTTCTCCCTGCTCCCGTCGTTCCCTCCCTTTCTCCTGTTTCAGTTTCAGTGAATGCCCAGTGCTGATCAGGGCTCAGAACCTTCCTGGATTTCTCTCGATGGACTTATTAATCTGCTCCTTTGTGTGATAGGGCCACATTCACTGTTGTAAAAACAAACAAACAACAACAACAACAAAACAATTTCATGGACATCTCCCCCCAGTGCTGGCCTCTGCTGATCAGGGAAGAGAGCGGCAAGCCTAAGGGAGTCATGCTGCATCTGTCTTTAGGTTTTAAACACAATCCTCCTGAATCCTCCTGTTCTCCCGTGGACTCCTCCTCACACCTTAGTCACAATCTCTTCTCATAATCCACCACAGCTTCTACTCTGTCTTCCAGTCCATGATCATCTTGGTTTTTCGCACCTTTCTTTGCCATTCCTTCTCTGCCCATTTCTTTCTTCTCTATTTCTTTCTTCCTGTCTCCTCTCTAGAGATACAGTGAGAAAAAGTTTGATGAGATCCTGGTCCCTTCCTGGTTAGCTTCAACTGTCGACTTGACACAGTTATCTAAGAGGAAATCCTTAGTTGAGGAACTGCCTGTCTGGTGGGCATGTCTAGGAGGAGGTTCTCTGGTTATTAACTGATGTAGGTAAGAGAGCCCCACCCATTGTGGATGGCACCATTCCCTAAGCAGGGGTCCTGGAGAATATAAGAAAGCTAGATGAGTGCAA
The DNA here is from genome assembly GCF_978045245.1 of Mus caroli. NCBI lineage: Eukaryota > Metazoa > Chordata > Mammalia > Rodentia > Muridae > Mus > Mus caroli. The sequence goes on along the minus strand of NW_028227257.1, from coordinate 155,189,502 downwards.
GCTAGCCAACAAGCAACACTTTCCATGGTTCCTGGTGAAGGTCTTCCACTGTGAACTAAGGTCCTTGGTCAGAAGCAATGCTATGTGGTATAGAAATGGAATGTGAGTCTCCGCAGCTGTTCAGACCATAAGATCTGCAGTGGCCCTTCCCTTTTCACAGATAACAACAGGCTGCCTGCTGAGACAGTCAGCAATTCCCTAGCTTAACAGACTTTCGGGTACATCTTATCTGGGGTGGAAATTTACAACAAAGGATGGTCTATCGATGGCCACACATCCTGTGTATCGTTTTGTTCCAGAGTTTTATGAAGAGACTGCCAAGTAAGCCCCAATCTCCTTTCCTCAAAGCCCTCATCAGGTTGTTGTCTGTCTGTTTGTCTGACCATGACATTAAATACATCTTGTGACCTCAAAGATTACTCTCTGTTACAGTGACCCCTTCTGAACAGGCTTCCAGCCAAAAGCAGGTGACAGAGTCTCTGCACTGTGCTCATATAGGATATGAACCCTGGAAGAAATGCAAACATCTCTGCTCGTCACAATTCTTCCCTGATTACGTTTAATATTAGTTAATTTATTATTGAGTATATGTGTATGTAAGGTGTGCATGCCTCGGTGCATATGTGGAGGTCAGAGGACAACAATAGAGTTGATTCTCTCACCTTTATGTGGCTTGTAGATATTGAACTCAGGTCACCAGGCTCACAAAGCACATACCTTTATCCATTGAGCCATCTCACTGAGCCCTCCTTGAATGATAAAGTTATCTCAAAACAAGTCTGTGTATCAAGCAGAGATCTGAATAGGTGCCTCACCACATACGTGTGATCAGAGGCAATTAGGAAATACAAATGAAAACTACAAGCCTCTGGAAATAGATAAAATTTCCCAATTTTGTCTCAGAAGTAGAGGGATCTCCCAGTTCTGTTGGCAGTCCATAAAAGGAAGACATGTGGAGGATTCCCAGGAAGCCATCCAATATCCACGGGGAAGTGGAGTTGCCAGGGCTGACCCAGTGCATCACAAAGGGAACACTTGGCTTCCAACCAAGTATTTCACTTGGATTTTATAATTGCAAAGAAGGGTCAACTGCAAAAGAGAAGTGTCCCTGGGGGGGGGGGGATCTCGGATATGGTAATCAACATCAAAACCAAAATTATTCCACGAGGTCACAAGATTTATTCAATGCCATGGACAAACAGACTGACAGCAGCAAGGGCTCTGAAGAGAGAACAGGGCCCACTTAGCCAGAGTGGGCGTTCTTTATACCTTTCTAAGAAGGCTGGAGGGCTTCACCCAAGCCTGCAGCCAACCTCTCTGATTCCTAGGCAGGAGGGGGACAGGCTGTGTGGTCACCAACACCCTGGTGAGAGATCCTGGCACCAGAAAGTTTGCTAGTAAAACACTCACAGGTAATGTCTTCACAAGATGCCTTGAAAGGAGACGGGCCATTGCAAGGTATTATGGCCTAGGCAGCAGCTAGATGCTAATACTGCAGCCCCTAAGTTAGTCTGTCTCCAGATGGTCACTTTATAGATAGAGGCTGAGTTCTCTTCTTATGTGAAAAATGGGCTCAGACACTTCACAACTGTCCTTAGCCTATCCTGCATTTCTCTGTATGGTTCACAGCCAAGAGGACCATGGGAGACACGCCAACCACAGGACTTAGGTCAGACCCAGAACCATTGGCAGGAACACATCCTCTTTTACAAGGGAACCTTTCCAAGACCTAAAACATTGCTCAAGGACACTCAGCAGGTGACTCTCTGAGCCCCAGGAACTAAGAGAGGTGTCTTCTAGCTTGTCTTTGCCGTCACTAAGCCTGAGATTTCTGGATGCACTATGCCACCCACTAAGATAAGTGCAGCGAATGACATTGTGGATCCAGCTCAGAGTTAAGAGGTCAAGGAGAAGTAGATGTCTTCCGAGCTCTGCAGCTACCTGTCCACCATGGCTGCCTTAAGACAAATGTGTAATCCAAGACCCTCAGACATAAGACGTTTTTGAGCTACAAGAATGGAAGTCAGGCCTGGAGAAGTAACTTAGCAGTGAAGAACTCTGACTGCTCTGCCAGAGGACCAGTGCTCAATTCCCAGCCCCCACATGACAGCTCATATCTGTCTGTAACCCTATTTCCAGGGGTTCTGACACCCTCACACAGACATACATGCGGGCACAACACCAATGCACATAAAATAAAAATAAATAAGATCGTTTTTAAAATTATAAAGAAAGAGAATGGGAATTCCATCTGAGCATCAGGGCCCACATCTGGCTGTGGGTGGGATCATTCTGTCTCTGAAAGGCAGGCAGTGGGAGGGGGTTCTGATGATGGCCTGTGTGCTGGGCTCAAGGTCAAGGCATTCCCATGAGTTGGCCTTTCAGTGTTCTCTATGGGGGATTTGAATGTAACTTCAGGTTCAGACATATGAGAGGGGGGCACATAATGACCCATGGCTGGGAAATGGGTTTAGACACCCCCTTGTAGCCACAGGATAGAGAGGCTAATGGTGCTGTGTGAGGAGGCCCAGAGCATCTCACTGTCTTGGACAAATAGACGCAAGGACCTAGCCTAGCCTGCATTTGTGATCTTACGAAATGACATTTCTTACCTTGGGGACAAACTTGGCAGTACTTGCTAGACCCAGATCCTTGCCTATGCATGGCCATCCCTGAGGACTTCTGACCCTTCACCTCATCTCACCTCACCCCGAAGCAGGAAGTGAATACAGCCCAGATCCTGTCAAGCGAAGCTGTGTGGGCACCCCCAGATGAACTTCATGGCCCTCATCAACTGCCATCCCCCACAGGGGCCAGACCCATGTGTTGTGTTTATAAAAAAATAAAGAGAGAGAAGATCTGTTTCGTGGAGGTGTAGTCAGATATGGGGAAAGGGGGTATCTCAGCAGGCCCATGCTGAGACATTCCTTCCCCCTGAGGGACCAGCCACATGATGGTATAGTATAGAATAGAGTTTATTCAGGGCATGGGGAGGGGAGTTAAGAGGGTAGTAGAGGCAGAGAAAGGCAGAGAGAGAGAGAGAGAGAGAGAGAGTAGAGGAATAGAGGAGTAGAGGCCAGCCATGAGCACGTGGAAAGAGATGGGGGAAGGGAATGGGGAAAGAGGGGAAAGGGGTGAAGGACCAGAACAGGGACAAGAAGGCAAGAGCAGGAGAAAGTAGAAGGAACAGGCAGCCCCTTTTATAGTGAGCCAGGCATACCTGGCCATTGCCAGGTCACTGTGGGGCAGAGCTTAGACAAAACACTAATACCATATCTTGGGCCAGACGGGGCCGACACCATGTTTGTGATGGACATTGCCCATTGTGGAACTTATTCATTCAGATCTTGGGTGTCCTGCATTCAACAATTAGATGAACATGGTCCCTGTCACAGCACTCCTGCCTGGAAGCTCCTTGTTGGTATCTAGGGTTTGAAGAGTGACATCTGTCCTCACATAGGTCCTTCATGATGTCACAGCTTCACCTTACCCCATGCCTCTTTTGCTGGCTTCTGTCTCAATGAGTCCAACCTAAAGATCTCTACTCTCTTCCTAGAGACAGCATTAGCCCCAGACTGTGCTCAGCTCTGCCAGGCCTCCAGAGTACTTTGGTAGACACTGCAGGGCTTATCTAAGAAGAGGCCCATGGTGTCCCGGGGTGATTGTGGGAATCTCTACAACATCCCAAGAAACATGAATTTCATGACAGAGGCAATGCTCACCAGCAGAAAAGTGTTGGCATGTATACATGTGTGTCCACACAGACATCCATGCTCATCCTCACATGCAAGCACACTTATAGGTGTTGGCACACAGGTTCACAAGCATACTGCACACATATGCACATGTGCACTTGCTCATGATGTATACAACTGCAAGCTCGTGGACATGCACACACGCACGTACACACACATATACCACCGGATCTGAGTGACAGGAAGCCCCAGTCAGAGCAACCACCCAGCTGGAGCTCCCAGCTTCATCATGGAGCACAGTGGGCCTTCCACTGAGAACCCCGGAGTGGCCCTGGCCTACCTTGGCCTTTCTGTCATCTAAGGAGGACTAAGGCCTGCAATCTGGAAACTAAGCGCTCAGTTCTCCTTGCCAACCCCTTCTTCATGTGTGATTAATTCTCTGACCTTTAGAGACATAATCCTTTTAGTCTTGCTGGCTGAACAGCCTGGCTTCCCGTCCAACACTGGAGCTGGGGCAAAGGCTACTGGAGGGTAGGAAAGGCCTGGCAATACAGGGCTTCCGTGGACACATGGGAAGGGCAGAGGGTACCCTGAGAGGTGTCCGTCCCATAGCTCAGCCTTGCTTGTGCCTGGATTCCTGACCTATGTACTCCACAGCACCTCATAAGAGCCTGCAGCATCTTGCTAAGAGAGTTAGTCTATAGCTTAAAGTTGACAGTAAGGCTGCCACAAGACTGAACCCCCCTCTAAGTATAGACTCAGCTGCTCCACCACCACCCCACAGAGTGGCCAATATCCACATAGAGTCACAAGGCAATAGTCAGCCACTCAGGTTAGAGGCCAAACCCCATAGGCAGACGTGCAGGCCTTATGCCCCATGGCAGCTCAGCTTCAGGGTTTTGGTCTCAAGAGTCCTGTGAAGCCATGGCCTCTTCCCAGAAGAACATGACACCCTGCCTAGTCTTCACTTGTTGAGACTTCAGGGCTTGGCCCTTGACTATCTCTCCAGGCCAATGAAATGTCACATCTAAAGTGTCCCAGGCTTACCCACTAAGGCACCTCAGTCCAGAAGCCAAGCTAAATAGTGTCCCAGTCCTGGCCTGACATCATCTTCCCCTGAACTCCATGTTCTTCCAAACATGTTGGCTCCTATGGGTGGGGCAGAAGTGAGGGACTTCCTGCTTTGCAACAGTATGTATACAGCCAGTTGGAGCCTCTGTGCATCCACATTGTGAGTGCTCATGCCAAGAAGACACAGCAGAGGAATGAAGCTTCTACTGCTGCTGAGTGTGGGGCTGGGCCTGACCTGGGCCCTGCAGGACTTCCACCCTGAGCAGGTGATGCTCTGGGGTCCCTGGATAAGGCAAGGAGGTACCCCTCATCTCCAGTTATTTTTCCCAGGTCTCTATCACCTTACAAAATTTTGACGGCAACTCACAGCAACGGGGACCGAAGGAGTGGCATTCTACTTGAAGCCAGGGACTCAGAGACACTCTATCAGGTCCCCTGTAGTGTGAGCCTCTTTAAAGCCCCACTACAGCTGGCCAGGCCCAGGAGAAGCCTGGACCCAATAGGATAGGCAGGTAAAGCAGGTCCCCTATTATGTTTACTGAACAGATATGCTAGGCTCTCATATGCTAGAGGACGCCACCGCTCGTTAGAGATCTAGAGAACAGAGGGCCACCACATTCTAACAGTATTCTCCATGGCCAATGGGTATACTGTGCTGGCCTGTATGGTTGGGGTGGTAGTGGTGCAGAGTCAGTAGCCCGAAAGGTTTCTTCTCAGCATATATAAGAGATGAGTTGAGGCCTGTACTCTATGCCTCTGCAGGATATGCTGACTGCTCCTGCTGTAACCCACTGTGAGCCACAGGGGCATGGCTCTCCAGGCTCAGTGGCCAGGATCAAACCTTACTCTGTCTGCAGGTAACAGGACCTTGGCACACCCTCAAGCTGGCTTCCACTGACCGGTCTCTCATTGAGGAAGGAGGTGCCTATCGATGCTTCATGACTGACATTGTCCTCCTGGACAATGGCAACCTGAATGTCACCTACTTCCACAGGTATTTTGGCCTGCCAAGACCTCTGAGGAGGTTCTATGGGGTCACATTCTCCTTACCACCTCCCAGATCCCCAGCAACGCAGGGCTCAGACTCTGAGAAGGCCTTGATGATCCTGATCCTGTTGGGCTGCTCGCTAGAGGCCGGGAAGCCTCTGGGGCTCCATCTGGGAGAGCCAGGTGGCTCTATAGGACCCAGCTCCTATAGGCATGGCTCAGAAGGCCTATTTTCCTCTTAGGAAAGATGGAAAGTGTGTGAAGGAATTCTACATCGCAGAGGAGACTGACACGCCTGGCCACTACACCTTTGAGTGTGAGTGAAGGAAGGTGCTGCTCCCTCCCTGGGTGTCACGGTAGCTCAGGCAGTTGTGGCAGCTTCTGCGGGGCGGATGTGACTGAGCAGAAAGGACAGGGATGGTAACCCCACAGAACTTGCAGCTATATCTTCAGAAATTCAAAATCCAAAAAAAGATGTGGCTCCAAACTGTGCTCCCTCGGTTCCCAGGGCTTCCCACAATCCTCCTGAAACCCAGCATAGAGCTGATCCATTGTCAAATGTCAGGCAGTGGCAGGGAGGCTGGCAGGGGGAAGGGACCCAGGAGCCTCACTCAGCTGAGGCTTTGGAATACTATGTAAGGGTTTCCCTTTGGAACAGATGTTGCTCAGGCTGTGTAGGTGGGTGAGGGGCAGCAGTCCAGATAACAGGAGAAGACAGAGTTGGAGTCCGCTGAGCCCTTCCTCTTCGCTGAATATGCCCTCCCTTCTCTCTGGCCCAGAAAAAGACCCAGTTCAAGAGACTAGAGGAGAGAGGGTTGGGAAGCAGAGCAAGAGAAAGGCTGATAGAGAAACAGAGGCAGGAAACAGAGCGGCTGCCTGGTGCACTTTGCACTCCTGGATCTGCTGGCTACTGTGCGCTGAACATGTGGAGGGAGAGTTAGGCTGTGCCAGTCAGAGAAGTGTAGGCCACCAGGACACACACATGGGCTGGGGGTGGAGACTGGAGACACACACACACACACACACACACACACACACACATGGGCTGGGACAGAGTAAGGACACACACACACACACACACACACACGTACACACACAGGCTGGGGGCAGAGGCAGGCTGTACCAGCTGGAGCGGTGTAGAGTATCAGGACATACATGGGCCCAGCAGACTTTGTGACTATTTGGTTGCTTGTCACAGACCAAGGCAGAAACTCTCTGACTTTTGTGGATGTTACTGAGAACTTCGCCATCATGGACTTGGAAAACCAGAGTGAAGGGGGCACCACCATCGTAATTGAGTTCCACGGTGGGTGCTGTTCCCCCCACAGCCTGAAGACTTCAGGAAATGTTGGGATCTCAAGCTGGAGAGGAGGGTGGGGAGGGTGGGAGGGTGGGGAGGGTGGGAGGGTGGGGAGACCGGGGGCTGGAGCTGCTCTCCCTACTCCAAGTATCCTCCCTACTGACCACTTTGTTCCACTGTGCATTCAATCTGTTGGCTGTAGGCAGGAGTCTGTCCACAGATGAGCTTGGATGGGAACGCTATCTCGTTCACACACGCAGAAGAGGCATCGCACCAGAGAACATTGTGGACCTTTCCTTGTCTCGTAAGCTTCCCATCCTACAGCTTCCTCTCAGTGGGGATGTACTTTTCCTGGGAGCATCAGCAAAGTATGGCTTCCCAGTATAATAGCCAGGGCTTTTAAACGGTGTTGCACCCAGGGCCCAACCTGAATGATAATATTAGTGGGGGCCCAGGATGACTCATGTTATCTCCAGGGCATTGGAGTGTATGGACACACATAACCTTGCATGCATCTTGTGGGTGTGCATGCACATGTACCTCTGTACAAATCTTGCGTGTGTGCAATCTGTATTCCTGGCCACTCATCTGTCAGCCATGCTCATTCATGGTTCTTTCCTCGGGACCCCTGTTCTGCACAAACCCTTGCATGGCTCTGCAGACTAAAGCAGCACTCCCCTTCCCAGGGGCCTCTTGGGTCCAGGCTCTCCCCTCAGTTCTGTCTCCTGACTTTCCAGACTGCCTCTCCACACCCTCGAGAAAGCAGGGTGGGCCCTATTAACCCTTGTCCACCATAGCAGCACAATGTGGGAAGAGATTTCCTAGGTCCCTTAAAACCCTCACCCTAAGAATCACACTCTTAGGTGGGGACAAGGGCTCAGGGGTTGGGGGACCTGTGGAATTATGGCCCTGGTGGCAAACTTGGTTGACCTCATTGCTTTTCCTGGGTGTGGAAGGCCTAGGAGATAAGAACACATGGTGATGGTAGGAAGAAGGCTGGACCCTAGGAGGAAGAAACTGAGGAAAAACTCCAGGGCACTGGTCTGGAGCCATGAGCTCCCTTAGACTGCGCAAGTTCTTGTAACTGTTGGATCATTCACAGAGCATCTCTGCCTTCCCCAGGTCGATGTGACACACACTAGTCAACATTTCCATGACCCACATCTCTTGAAGCTTCTGCCTTCCAACACTGACCCACCCTTCTTCGTGTAGTAAATAAACTCAGTATCTGCTCAAGACCTCCAGTGCTCTCTTGGATGTACCCAAAGGCCACAGGGCTCCTCTGCTCAGAAGGTGCTCTCCCAGGGAGGGGTGGCACTCACCTAGCTTCTGTCGGGGGAGGGGGGAGTGGAAGGAAAAGTGTCCCTAGGTAGAAATCTAATGTCCAGGGCAGCAGCTGGGCTCTGAGGGGCCACAGGGACTTTGGGATCCCTGAGGTTGAGCTTTCCAGGACAAATCTGGAGAAGAGCCATCCGTGTACATCTGAGCAAGCAAACTTGAATGGCCCAAGGGGGCTGGGAGAGGTGTCATTGCTACCTCACTATGGTCTTTGACCAGCCTCCCTTCCCAGAACCTGGACCAGCTATTATGGAATCAGCCAAGGCCAAATCAACCATGGGCAGGGATGTTCTGTCCTCTAGGGCACAGGGGACACATCATGAGGTCTCTCAAAATCTTAATTATTTTGGCCAGGAGTGGAGGGTAAGACAATACCAGGGGAGCTGTGCATACACAAAAAGATATGCAGGTTAGGCCAGGCCCTCCCTGTATGAGCTTCTGACCTTTCCTGATAAGTGACCATTTCCTGCTTCAGAAGTCAACTTAACTATGAAATTAAGGAGTGGGCAAGCAGCTGGTTGATGTCAGCTAACTCAACCAATGGGAAGCTGGACCTCTTGTTACCCATGACCAGCTATTACTTCATCAGAGCCAAAGATGGAGCCTGCCCCTGTGTGCAGCTCTCTGGAGTGTCCCTGAACCAGGTCCCTGCAGAACAAAAGAGGTCAGAGCCTGGGAAAAGGGCCAGAGAAGCAGACAGTGCAGAGGAACGTGTCTTTTTGGCATGAGCTGGATGGGAGAGGCTGATTCAGACCTATGCTGCCACTGTGAATGAGACCACCTGGGGTGGAGCCTCATTCTACTGCTCTGTCACCTGCCTCTAGCTGAGAGGCTGAACCTGTCTTCCTGAGACATTCCTGAGTTAGCTGACAACCTGTGGAATTGGCGAACATAATAAATAATGTTAACAGCTCTGACAGACTAAGTGCTAACAACTTAGCAACAAAGCATCAAGAAGCCTGCATGGCAGGGGATGGGCCTCCGCCCTTTTATAAGCACAGACTCTTAGTAAACATTGGGCCTTGATCAGAAATCTGTCTTGGTCTCATTTCTTCTCTTGCCCTGGCCTCCAGCTTGTGTGGCCAACGGTGGCTACAGAGAACTGCTCTTGGCCCCAGGCGCCATGACACTGGTGGGGGGTTGCTGTTGGCCTTCAATATAGACCTGGCCCAGGAGAATCTGAAAAAGGTGCCAGTGAACCAGACCATATAAAGCGAGTAGCATCAAGGAGTGAGCAAACCTGGGGTCTGACTCTAAGGCAAAGGAAGACACTAAAACAGTCCATGTTGTCCTGGACACATGGGACAGAGTAGCCACGAGGCTGGGAGTGAAGGTTGCTGAGCGACATCCATAATAAACAGGTACAGTAAAAGCCCCCACTGGCCAGACACTCACATTCCAGTGCCGTCCAGAGAGACTATCTATATGTGCCCACGCTTCCCTTCACAATCCAGGGAAGAAAGGATCTATCTGAATGTGAAGTGAACAAGGATGTAGAAGGGTCCTTTCACTCCTGCTCTTGTGACCAGTGGCTGGGACACACCAGGAGGATGGCAGACCTGGGGATAAGGGGCTACACCCTGAGGTGGTAAGAGACATGCCTACAGTCTTTGGTAGCCTAGCCACTAGCCTCTCCCTGGGCTCGTAGGACAGACTCCAAATGTGGTTAAGCTGCCCCAACAGGCTCACCATGTTTTTGCCTCACTAACTTGAGTGGCACTCGGCTCTGTGTCAGTCCTAGGGAAGACTGGAATGTGCAGGGTTTGGAGGTCACCTAGGCTGGCCAGCAACTGCTTAGGGAAAGAGGGCTACTTAGGGTGTTCTCAGAGATGGAGAGCCACTGGGTCCCACTGCTCTTGGCCCCAGGTGCCATGGCACTGGTGAGGGTGTGGGTGCTGGTTTTGGCCTTCAATACAGACCTGGCCCAGAAGAATCTAGAAGAGGTGCCAGTGCAGCTAGACTTTGATGCACATAAGGTAAGTGTCATGGCCAGGCCGACTCAGTGCTGGGATAAGGATGGGGTGCAGGGTCACACTGAGGGTATGTTCCATCTGGGAGCAGAGGCTTAGGCAGCATGGCCTTCAGGAGCTCTGGCAGACACAGGGAGCATTATCTGGGGTCCTTTTCTGGGTAATTGAATCTTATGATCTGAGAGCAGTCTCAACATCTGTAGAGTCTTGGCTATGGAAGCAGAGTCACAGCTAGGATGACATGTAGTAAGTACAAAGTATGTCTGGTCTCCTGTCAGCCTCTGCTTATCCATCCCTGCATCTTGGTGCTCATAATCAGTGAGAACTGGGGATAGCACCAGGCTGGGAGGGTTAGTGGGAACAATTCCAAGCCATGATGACTCTGAGGAGCAGAGGTAAGGGGGGGATGAAAGGGTGGGGGAGGGCACTGAGGAAGGGGACAGAGAGGGAAGGAAAGCTAGAGGAAAGTGGAGATGAGTGTTTCTACATAGGAAGCCACAGCTTGTCCTCTGCCCTGGGACCTCTAGAAATTCACTGATATTGGGGGATGGGGTTGGCCAGTATACATTCTGGGAACCTGTGCTCACCTACTGACTGGGCCTAGAGGCATATTGTCTGTACATTGAGACTGGAAGCTCAGAATTGGCTGTCTCTCTGATCCCCATGCCCACACCCCTACAGGTAGAAGGACGTTGGTTTACCATCCAGCTGGCCTCTAGCCTCAGGAACCTGGTCTTGACCACTGACCCCCTGAGACTTTCTCTCCACTCCATTTGGACCAGAAGCAGTGGGGATGTGGACTTTGTGCTGTATGAGAAGTGAGTCTGTCTACGTAGTAACTCTTATCTCATGCTCAGAGCCCTGAGGGGTTAGTAAGCACTGGTGGCCAGAGGGACAGTGGTCTTCTGCCCCTTGGCTGAAGGCTATGGCTTGCAAAATGCAGGACCCAAGACTTAAGAGAAAGAGCTGGCAGAAAAGGCACACAGTCAGCTGCCTAGCCTGACTGACATGCCCTTTGGTGCAGACCATGTGACCCTGCCTCAGGCCATGGAGGAACCTCAAGTCTGCTTCTTTTATGTGCAATTCTTGCTATCTGAGTCATGAAGTTACCTGAGCTTAGTGGCACATATCTTCAATCCCAGATTTGTGAAGTAGAAGCAGGATGATATGGAATTTAAGGTCATCCTTAGCTATATAATGAGTTCACGAACAGGCTGGGCCCCAGGAAACACGGACCATGTCTGTATAAAGCAGGAGAAGCCACAGACAAACAGGTCAGAGTCCTGATCCCAACACCCAACTTTCAAAGAACAGTCTGGGCTCAGCATCTTCTGGGAAGTCTGGGTCCATGCAACTGTGAATCAGACCCCATTCCACTACTTCCAGTGAGCAGCACCTGTGGCTACCACCCTCTCTCTCCATCTCTCTAGCTCTAATAAAGGCTGCTCCCAAACATTGGGAGCTGAGGACCTTGGGGAGGTATTCAGGGCTCTCAGACAGATCACAGCCAATGTTTCTCTGGGTCCTGAGCCAGCTACACTCTCAGGCAGAGGTATATATAAATGTCTCTTCTTTCTAGAGGAGAGGGGCTGTGCACAGGATTTAATGTTACCGTCCACCCAACTGGGTTCCAAGGCCAGTACCAAGGAACCTGTGAGTACTTCATAGGAAACCTGAGTCCCCTGTGGAAGAGGGAGGTCCAGCTCAGGAGCCAGGTATCCTTCACAGAGGCAAACATCTGGAGAAGCTGCCAGCTTTGGGCAGGCTACACATCCTTTGAGTAATATCATGTTTACTACGGGGAGGTGGAGTCCTGGGGACAAAGGCAGAGGCATTATATGTCACACCTTGTTCTCCGCAGTTAATGGGAGCAGATTGCACATCCATTTTGTCAGCACTGACTATGACACCCTCATTCTTTATGTACGTGTTCAAGACAATGAGGTTGTCAACCTGTGGGCACTTCTGGGTAAGTAACAGCTCTCCCCAGCACTGACTTCTGTGTCTGGGTCCTGTAGGTAGGTTTTGGTCATTCCCTCATCTGACCAGAGACTTTCTGTCTGGAAGGGGAGTCTCACAGTGGCTGTACTGAGGGCGTGGGCAGCTCTAAGCTTCAAGCAGGCATTCCACTGTCTGGCACAACACACTCTCACACTCATTCACTCTCTCGTTCACCTCACAAGCACCAAATGTCTGGTGTCACAGTGTGCTGCTGTGCTGGGGGTTGGGATTAGTAGAAACTGGGTCCTTTCAGGTTCCCCCAAAGGACAGTATCGGGGAGGAGGGGCTTATGAGGAGGTGCCAAGCAGCTGTTGCAGCTTAAAGACTGGAGGTACGTGGGGTTGGCCACAGCCAGGGTTCTGGATGACACTGAGGCTAGGCAAGAGCCTTGAGCTCTGAGAAGGATGAGGAGTGGGGTAGTGCAGATGTCAGTGCAGGGGTGAGGTTGGGCTCTCTGGGGTCTCCTTGGCAAGGACACAGGCCTCACTTGTTTGTTAGAGTGACATTACCTGTGCTAGAACCAGACCTGTCTCTGTCCCCTTTTCCTTTCTTCTGTGTTAGGAATAGAAATCATACTGGGCGTGTTCTCTATAGAAGTTAGATCTGCTTCTTCCTTCCTGATCCCAGAAATAAGACTCAGACTCACAATATATTTACAAATACCTTGGCCATATAGCTAGGCTCTTCTCTGTCTAGATCATGACTTGAAATATCCTATTTAATTTAACCTACATTGTACCACATGGCTGGTTGCCTATGCATCCATCTTGACACATCTTCCCTGGGCGAATCTTTCAGCTGTTTCTATTCTAGAATTCTTTCTGCCTCCCAGATGTTACACCTCCCATTTCCTGCCTAAGCCATAGACCATCAGATTTATTTCTGACAGGTGCCACATACATACAGACATAAGATACTCTCTCTACAATTCTCTACCAATTGGGCCACATTGATTGCCCCAGACATGCTTTGAGAGGCAACAACAAAGGGACTGTTGTAATCACTGACAGAGAGAGGTAACTGGGGAGATGGCACTGCCATTCAGCTGACCCCAACATATGCCCTGCACCTCAGAAGGAGACCGGTGTCAGGCAACTGACAGTCAGGTGCTCTGTGCGCTGCCTGGGCTCTGCTGCCTCCTTGTTTACCCAGAAGAAGATCAGAGTGCTCAGAGAGCTTCACCCTCACTGCCAGCCCTCTAATTTCAGCAAGAAGAATTCTTGAAGATCCCATGTGGCTGGGCAAATACCTGGGATTTGTGGAGAAATTCCACCTTCAAAAGTCCCTCGTCTTCAACATAGCTGGTAAGAGCGGCCCTCCAGCTGCTTCGGGACTGTGTAAGGGGCACCTCCCTTTTTCATCCAGTCCATGATGCAATAACAACATGAGAACAGCCGTCACCATGTTGCTTTTCTGGCCAGACCTGTGTTAGGTGGCTCCCCTGCCAGGCCTCCCATGGTGCCTTGAGACACAATGATGAGGCACATACTGACTCTGTGCCACGGATGTGGCTTTGAGACAGCGAGGGAGAGGGGCACAGCTAGGAAGGGGGCCTGGGTGTGACCCAGATCTCAGGGTCTCGAATGGAGCCCTTTTGCTCCACCATTCAGGATGGCATTTAATTGATCAACATACATACAGCCATGTCTGTTCTGAGAATTTAACAACACATGGAACAAGACAGGCTTACTCAAGTTCAGGTCACACCTAATCAGACAGCAGAAGATGAGCTAGACTGTGACTGAGCTATTTGTCAGGAACACTGGCTGCAAGGTCTCCTTCCATATGCAGAGGTCAGGAAGGGTGTCCTAAGAGAAACTCAAGCCTCCCTGAAAGAGGGACCACACTGGGATATGAGGGGATGAACCATTACCAGACCACTGGGGTGGGGGGAGACAGGAGGCAGGGCAAGGGGGTGGGAGACAGGAGGCAGGGCTCGGGGAGGAAGACAGGAGGCAGGGCTGGGGAGACAGGAGGCAGGGCTGAGGGGGAAGACAGGAGGCAGGGCTGAGGGGGGAAGACAGGAGGCAGGGCTAGTGCTGGGGTGGGGGGAGACAGGAGGCAGGGCAGTCTTGGGGACTCAGCATCTCCATATTGTGATTGCTTTCTTGGCTGACAGATTTGAAAGTAAACACGTGAAGACTTTAATCACCCCTTTCTCTTCTTCTCCACAGACCAGTGTCCCCTAGATGAGGCCACTGCTTGACACTTCCACTTGAGTCCCTCCACCTTCTGCTGCTTCAGCCTCCTTCCATTTTCTCACCATGGCCAGCAGCTCAGGAAGTCCCTCTGTCCCTCCTAGGGGCCTGGAGCCCTGAGCCTGGAGCCTGGAGCTGAGCCCTGCCAGCTTTGCCTTTCCTCACCCACTTTCTCTCTGTGGTAATCAATCCCACCAAACATAAAAATAGACACCCAAGGCTCCCAGCTTGGTCTACGGCTGAAGGAATGTTCTGGAGGCTTGAAAGAAGGCGAGCAAACCTATGTGTTCAGAAAACGCCCCATCCTTGCACACAAAAATGTTTCTTGAGGGATGAGGAGTGGCTCAGGGGCAGGATGCTTGCCCAACACACTCAAGACCATCTTTGGTAGCAAGTAAAAAGAGTAATTTGAATACAAAGAGATGTGACATTCCTGTGTTGCCTTCAGTGTTTCAGAAAGCATGACCCTCTCTCTGTGATAAAGTAGAGCAATAAAACTGACACAGAATTTTAATATACATCCTATAAAGTGGAGAAAAGGGCCAAAACGGTGTTGCTGGTGTCTTGGTTACCATTCTATCACTGTGAAGAGACACCAGGACCAAGGCAATGCTTGGAAAAGCAAGCGTTTAATTGGGGCTGTCTTATAGTTTTAGAAGCTTAGTCCATTATTATCATGGTGGGATGGGTGTGACACTGGATTGGTGGTTACATTTTGATCTGCAAGGAGAGAGACAGAGAGAGAAGCTGGACCTGGTGTAGGCTTTTGAAACTGTAAATTCCTCTCTGAGTGACACACTTCCTCCAAGGCCACACCTTCTAATCTTTCTAATCCTTTCCAGCAGTCCCACTGCATCTGTGAGCCCATGGGGGCCATTTGTATTCAAACCACCACAGCTGGCATTGCTGATTCGGCATGAGGTAGTGGTTTTGTTTTGTTTCTGGGTTTTGTTTGTTTTTGGTGTGTGTGTGTGTGTGTGTGTGTGTGTGTGTGTTTCACCACCAAAGACCAGAAGAGATTTTCGGATGCCCTGGAGCTGGACTTATAGTATAGGTAGTTATGACACCTCAGTATGGGTGCTGAGAATTGAACTCAGGTCCTCTGCAAGAGCAGCAGCATGATCTTACTCATGAGCTGTCTCAGCAGTATGAGAAGATAGTTTTTCTGTGGTCACAAGAAACTCTATCATTTTCCCCAATCTCTAGCCACAGTCTTTGCATTCTTCGGGTATACCTCATTCCTTCCCAAATTCCCCATCTTGTTGGATCAGGACACAGTCATAACTAATGAACATCCTGGGGCTTGAGTCTGCCCCTTTGTGATTACAGACTTTGTCATGCTTGCAACTTCCCAGCTCTCTGAAACAAGCAACAGGCATTAGCTAGAAGGGAGAGGGGCCCGGAGATTCCTTGTGTCTGTAACTCTGAGAGCTGACATAATGAAAACAGACCATAACGATTTATTTCTCACAATATGATAAAGATTTCATAACCCTCAAGTTACTCTACACACTAAGCAATTCCGTGTCCGGTCCTAAGCACTCTTCCCTGATGGAGGGTAAATAAGGTCCACCCACTCCTCACAAGGTACCAGTGGCAAACCTAAGCTCAGCTGTCAAGGATCATGCAAAAGTGATAACAAATAGCTTTAGAACTCGTGGAATACAACTCACTGATTAGCACAATTATGATGGGTGTGCCTCAGAGAGGTACCACTGAGGACAATGTGTCCTGAGGACGCCATGCTGTTGTATAGAGTTTTGCTCTGCTTGTTGCCTTTCTGAAGTGGAAACTTCTAGTTACTTTGGAAAGTTAGTTACGTCAAATGATGTTTTGCTGGGACATACAGGTGAAAGGATGTCTTGCTGAAGCAAACACATGAAAGGCTGTTTTCCTGAAGCAGACACAGGTGAAAGGATGTTTTAATATAGCAAACACATGAAAGTAGGCTTGATGGAGTATGACCTCAAAGACAATGGGAGATGAGAATTGAGCCTTGGTTTTGGTTTGCTCCACCTTGCTATATCTCACTAAGGACATACATGCATTGGTTCACCTTACATAGCGTTGTTGAGCTCAGCTTGTGGTAATGTTGCCACTGAGAGAAACTGGAAGCAGCTTCCGCAGCCTTGCCTCAGGCCAGTTGGTGATTCTAGAAATTTCCCTAGAATCGAATGACAGCTTCTTGGTGTCTGCTTGCTGAAAGGACTGGACTGTAGCTGCCAGTTCGTGCCTGGTGTCTGCCTGCCGAGAGGACTGGTCTGCAGCTGCTGAGTTGTATTTGGTGTTTGCTACAGGACAGAACTTCTGTCCAAGAAGATCGAGCTTACCCCCAAAGGACTATTGCTGAACAGGTCCACTTCCCCCGTATTTTAATAGCTCTTCTCTTCCATTACCTTGTTGCATGTAGTTTTAAAATCGCTACAGCCTTTTACCAGAACCCAGGACCCTCTACTGTGCTACTAGACCCTCTCGGCTTTCCTTTTGTTCTACCCAGCTTAGCTCCAGGATCAGCAACCATCAGCCCTAAACCAGCTTCTCTTTCAACCCACCTTTGCTCCAAGAGGGATGGAGCTACCAGCCTCCTGAGATCCACAAACAGCTCCCTTACATTCTCACTTGCCTACTAAGCACAATTGTTGGGCGTAGATAAATCCTTCCTG
This sequence comes from Mus caroli, assembly GCF_978045245.1. Lineage (NCBI taxonomy): Eukaryota > Metazoa > Chordata > Mammalia > Rodentia > Muridae > Mus > Mus caroli. Next base: position 155,172,279 of record NW_028227257.1, on the reverse strand, counting down.
GAAAGGCAAGTCCTTACCAATTTATTATCTTCATTTCTCCTTCTGCCCTAATCTTAGTGGCTTGTTCCCTTCCAAACATCTTTGACCACCTGCCTGTAGCAGAGGCCAGAGGACCTACCTATCCCTCATACCTTATATGGTTGCTGTATCTCTTTTCCTCCAAAGCATGGCAGAAAAGCTCCTCTCCATTCTTGCATATCTGCCTTTTCCTCCTGGGACCCAGAAGTTCCACTTGTACCCTCTACCCAGCAATTGGCCCCCAGCCTTCTTTACTGACAGATAAAGAGCCAATTGGGGAAACGATATTAGCATCAGGACCTCCCCTTACACCACCTTGGCTAGATGGTGGACTAAAGGAGAGGTTGAACCCTTATTAAAAGTATGTTGCAAAAAATTTGTGCCTACAATCCTCTTATTCTAAGGATTGTATAAAAACTCAAAGGGGGCTTCCAGCCCGTCACTGCGCAGTATCATTGGCACTCACAATAATAGTGTTTGGTCTTCAGGCATTGCGGCTGGAGCAGAGTGATGATCTAATGACCACCCTAGGAAAGAACTGGAAACGTAAACTGTCAGCACTGACCATCATCCTTAGAAAGAACCTGGAAAACTAGTAAGGCTAGCTTAAGATGGTTCTGTTAGTGACTTTGACAAAGAAAGTCTTTTTTTAAAAAAGATGTATTTACTTATTTTATGTGTATGAGTACACGGTAGCTGTACAGATGGTTGTGAGCCATCACGTGACTGCTAGGAATTGAACTCAGGACCTCTGCTTACTCCAGCCCCACTCTCTCCAGTCCAAAGATTCATTTATTTATTATATGTAAGTACACTGTAGCTCTCTTCAGTCACACCAGAAGAGGGCGCCAGATCTCATTAGGGATGGTTGTGAGCCACCATGTGATTGCTGGGATTTGAACTCAGGACCTTTGGAAGAGCAGGCAGTACTCTTAACCACGGAGCCATCTCACCAGCCCAACAAAGAAATTCTTAGAGAACAATTTGAAGTTCAGAAAAATACACTCTTATAGTTGAGCTGGGGAGTTTTGTGGTCAGGGATCAAGAAGAAGGGCAGTCTAAGTGGCACTGGCTGATGTGACTTTTATTGAAGCCAGACTGCTGATTTAGGTGAAGATTAATTTCTTGTACCCATTTTTGCCCTCAGCTTGCTGATGGCAATTTGGTATGACTTAGTAACATTTGCCGATGTGTAGGTGTGTACCGTGAAGTTTTTTTATATAAACATTTAGATTTGTGATTCTTTCAAGATTTTTATAAGATTACTTTTTAAGATAAATAATAAAATAATTGATCCTTTCTTTGTAACTGCGCACTGTAGCCTGCCAGTAAGAGCAAGTGCTTGCTTGCACTCTGCTGTTAATCTGTAACAAGTTGCTTAGCTTTGAATGTCCATTGGTTCTTGGGGATAATTTGTTTTCTTTACCTATACGACATAATGTTTTCCATGTATTGGGGAACACAGTTTTTTCTTAATTATTTACTAAAAGAAAAATAAAATGTAGTCACATTGTCATTTCTATATGTCTTGAAAGATTTTTCTGGGATATATAAGCTGTGGAAATAAAAATAATGTTGGAGCCTGCTTGTTTGAGTCTGCACCATCCACCATAAATGTGTGTATATGTATATATGTAAAGTGGCTGGAGCTTTGTATGCTCCATCCACTCAATGTATGAATGGATATATATATATATATACACACATATATATATATATATATATATATATACACACACACATATATACACACACACACACACACACACACACACATATATATATATATATATATATATATATATATATATATATATATCTGTCTCTCTATATGTGTGGAGTTGTTGGGAGCTTTGTTCCATCCATCAAATGTGTACGTATGTATATATACATATATGTAAAGTAGTTGGAGCTTGCTAGTTAGAGTTTGCTTCATCCACAAAGAGTATGTGAGTGAGCCTGCGTTGTAACATTGCTGACCTACATCCCCTCCTTGGGTTACTGAGCGTACTGTCAGAGCCTGGAGAACTGATGAAGTTACTTAAAGAAGCATGGGGGTACCCAAAGCATCCTCACCAGAGCACCCAGTGTGGATGATGCTTCCCATAGCTACATAAACAGAACTCCTCCCGGCTAGCTTCCTCCCTCATATACTCTAGTATCTCTCAAGACCCCGAGCCCTCCTACAATAAGACAGTACTGAATGCAAATTCCTGGAAGGGGCAGCTGAATTCTCAAGTGTGGGTCCAAATGCACACATACACAAACACACATGCACGTGGACATGCACACGCACACGCACACGCACACACACACTGCACTTCCATCTATGAGGAAATGTTAATTGTCACTAAGACCAACTGTAAAGGACCCTTGTAGATAGGCAGAGTTGATTTGATGAAGATGGCAGCTGTTTTGCCCAGGGGACCATATTCTACAACAGTTCCAATAAGGAATTCTTCCTAAACTGCAAAATAAATCTGAAGTCTACATGAAAGTATACATTTTTTTTAAAGTTTTCAAAAGAAAAGCAGTGTATAGTGAACAACCCTTCCAAACTAATGTAGAAAGAAGAAAGGACAGAAGAAAGATCAGTGGAACCAACGGGATGCCAAACCACCAGCACCTGGGATGATGGGACACCAAGCCATGAGCACACAGAGATGGCTCACCTGGGACTGGAGCAGCCAACAGAAGCATAAAGTGTTCAACAGACAGAGCTGAAGGAACAAAGGCAGCACACAGGAGAGTTTGGTGAGCCCAACAGACACATCATATTAAACTTCTCTCTTTTCTTAATTTAATTTGCTCTCTCATATAGTACATAAATATTGCAAGACTTTTGCAGATATTTTATGTAGTTTAAAGCTGTTGGCCTTTTGCTGGGGCAGTCTGTCATCTAGCCCATCTAACTTAACTCGACTTATCCACCATTCCAGCTTCCCACGAGGTCCTCACTGCCTGCTTCCAGCTCCATCCGGCTCCCTCTTCTGCGCTTTCGAGACTTCCACATATCCTCTTTCTCTTTGCCTGGAAGTCCCACCCCCATACTCCCTGCTCCACCTCCGGTTGTAAGTTTTTATTTTACAAACCATTCAATCTGAACCAATCAACAGCAAGACAACACCTCCCCCTCCATCTCTTTGGGTTGCCTTTAGACAATGAGGGTTGCCTGACCTTCATCTTTTGTGCAGGTGAGGAAGGACAAGCATTCACATATAGAAAAACTCAGTGATGAGTCACAGAAATGACAATCCCAAAATCCTGCCAGAACTTAGGTCTTTGTTGGTCCAATAATCAAAAAAGAAAATACAGAGGCTCATCTTCATGCAATGGAAGGGAAGGTAAGCTCAAGAGATCTTGACTACAGTTTCTTCTCTCTTTGCTCCTCCAAGCTCTGTCCCTGCTCCTTATCCATTTCTCTGTTTTCCTTCAGGCCTCTCAGGGTGATATCCCTGAGATATACCAAACATTGCATATCAAGTTATAGTAAGATTAAGCATCCTCCCTCAATTTAGGCTGGACAAGGCAACCCAGTAGGACTTCAAGGGTTCCAAAAGCAGGCAAAAGTATCATAAACAGTCCTCATTCCCTCTGCTAGGAGTCCCATAAAAAAATTCAAGTTACACAAATGTAAGATACATGCAGAGGACCTAGGTGAGCCCCATGCAGGCTCCATGATCGTCAGTTCAGTCTCAGTGAGTTCCATGAGTCCTGGTTGGTTTATTCTGTGGGTTTTCTTCCAGAAACCAGAAGTCAGGTGGCCCAGAGACCTAGGATAAAAACCTAACATGCCTGGCAACCCAACATTCAAAGCCTAATGATATTCTGCCAGCCTCATAGATAGGAGCCTGGCACAATCACCATCAGAGAGCTCCATCCAGCAACTGATAGAAACAGATGCAGAGACCCACAGCCAGGCATTAGCTGGAACTCAGTGAATCCCATAGAAGAGGGGGAGGAAGGACTGCAGGAGCTAGAAGGTTAAAACTGCTTTCTTTAAAGAAAAAAGGAAAAGAAAACCATGAAATGTCTATAACATGAATACTAAACTTTGGGGACAAGCTGGTAACACCAGGATATAAGACTTAGGGAAAAGAGGGTCACTATCAAAACTGTATTTGTCCATCAGGGCTTTGGTAATGAGGGACCAAGTGAAGTGTAGGGTGGTTTAGACTAGGGCTTTTGAAATTTTTTCTGCTTGTGACCATTTTTACTTGAGTTTTTAATTTATGTATATAAAGACAAGGTTTCACTGTGTACTTCTGGTTGGCCTAGAACTTTCCAATATGGCCCAGGTTGATCTTGAACTCACAGAGACCCATCTGCCTCTGTCTCCTCAGTGCTAGGATCAAAAGCATGTGCCACTTGGCCTGACTATCAGAGGTATTTTCCCACAGCTTCAGCTGTACATACATACATACATACATACATACATACATACATACATATATTCTGGACAGACTGGGACTGTAGGAGGAGGAAGCCGGTCACAAGTTAACATCTCAACAACACACCACCTACACGACAACTGGGTGAATGGACACTTAGTTTTTCTTCTATATGTGAATATTAACGCATTTTTCAATCTGTGAATAGGTTTTTATTTGTAAACCAAAGTCTTTCTCCATTTAAATGAAATATGTTCTGTGTCTCACTAACATCACACTTTCTACAACACAGAGCTAACAGCATTATGTGTATGGGCATGAAGTATCACATTTTATTCATTCTAGATTCAGTCAAGTTGGACAATTTACAATTGCAAGGAAGAACAATTGATTTTGGAAATACTATGTTATTGGGCCTCTGAAATGTGGGTTTTTAAGAAGACAGTCTGTGTCTCTGAGGCCCTGCTGTGGTTTGCTCTGCAGTCCAACAGCACTGGTGCGTCATAAGGTGTCTATGGGATGATGAGCAATCTTGACAAACCACACATGCCGAGGGAGGTTGAAGGTAGGGTCCCAGCTGTATTCTGGGGATAGAAGCTTGGTGGGTTTGTTGAGGAAAAAATATTTGTTGAGGTACTTTTCATAGGTACTGTTAACTCCATTTTCAGTATCCAAGAAAACACCTTTCAAGTATTGCTGAGCGAAGTCCAAGACCTGAGAGGGCACTCCACCTATAATGGCACCAGCATAGTAGAAGTCCCCCAGTCCAAAGGGAATGTGGGCTACTGATGTAGGTTTCCGCTCATAGGGTAGATTCGTCCTCTTTCGGAAATACCACCAAGGATGGAGCTGAGCCACAGATGTGCTCAGAGTCTCTACCCCAAACTCACTTTGGAAGACCATGTTGATGTTCATGCTGAAGAGGAAATCCACTTCATATCTGATGTGATCCTGGATGTGCTCAGACAAGATTTTCATGCGCATGAGGTCAAAGTTGCTCCACCACCTCTCCTTGCCTATTATGAGTACTTGAAAGGATTGCAGAGGGTTGTGCTCCATTTCTTGTAGCTGCAGGTACTTATCCACCATGATGTAGAAGATCGCTCGATAGCCAGGCATGAAGAACTTGCTGGCTGATTGTAAGAATGGGTCCAGGTACCTGTCAGTGAGACTGGGAACACACAGAACAAGAAACACATTTCTAAATGGAATGGGTGCCCTAGGATGTGCTGTCAAGAGAAGTGTCCTTGATATTTAAAAAAAAAAAAAAAAACCTAAGAGGTCAGTAGAGAGATGTTCCACCAAACTGGATAGAAAGTCTATAGGCCTATCAATGGCCAAGACACTTTAGAACTACTGAGTCAGAGCTGAGCAGGACATTAATTAAGAGCTCCCAGTGGCCTTATAGACCCAGCCTTGGTACAGGGACTTATCGTGGCAAATTTCTATTTGGTATGCTCAGAAGTAGTGGTCACAAAAGAGGACATGACACTCTGGGCTCAAAACATCCATGGATGCTGAACCGAATTTCCCATACTAAAAGCGCTTCACAGCATCTACCTGCCAACAGCAAACACAGCCAAACCCACGGTGATGTTCTGCTTCCTGAAATATTTCTCCAGGACCTTTCTGTCAAAGGTGCCTTCCCATATGACGGGGGCCAGCCAGTCTGTGATCGTGATGACATCCAGGCGTCTCCTAGGGACACACAAAAGCAGGAATATCATCAAAACTGACACAAGCCACCATGTCATAAGCTGAAGAACAGCTACATGTCGAGTGTCACCGCATGGTAGCAGCAATGGGCACCCACCAACAGATGCTAACCTGAGATGGCACTGAGCAGTCAGAAGTGCGGTGCCCTCACTTGCTCACATGACCCTGGCAATGCCCTTCCCCAGATGACTGCTAGCTTTCTTCTTGTTCTTCATGTGGGCACACAACTAGTGAGTGGCTGAGCTGGCAAAGTCAGTCGAGCCTCAGACTGTGTGTTCTCTTCCTCCCAAACATGCAACTACTTATCCTGAGCTCTGATTACAGCTTAATCAATATAAACAAACAGGCAGCCTTGGGTCAGAAGCCTTGGTTTTGTCTGAAGCTAGCACTGTGGACAGGTTTATGGCCTTCCTTCTGTGCCCTCTGAGCCCCTGCTCCTCTGCTTGCTCTGTGCACCCTGTGGTATTCTAAATACTTGGTTTGAGCCAAATGTGTTATTCAGTAAGAGTGAGACAGATTAGACTTGCATTGATACTAAGGAGATAGAGGGATTAGGACAAGCCATGAAGGTAAGCCATATAAAAATCAATGTAAGCCACTATAACAGAAACTAAAGAAAAGTCACATACCCAAATCACTCGACACAGGACATTACAGAACCTGATTTCCATTCCTGATTTAAAAAGAAATTTCCAGAAAAGGATGGCAATGGGCAATGAGAAGAATCACCTCATCTTGGCTTATTAAAAAAAAAAAAATCTACATGCCCTATGTGGGGGGGCACACCTTTACTTGTAGGAGGCAGAGACAAGATGGATCTCTGAATTTGAGGGTAACCTGGTCTACATAGCATGTTTCCCGGTTAGCCAAGACTACATAGTGAGGCCTTGCCTCAAAAAAAAAAAAAAAAATCTGTAATAGTCCTTTAGCTAGCATGTTTAAGAATGGGAGGGTGGCTTCATCCTCCTTAAGATCAAGAAGAGGACAAGGATGAGTGTACCTCATCCTGCTTTTCCACATAGTGCCAGAAGCTTTGTCATCCCAGTGAGAAGAGGAAATCAAGGCATCGAATCTCAAACAAGAAAAATAACACTGACCATAATACAAGCAGTTAGACTTAACCACATACCTGAAAACCCCTGAGAAAAAAAATCACCTAGAATTGATAAGCAGATTAGAGAGAGTAGAATTTACCACATAATTCCAAAACATTCAGTCTCTGTCTACATATTAACAATGAGTCTCTAGCAGCTGGAATTAGAAACACAAAACGTGCTTGCTAGGACCCAAGTTCAGTTCCCAGCTTTCATATCAGGCTGCTCACAAGCCCCTGTAACTACAGCTCTGGGGTATCCAACACCTTCTGACCTCCACAAGCACCTGCAATTCACACACATACACAGACACACCCACACACATACACACACACACACAGACACACACACATACACACATATGCACAGACACACACACAGATACACACACACAGACACATACACACACACAGACACACACACAGACACACACAGACACACACAAGCAGACACATACACAGACACACAGACACACACACAGACACACACACACAGACACACACACAGACACACACACAGACACATACACACACACATGCATACACACAGACACAGACACACACAGACACACACATACACACACATACACACACACACACACAGACACACACACACACAGATACACAGACACACACAGACACACATACACACACAGACACACACAAACAGACACACACACAGACACACAGACACACACACAGACACATACACACACACATACATACACACAGACACAGACACACACAGACACACACACATTCACAGACACACACACAGACATATACACACACACATACACACATACACACACACACACACACACACACACACACACACATCCTTGGTCCCTGCATATTCGCATACTATGAAGGTATTTCTGAATGCTTTCTCATCCTGTTCCTAGATGCCATTTCACTTGCTCATCCATCAGTAGAGGGACATTGAGTTAATTTACCCCCTAGATATGCGAGGGATGATGCTCCCATGAACATTCTCTGTAAACAAGATTTAGTTGTTTGGGGGATGGGTCTAGAGGTAAAATGGCTGTGTCCTGTTGTAATTCTATAGCTCACAGTAGTTTCGTGATGCAACAGCTGGACCTGTAGGTTCGAAAGTCATCCTGACACCTTTTATTGTCCTGACACCTTTTATTGTCTAGCTTCCACATTCTATCCATCTCGTACTCTTCCCATGACACTGGAGGTGAACTGGTGACTCGATGTGGTTTTGATTGCATTCCACTGATGGCGTTTAAATGATGTTGTTAAATGCATTCTGTGTCTTTCTTGGGCATAATATATCTTCCTTGAAGAAATGTCTCTTCAGGTCTTTGCCTATTTTTCCTGCTTTTTTGTTGTTTATTATTAGTAAGAGTTGTTTATCAATCCAGAATAATAGGGCTTTCTCAAATAAGTAACTTGAAAACGTTTTTCCTATTGTACACACTGTCTCTTCAGTTTTTTGTTTTGTTTTGGTTTTTGAGACAGGGTTTCTCCTGGCTTCATACCTTCATATAGTCTGCGGCATTTTTAGTTCAGATTAAGCCCAAATGATCTGTATTTCCTTCTGCATGTGCCAGACTAAGAAAATCCCTCCCCTCCTAGAGCAATGGGTGTCTATACTATAGAAAGGTATTAAATTTTATCAAAATTTCTGCATATATTAAGGTGATTATATTTTGTTTTGTTCTGCTTTTAATTCCACCAATACACTGTTTGGGGTGATATTGTCCACTGAGATCCCTAGTTCTCCCACCTGCAGGCTCCAGCTGTTGCTGGCCCCAGCTGTTGCTGGCCCCAGCTGTTGCTGGCCCCAGCTGTTGCTGGCCCCAGCTGTTGCTGGCTCCAGCTGTGGAGTTCCTCTGTGGATTGCCTCTCACTCAGCACACTTTCAGCTCTGACTTTCCAGATTGGGTTTGTTTCCTAGTGTGTGTGCTTAGTGTTATCAGCCGCTTGGCAGACTTTGTTCTCACACCCTGCTTTAGCTCTTGTGTATAAAGAACTGTTTCAGAGTTGTCAGTCCAGTGTTGGGCTTCTCCAAGGATGGTTTTTACTAACTCTTCCCTTCCCCCATAAGGACCAATAGGATTGTTCATTTGTATGTTTTCATTTTCTATTAAATTAAATTTTGGAGGGTTTTGAATAATTTTTGTAAACTGAATGTAGCTACTCAAGAGCTCAGGCCTTGCTTCCCATCTGGGTATTTTTCTTTTGTTGTTTGCTTGCCAGTTGGCTTAACAGTTAACAATTGATGAGACAATTTTCCATAAGTCCTTGGGATCCATAAATTTGCCTGTTCTGCTGGGAGGCTCTGAGTACAGCTGAGTTGTACCATTGTCTCATGGCCAGGATGTGTGCAGGGAAATATGCTCAACTCCCACATCCTGCTCACACTGAGCCGGGGTAGGGAGGGACAGGGGCCTCAGAGCCTTCTCGAGGTCTTTTCTGAACACAGCCCTTCCACATGCAAGATTTTCAGCCCTGAGTGTCAAATGCTCGCCAAGTTTTCCTAAGCCCCGTGGATAGTTCCAGAATAGCTTTTCCTCTTGAACCCTTTGCTTGATCTATCATTTGTCTCACTGTCCTGCCTTTTTAGTGGTTAAACTAATGCCTGTCCTTGTTTTCAACAGATGCCCCGGAGAGTTCCTGGTTAGGTCATTGCAGAGCCTTGCAGGTGGGAGCAGGTGAGATAGTGAGTTCTCTAAGCGTGGGGATTTGAAGGGTTTTGTTCTTGTCCTCGCTGCCATGAAACTGCTGTCTTCTAAGGCCATTGTGGAACAAGAGGTTGGCATGGAGACCAGGGCATTAATTAAATACCCCAAACATCACTGTTCTCTCACTGGTCTGGGAAAGAGGATCTGTTAGTCTTGCGCGCGTCCGACTCGACCAGCAAGAACGACGCTGCAACAGGATCCTTCTGCACACGTTTATTGGGAGAGCTTGATTGTAGAGGCGAATAGACCCTGAGCCCAGCCCTGGTGCTGCTTTATATAGGCCTAGGAGAGGCGTGTCTCACACCCGGATTGTGTTGTGCTTGGTTGATGCTTACCACCTCATTTGCATTCCTACATCTGATTGGTCAATTTCTCTCTCATTTGATTGGTCAATTTTGGTTAATTCTCAAAACCTCATCTTGGCAAAAAACTTTCCTGCCTATGTATGCGTGGTGGCCAGCAGAAGCCTGTGCCACTCTGCAACGACACATGTGGCTTCCCACATGTTAGTCCTTTTTTTTTTTTTTTTCTCATTGGTTTTATGTGGAAGAGAGAACCTTATACCATCATCTCTGCTGATATCAACCAACAGATGGTTTTCATGACCATTCTACTGCTAATTGCCAAAGAGCACGAGGATCATTGGGAATTTCTGTAGAACACTGCCTCAGGAAACTTTATGCATACAAGATATCCCCCAAAGTCATATGCCAAAGCTCTAACTCTCACATATGATGATGGTATTGGAAGTGAAGTCTCATGAGTCATTGAGTCATGAGAATGGAGTTTGTGTCCTTGTGAAAAGGGACAAGAGAGTAGACTTTCTTTACTTTCTGTCTTAGCCACAGCAGGTCAGGGCCCAAGTCATATGCAAGCCATCAGCAAACCAGGAATAGGCCTCCCTGCAGCCTGATTGAGATGTCACCTGGCTGTGGACTAAGCTTACAGTGGAAGGTGAATTCCGTCTGCCTAAGTCCCCCATTTATGCCAGCCAGAGTGGCCCAACACAAGCCCTCTCTCCTTGATTCCAATTTTACCCAGTGCTCTATCCAGGAGGCAGGTGGAGGAGCACAGAAGTACTGGTCCCACTAGCAGGCACCACTCAGGTCCGTGAGCAGGATGACAAGTGGATAGACTGCTTGTTTGGACACTGGATGGTCACACAGGGGTCAAAATGTATTACAATGGTAAGAACATTTGGGGAATCTTAACATGGCTTTGGGCAAGAATTCCACAGTATTGCAAATATGACATATCTTTTTTTTTTTCTAAAGTTACAAACCACTAAAGTGGGCATTTTCAGACTGTGTACCCAAATGAGATTAAATTTACATAAAAAGAGAAATGAAAAGTCTAGTCAGCCAGGGTCACGTGATTGGCCTTTGGGATGGTGATTATGTCATCAATGAGGGCAAGCCAAAGAAACAGGAAGGGCAAAAGGCTAGACACAGTGATAGGAAATTAGAGCTTTTATTTCATTAAAAAAAAGGCAAGCTGGGGACTAGGGAGCTGGATCCCTTGGGAAAGTACTAGTCCTATGAGGACCAGAGTGCAGTCTCCAGACATTTACAAAATCCGACCCCAGTGGCTCATGCTTGTAATCCCAGAGCAAGGAAGGCAGAGACAGGAGACTCCCTGGAGCTTGAAAGCCTGGTAGTCTAAGCAAATCAACAGGCTCTGGGTGTGGTGTGAGACCCGAGAACAGTTTCTAGGAAACAACACTCAAGGCTGTTCTCCAGCTCAACACGCATGAGCAGCACACATGTACGCTAGCACACACATGAACACATGTGCACACTTAACAAATGATCTGAGTAGAGTTGTATGGGGCGATCATGAGAGCTGCCATAACTGTGAATGAGGACTAGCCTAACTCTGAGGGACACTTAACACACACGGGCATAAGAGGAACACCTAGGGAATGAGCATAAAGTAGCTAAAAGGTGCTCTCGTCACAGCCCTGAAGACACAGACAGAATGGAGAGCATTCAACAAGCTGTTTCACCCAGAATCAAAGAGTCGATAATACTTTATGCCCTGTAAATAACTTTACTCCAAAATTTAAATGCTGTGGCTTCTGATCTGAGGACTCCGCTTTAGAAATGTATCCCGTGGATAAATAGTCTGCGTACAAACTCTGTTCATGGCATTGACAACTGAGAACCAGCAGCCACAAAGTTAGTTATCAAGCTACCCTAGAACAGAGTGTGTGATGCACACACATCATCCAGTGCTGGGGTCTGGAGTGGGACCAACCAGAGGACCTGAGAGTTCAAGGCCAGCCTGGCTTCTGTTTAAAACAAAGGCTGAGGAGAAGGCTGTTGATAAAGTGCTTGCCAACCACCAAGCATGACACGAATTCTATTCCCAACACACTGCAAAAGAAAAGGAAAATAGAAGTGGCACCAGCAGGGTGACTCAGTGAGTAAAGGTGCTTGTGGCAAAACCTGATGGTCTGAGTTTGAGCCCCAGGAGCTCCATGGTGAAAGGGACAATGACAGCTGCAGTTGACCTCTGACCTCTATGTGTATGCAATAGCACAAATACACATGTAAACACACGCGCACACACATAAATGAATGTAAGACAAAACAACAGCAATAGGTGTAGGGTCCTTCTTCTGTAAATTCTAACACCTGGGAGGCAGCAGCAGGTGGATTCCTCAAGGCCACTGGCCAGCCAACCTAGCCAATCAGTGAAGTCAAGATCCAGCGAGTCAGTAGTTGCTTTCTTCTCTTCCTCCCAAAGAAACCTTGGCCCTGACTATTTCACCCACCGTTAGCTCCTGTTTGCTTAGTTTAAGGCACAAGTGTTGGTGGTGTAGACATGTAGTCAAGGTTATATGGGCTGATCATTCATGTTGAGCCTCCAGGGGCCTCACGACCTTACCAGTTCTTCCTCACCGTCAATCACAGGGACCCATAAACCCTGGGCCGAAAAGGAAGATTTGAGACTGACTGCCTCTTCATCTCCACACACCAATGCCACAGAACACACTGTTTCTCTTAGAACCCTTGTCCTCTCAGCCTTGGCTGTCCCCCAGAGGCAGGAGCAAGAACCTGCCTTGTATGTCTTCCCTTGAGGCAGGAACATTAACCATGAACCCAGGCCAAGACGCCCACTTTCTCCACAGCCTGTCTCAGGGAGCTCCTTGGGCTTGTGTCAGAATGGTGAGAACAAACTCCTAAGTCTAGATGCCCTAGCAGAACCAATCTTTGATTATGAAAAACCCATCACCCAAAGGGGCCCACATCGCTACCTTTACCTGGGGTTAAACCAGTCTGAGAGCAGAAGTTCCTCTTCCTGGTGGTTCCTGGTACAAAGAGCAACAGGTTACTGTGGCATGCCGTGCCCCCCAGAGCCCACACAAGGCCATCTCAGCTCAATGGCTCTTCACCCTCACCACCTAGCCTCAATCTCCAGGGGAGACACCTGAAGGAAACAGCTGGGAGAGGCAGTGTCTCCTGGTCTGGAAGGGGACAAGCTGGTCTAGGACACAGATAAGGGGGTTAGGGAGAGGTCACAGACAACAGCAGAATGAAGAAGAAGGTACCTTCATGGGAGGAGAAAAGGGGTAAACTTAAAAGGGTTGTGTAAAGAGGTTAGGGGGAGCATTTGATTCCCCCTTCTTTTGCTATGAGACAGGGTCTTACTATGTAACTCTGGATGGCCTAGATCTCACCATATAGACTAGGCTGGCCTTGAACTCATAGATCTCCAACTGCCTCTGCCTCCAGAGTGCTGAGATTAAAAGTGTGTGCCTCTACTCCCAGCTACCTTGATCCTTTTAAGTGCAGCGGCTTTTTATTTACTGCGGCGGGAAGCCAGACAAGCACACTGGGAGATACTGTCTGTCTGTCTGTCTTCTGAAAAGCAGTCTAACCCAAAGACGATGGCTTAGCTTAGCCCACCTTCAGTAGGCTCCGAGCAGTCAGATGGCTACAATTGAGCAAAGTCTCTGCCTGCCACATTATAAAGTGATAAAGGATTCAGGGCTTCCAGCTTCTGGACCAGCAGCAGGGGGCATCCTTTTCCTACCACAGGTGAAGAGTCAGGACAGTCACTCATATTAACTCTTTGGTTTAATCACCAGCCTGGCAGATTCCTGTGTATCACCAGGGGTGTTCTGTAACAGACCTGACCTTTGGAGCTTATTCTTTTCTGATATGATCAGACATGGCCTTGGCACAGATATCCCATCACCAAATAGACTGCCTCCCAGGACAGACAGTCAAAAGTCTGTGAAGAGACCCGCATCAGACAACACATGACAGGTGGGGAACTTGCTAAAAACCATCAAGTTGGGGTGCTAGGCAGATCGCTTAGTGGTTAGAGCATCAGGACCTCTAAAAGGCCAGTCAGTGCTCTTAACCTCTGAGCCATCTTGGTCTTCTAGAAGACCAGAGTTCAGTTCCCAGAATTCATCCAGGTGGCTCACAATGATCTGTGACTCCAGGGCATCCAAGACCAGAGTCACAGGCACCTGTACTTACATGCCCGTTATCCATACACAGTCTCACACACACACACACACACACACACACACACACACACACACACCACATGCTTAGCGAAAAATAATTTTAAAAGATTTAAAAAAAAAAAAAGCCATTGTGGGGCTGGAGATGTGGCTCAGTGGTTAAGAGCACTGGCTGCTCTTCCAGAGGTCCTGAGTTCAAGTCCCAGCAACCGCATGGTGGCTCACAGCCATCTGTAATGGGATCTGATGCCCTCTTCTGGTGTGTCTGAAGGCGGCTACAGTGTACTCACACACATAAAATAAATAAATAAATCTTTAAAATAAAACAAACAAACAAACAAACCCAAGCCAGTGGGTTTCAGTATGTTGGCTGTGTTAATTTCTAGATCTAAAGCAGAAATTGTGGCTGGCCTGACCCAAAGAACTCAGGTCCCCAGACACAGTCCACAGGGAGTGTCATGCCCAGGTCTTGGTGAGGCCTAGTAAGCCAGAGGTGGACTGGAGCTGTCAGCTTCTTCAGCAGAGGGCACCAACCCAAAACATTCCACAGCCATTTCCAGTCTATTACACACATAACAAAAGCCACTACCAACACCCAACTCACCCTGTGGTGGGCTTTCTGACTAGAGACTCAGGGGCTGGGCACAACATGGGCTAGACTAAATCCTCCCCCAAGTGGATGAGCCTCTCCTCGACCCCCAAGTTCTCTTTGAGAGGCTTTGCCTCTGTGTCTGAGAGCCAAGCTCCTGGGAGGAAGGGGCTTTTCCTCATATAGTCCTACCCCAAAAGCCCAGCAGTAAATGCTGCCATTTCATGCTCTGCCTCTTCAAAAACCATGAACCATACACACTGACACACATGTGTACATGTGCACACACACACACACACACACTCACACACACACACACACTCACACACACACACACTCACACACACACACACTCACACACACACACACACTCACACACACACACACACACACACTCACACACACACACTCACACACACACACACACACACACACACACATTCACATACATACTACATACCTACCGACCTATATATACTTAGGTAGACTTGGCCACCTCTACAGACTTGTTTAATCTTTTGTCCCCAGCCTCTGTCATTGTAAGAACTTCTGTCCCTGACAATTTTCCCCTCCAATTTACAGAGTGTACTCTCAGTGACACCTTAAGAAAGCACCTTTTCTAAGAGTATCTGTCAGAGAAAAACAGGATACTCATGGAATGAGAGTTTAAGAAACCAGTGCAGGAGGCTGGAAAGACGGTTCGGCAGGGAACAGAGTGTGTTGCTCTTCCTGAGGACCTGGGCTCAACTCCCAGCACCCGCACAGTCTGTAATTCCTGCTGCAGAGGACCTGAGACCTTCTCCTCTCCTATTCTGGCACCAGGCATGCATGTGGTGTGCAGCAATCTGCCTGCATGTATGCCTGCCAGCCAGAAGAGGGCATCAGATCTCATTACAGATGGTTGCAAGACACTATGTGGTTGCTGGGAATTGAACTCAGGTCCTCTGGAAGAGCAGCCAGTACTCTTAACCTCTGAGCTCTCTCTCTCCAGCTCACAAATCTGGAACTTTTAAGTCGTTTATAATTGATGTAATTATAGATTGGCTATGGACTCATGGCTGAGAACTGGGGTGGCGTGCTGGAGGCCCGGGTTCTACACCCAGGACAACAGTAACAATCAAGCACTCTCCTCTGCATGGCTCCATTTTCATAACATTGTCATATAACATATGAGATTCCGTTGTGCCTGAAATACCCCCCTGGGCAGGGCTGCTATTTTTCAGCATCTAGAGTGGAGCCTGGGACAAGATACTCAACAAATGTCTGTCTGGCATCTGGAAATAAAAGCATTAAAATGTGCATACGTAGTCCCCAGAGAGGAGGTAACTTCTGGTTCGGCCACGTGTCAGTTACATCTTTGGACAAGATTCAGTATTTAAGCTGCCTTGGCCTTCCTGAAAGTCATGGTTCATCAGTATTTACCTGAAGTGGATCTTTGCCAGCAGCAGCAGGAAAAGGCAGAAAATCAGTAATAAAATCCTCCTTTTAGCCTTCATTCCTTCCTGTGCATGGGAAGGAAAAGAAGGTCCTAAGTGTGGGTTAAACCCATGCACCCCAACATCCCTCACGGAGGGTTAGCCTCTGTGCACACTCAGACACCAGCCCAACAGTTTCTTCTAGAATAATTCAGAGGGAAGGACTGAGGTTATCTCTCTTCTGCTTGAAGTGCCTTTGAAGTGATCCTAACAGATGTGGAACTTGCTGACCCTCTTGTGTTCCCTTGGGGAAGCAAATCCATGTGTGTGTGTGCGTGTGCGTGTGCGTGTTGTTGTTGTTGTACAGAGAGGTTGATGTTGTGTGTCTTTAATTGCTCTCCACCTTATGTTTTGAGACAGGGTCTCTCAGAGCCTGGAGCTTCTTATCTGATAAGTCAGCTGGTTAGAAAGTTCTAGAATCCACCCATCTCCGCCCCTTAAGTGACTGACTCTAGCCATGTGCCACACTCAGCTTGTACATGGGTGCCAGGACTCAAACTCAGGGTCTCATGCCTTCACAGCAAACACGTTACCCACTGAGCCTTCTCCTCAGCCTGCTAGCCCATCTTGCTCCCAAGAACTAACCACCATGAATCCCTACTGTGTGGTCGTGGTAACAGGGTGAGATCATGATAATGAGGTCTTCCTAAACGAAGCTGATAAACTCTGCCCTGTCTGGTCCCACGTAAGCAGGGACTGCAAAGAGGATCTGCGGTCACATTGAAGGCAGGAAGGATGTACCAGAACTGAATCTGAGTTTCAGTCAGCAGGCACACTGGTTGGAGGCACGTGGATCTGTTTGAATATGTGTGCAATGCCATCTGACAGGATGCCAGTGAAGTGTGGTTCAAGACTTGCTGCTAAGACTCAGGCCAAGAGGCCAAGGTCAGGATGGGATCCCTACACACAATATTTAGTTTTGTTTTGTTAACTGAAACAGAGTCTCATTCTGTTGCCCAGATTGACCTTTAACTCAAAACAATTGTCCTGCCTTAGTCTCCCAGTGCTGGGATTACAGCTGTGTACCGGCAGGCCTGGCTCACAGACATAAGTGTCTGCATTCCCAACAACTGTCCTAAAGGCTCCTTACCTTGGGTGGTATTGGGAGACAGGCAAAATGTCCGTGGAGGACAAATGTTTCCTAGGGAGGATAGCTCTGGGACTTTGCCAACTGAAGTACCTGGTGGTACCCACTGTTAATGATGCCACCAGCATCACAATAGCACCTCTTTGGTTAGCTCTCTGCATGGCCAGATGACATGGGTTGGTCCCACTGGAAACATGAAAAGACTTTTTAGAATATTCTGTTCTTGAATTTTTAAAAAAGATTTGTTTGTTTGTTTGTTTGTTTAATGTATGTGAGTACACTGTAGCGGCCTTCAGACACACACCAGAAGAGTGCATCAGATCCCATTACAGATGGTTGTAAGCTATCATGTGGTTACTGGGATTTGAACTCAACCTCTGGAAGAGCAGTCAGTGCTCTTAACCTCTGAGCCATCTCTCCAGCCCCCTTCTTGCTTCTTTTGTTGTGGCATTTCTTTTAAGGATTCTTCCTTGTACAGAAGTTTTTGAATGGCGTGTGTGCTGCATGCCTTGTATGACAGAGGTGCTGTTCCCCCATCCTGTGGTACTCAGAACCCTAGAGAGTGAATTCCTTCTTATACTTCCACAGTGTTTTGTTTATGTAATCTCTGACCAAAGAAACCAGTACAAGGTTTTCATTGTAAACCTCATGTGAGCCCACTCTTACCACATGGTTATATAAGACTATAACATAACCTTGTGTGCTTTTGTTTGTTGGTTCTATCCTTGAACATCAAGGAATTCCAAAGTGTGAGATCGTAGGTTGTGATGGTTTACATATGCTTGGCCCAGGGAGTGTCACTATTAAAAGGTGCGGCACTGTTGGAGTAGGTGTGTCACTGTGGGTGTGAGCTTTAAGACCCTCATCCTAGCTGCCTGGAAGCCAGTATTCTGCTAACAGCCTTCAGATGAAGATGTAGAACCTTCAGCTCCTCCTGCACCATGCCTACCTGGCTGCTGCTATGTTCACCTTGATACTGGACTGAACCTCTGAATCTGTAAGCCAGCCCCAATTAAATGTTGTCCTTATAAGAGTTGCCTTGGGGCTGGTGAGATGGCTCAGTGGGTAAGAGCACCCGACTGCTCTTCCGAAGGTCCAGAGTTCAAATCCCAGCAACCACATGGTGGCTCACAACCATCCGCAACAAGATCTGACTTCCTCTTCTGGAATGTCTGAAGACAGCTACAGTGTACTTACATATATTAATAAAATAAATCTTTAAAAAAAAAAAAGAGTTGCCTTGGTCACAGCAGTAAAACCCTAACTACAAGGTTTAAACACATCCTTAGGCTTCAGCCAGCATCCGCAAGAAAAGAAACATGAACCATCCCATCCTCCCAGGTCTGGACTCAGAAGGGTAGGCAGACCCTAGCAGGAATGAATCCTGGGAAGGAAAAGCATTATAGTCTAAGGTGATCCCACATTCCTAGGGGTGGTTCCCTGAGCCAGGTCCCTGATCTGCCCACAAAATCAAACCTTAAAGGAGGAGATCAGGGTGTGTCTACACCTAGGGGTGAAGTCCATTCTCCCTCTCCAGGTTCCCACATCTGGGTTTTTGAGACAGGGTTTCTCTCTGTAACCCTGGCTGTCCTGGAACTCAATCTATAGATCTGGCTGGCCTTGAGCTCAGAGCGATCTGCCTGTGTCTGCCTCTGATGTGCTGGGACTAAAGACATGAGCCACCCTGCACTGCTTGGATTCTATCTTTGCCTTGGGTCTGGAGTTGGGAAACAGAGGTGAATGTTAGTGTCCCCACGCAATACTCCATCCTCAGGAGGTTGACACTTCCATGCCAGTATGTGTCTGACCCTCACTGCCTTGTGTGGCCTTGGCATCCCTCACTCTCTCTCCCCTCTAGCCGGACACTCTTCTAGCAGGGATGGCTGAGGCCCATACCCTCCTACACAGGCTGCTCACCTCAGATTCCCAGCCACAGTAACACTTAAGCTCCAATTACCTGAAACCCAGCTGCTTCCAACAGCAGCAACACCTGTCCTATGGTGCCCGGTGCCCGTTCATTGTGGCTTTACTGTCCATTATCTACTGGGGAAGGAATGTGTTTGCCAGACTCACACTGGAAGTTAAGTCACCCAAGGCAGGCCAACAGGCAGGCAGGCAGGCAGGCAGGCAGGCCAGCAGACAGGCAGGCAGGCAGGCAGGCAGGCAGCAGGCAGGCAGGCAGGCAGGCAGGCAGGCAGGCAGGCAGGCAGGCAGGCAGGCAGGCCAGCAGTCAGTCATATCCTAAGGGTGAAACCAGCCCAACTGTGGTGCTCTTAGTGGCCTGAGGGAGGTGATGAGATTAGGTTGGTCATTAGGATGCAGCTCCATGGCTCAACCCTGTTTTGAGTTATCTCTGTGTTGTCCAGGCTGGTGTCAAACTGGCTATGTAGCAGAGAATGACTGTGAACTTCTGAATCTCCTGTGCCCACCTCCTGAATGCTGGGATTACAGGCATACTCAACAATACCCACTTTGTGTAGCACTCTGCAATCAAGACAAGTACTCTATCAACTGAGCCACACCCAACACTCCCAGGGATTTTGCTTGTTTTACTTCAGGTTTGTCATTTTAAGCTGCCAAAGCTAAACTCGAACTCCTGAATGCAAGAGTAGCAGGAATTGTTGAGGTCTGCACCCCCCCCCCAGCATAGCTGTAGCCATTTTGTTCCATGCCCCCCCCCACAGCTATTTCATATTGTTGCTGTAACATGTCTGCCAGTCACTGACACAGAAAAATAACTTGACTCAGAGCAGGGTCATGCTGACCACATGCCCTGATATGTTCCTTATGTTCTAAGATTTATTATCTTAAGAAATTCCACAACCACAAGCTTCACATAGGACTTATTAAATTAAAGATCAATAAGAATGTTATGTCTAAAATGGCTTGAGCCAGGGCTGACCACTGGGCAGCTCTTCCAGTACCTGTGTATGAGCTCATTGTGATTTTTGCCTTTTTAGCCTATATAATCTGGCCCCTGAAAAGTACCTGTGTGTAGCTTTCAGCTCTCCAGTGTGAGCTGTTACCCTGGTTGATCAGTGTGCATTCAATAAACCATTCCTGTTTAACTGAGAGCAGTGTTTGTGTGGTTTGTGGGGAAACTCCTGGACCCCAACAAAAATAATAAGCACTGTGCTCAGTTCAGAATGAACACAGACACACAGAGAGACACATGCACATCATCATCATCTCATACAATACATCCCAACTGCAGCCTCCCCTCCCCTCCTCTCCCCTTCCCTCCCATCCCTCCCCTCCCATCCCTCCACTCCTCCAATTTCCATCCCTCCACCTCCATTCTCCCCCAGATCCATGGCTCCTCAGTTTCCCTTCAGGAAAGAACAGGCCTCCCAGGATGTCAACCAAACACAGCATAACAAACAATAAAACTAGACACAATCCCTCATATCTGGGCTGGATGAAGCAACCTAGTAAAAGGAAAAGAGCTCCAAGAACAGTCCAAAGAGTCAGACACTCCCTGACTCCCACTGTTTGGAGTCCCACAGAAACCCCAAGCTAACAATCACAACGTGTATGCAGAGGATCTAATGAAGACCCATGCAAGTTCCTTGATACTACTTCAGTGTCTGTGAGCCCCTTTGATTCCTGCTTAGTTGATTCTGGGGGCTCTGTTCTCCTCATGTCTTGGATTCCTCTGAATCCTACGATCCTTCCTGCCCCTCTTCCACAGGGTTCCCTGAACTCTGCCTAATATTTGGCTGTGGATCTCTGAATCTGCTCCCATCAGCTGCTGGAGGATGAAGCCTCACCGATGAGTGGCTGGGCACCAGTCTCTGAGTGGAGCAGAGTGGGAAGCATTTCACCGACTTTTGTTCTAGCGTTGTGTTTGTTTCTACCCTAGGTTTCTGGGCCATCCAACTTCTAGTTCCTAACCATCCAGGTAGTGTGTCATGGGCTTTTTCGAATGGCATAGGTCTTAAGGTAGACCAGTCACTAGCTGGCCACTCCCACAAGCTCTGAGCCACCATTGCCCCAGCACATCTTGCAGGACAGGTATGGGTCTAAGGTTTGGGTTTGCCCCAGTCCCACCACTGAAAGCCTAGCATGGTTACAGAAGATGGACAGCTTAGGCTTCATAGTCTTCATTACTAGGGCCACCCTCATAGGTTCCAGGAAGTTTCCACTGTACTAGACTCCACATCTGCCCTACGCCCTCAATTCCAATCATCTCTCCCCAAACTCTCTCCCTCTGTACTTTCCTTTCCTGCCTGTTCCCTGCTGTTCCCATCCCCACTGTAAACCTGAAACATCTATTCTATTTCCCTGTCACAGGGAGATCCATGTACTGTCCTCCCAGATCTCTCCTTGTTAGCGTCTCTGGATCTGTGGTGGACTGTAGCATGATTGCCCTTTACTTAACAGCTAATGTCCACTCATAAGTGAGCACATATCATGTTTGTCTTTCTGGGTCTGAGTTGCTTTGCTCAAGATGATTTTTTTTTCATTTGCCTGTAAATTTTATGATGTCAATTTTTAACAACTGAGTAATATTCCATTGTATATATGGTCCAGATTTTCTTTATCCATTCTTCAGTTGACAGACATCTTGGCTGTTTTCAGTTACTACTATGAATAAAGCCTCTATGAACATAATTGAGCAAGTGTCTGTGGAGAGCTCTTGGCACCACTTCTAGGAGTTTGGTAGGAATTTGCCATTGGGCTAGGACAAGGAAGTAGGCTCAAGATCGTGATCATCTTAAGAATTCTCTGAATACTACAGGATTTTGTTTATTGCCTTGTTCCTTGACCTAGAACTGACTTTATCCTTTGCATGTATTTAGAATGGTATAAAAGCAGACTGGAGAAAAATAAATCCGCCTTAGCTGCAGAACTGGCTGAGCCATGTTATCATGTTGTCTAATTGTTTTTTTTTTTCTTTTCAAACTTCGCTCTGCCCCCTTGAGACCCTGTTGACTGACTGAGCTGTCTTGGTCAGATGGCACATCAATGTTGGAGCTCAAGTATGAAGGGTACAATGAAGGACACCATGGGGAAAGGAGTGTGCATAAAAGAAAATAAAGAAGATTTGGGCCAACGGTGAATAAACCTTGTAAAAAGGGACAAGGTAGTGGTAGAATGCTTTCTGTGTGCATGTTTAGAATAATGCTAAAATCTAGAGGAGCGAAGATCATTCTCATAGATGCTTTTGGTCTTTGAACCCTGATTAGAGGTAGTTTAGACCCTAGGCATGAGAGAGAGAATGGGTTTCAGAAAAGCAGTCCTCCCCACCTATCAGGGGATGCTTTGTGGAAAGAGAAGGAAAATGAATGTAAGGCTTTCCAGAGCTCTCCTAGGAGAGCCCATAGACTTAGGTAACTCTTCTCTGACTCTTTACAGGTTTCTGTCCTTCAGCTTCAGCCCTCCATCCTGCCTTGACTTCCATCTCTTCTCTTGTTTCTGACTAGCCTGAGCCCTCAAATAGTTCAGGTCCTCCTCCTGTTACTATGGTCACTGTGGCCATTGGGGAAGGAAGCTGCCGCTGCTGCTGCTGCCGCTGCCACTGCAGCTAGGTAGTGACCTAACAGCATGGCTGCTCTGCAGGTGTCCGTGCAGCTAGAAGCTCTGATGCTTTTATAGCTTGGCTTGCTTAGTGCCCAGCAGCAGTCACAGTCAACTGTGAAGCTGCTGGCTGCTCTGCCACTTCTGCATTGTCAGCCCTGCTGCGTCGGTGCCACTGATGTTCTGTTGCCTCTCCTGCAGTCAAACAACATGGCAGGCGTATGCCCAAAATGTCAGAAGTTGGGGAATGGAGGCAAGATGACCAAGAATTCAAGGTTATCTTTGGCTACCTGAAACCTTGTCTCAAACAAACTTACCAACAACAAGAGTCACATGCAAGTAAAAGTTTTTGCTTGGCCAGATGCTGCAATACCAGGGTAGGCAGCAAAGGAGGTGGTGTGTCAGACAGCTATCAAACCAGAGATTGGGGGGCTTTGGGCTGTTTCCTTCCAGTCATAGCAGAGTTGTTATGTAAGTAAAGGTTTGTGTTTGAACCAATCACAGCCTTGCTTCTTTTCCATAACCCAAAGAAGTCCATCTGCTAGGCCACCAAGCTTGTGGACTCACCAGGAATACCCCAAGGCTTGTGGCACGAAAAAGTCCTGGGTTAGACTAAAGCTTAGGGGCTAAAGCCGGAAAGGGCTCAACAGCCTGTGTGTAGTAATATAAGTGGTTGAACTGAGAGTTCTTTTGCTCAAAGCAGTTGGGGAAGCAGTGGAGAGTTCAACAGCACTGGAATTATACTGCCCTGTCCTACCATCTTTATAGGAAAATGATCCTCAGAAAGGATGCTTAGATGTCCAACAACCTACCATTGATATTAACGGTGTGTGGTTTTAACAATGCTTGATACCTGCCTGGTACCTGAGGACCATTGGGTTCCTATCCTTTATCTCTGAACCACATCAGTCGGGCAGATCAATGGCAGAACTACCCACGTAGGGAAGTGGCAGCCAGTGGGTGTCTGCCCTCTGGATTGACAAAGTGCTGAGCTCTTCCAGCCCTGGCTGCCAAGCTTAGCCCTATTCATTCACAGGAATAGTCTTTCTTTCAATGCCACCAACGCACCGGTGCCTGGAGGCAGTGGGAGCCAGAGACCTGTGACCCACCTGTTAGAGCTGTGCAGACATTTCCAGAACACGTTTCACCACCACCTCCCACAGCCAGTCTCCAGCCAGAATGAGAACATGTCTGACCCTGTGTCTGTGTGACCCTGAACCACTGTACCCTCAAACTCCAGAACATTATTCTCTCAGGACCCCTCAACTCAGGGGTTGATGCTATGAGTACCCTCTCACTCAGGGTCTCTCCTGGAGTTTTGTAGCCACACTCTAATTTCAGTGAGATCCTCCAAGCATGGTGGCTGACTCTGCTGTCAGCTTGAGCTGCAAGCCATACTGCTGGTTTGTGAGTAGCCAAAGGCCTCAATCAGAAACACTGAGGCCAGATGTCAGGACTCAAACACTGGGGCTCTGAGTTTTAACTTCTGAGCTTAGACACACAGAACAAGGACTCAGAGTCTCCCACATGGTCTCAGAAGGCTGGCCTGGGTCCAGGGACCTGAGAGCCAAACCCCGTTGGTCCCAACTTCCCCTGTCACTTTCTGACCCAGCTACATATCAATTCAAGTGGGTTCTGTGGCCAGCTCTAGAATGTGACCAGTTAAATGGTGACCTTTGGCTGCCTTCCAATAGGGCACAGGATGTGTGTAGACAGGCTGACAACCGCAGAACAGAAAGGGGCATAAGGGAGATGCCAGACAAGGTGTCCACCAGAGAGAATGGTACTACTAGTAGTCCTGGGCCTGGTGCTGAGCCTGGCCACTGCGCAGTTCAACCTGCATACTGCTGTGCGGCGAAACTACAACCTGGCCAGGGTGGGCCGAGCCTTCTAGGGCTAGGCCGGGCTTCATGAAAAGCACCTGCCCCACTTTATTGGGGAGGAGGCTGACCTGGAAAAGGAGTGTCTAGGCCATGAGAGTCCCTCACATTCCTAGCCATCATGGCAACCAGAGGGTGCAGAAGGAGCTTTGGGAGAAATGGGGCAGAGGGAGGGCTGAAAAGGCAGAAGGAGGTCCCAGCTTAGAGCTAATGTTTAGGGACTCACCCAGGAGTGAGGCTGTGAGGGCCAAGCAGTCCCAGAGGTGGTACAGGACTCCACCACTCAGCCTTTCCTTCCAGATTTCTGGGACCTGGTACCTCGATTCCATAGCCTCAGATAACATGACGCGCATTGAAGAAAATGGAGACCTGAGGCTCTTCATCCGGAACATCAAGCTCTTAAATAACGGCAGCCTGCAGTTTGACTTCCATTTCATGTGTGTATTGCCCCCTAAGCGGGAACTAGGGGAGAATATGTTCCCGTGCCCCACAGGAACTTCATACACTCACACATCTGCACACTTGGGCCAGTGTGCGGACTTCACCAGCTCTTCCCTGCAGATCAGAATGATGGGATCAGGGGGTTTCTGGCCTGTTGCTGTGTTCTGTGCTCCTCCGAGTGAGTTAAGCTGAAAGGCCCCTTCTGGAGTGGTCACAGAAGCCAAGGTAGGGGGACGGGCCTGGTGCTTGCTCTGATCTTCTCCCCTCACTGTCCTCCAGGTTGCAAGGAGAATGTGTAGCTGTGACCATGGTCTGTGAGAAGACTAAGAATAATGGGGAGTTCTCCGTTGCCTGTGAGTGGGGCCCTCTTCTTTCTAATCTGATTGCCAGGAATCTTTTCTGCTGAGGCTGTGCCCACCAGCCTAGGTACAACTTAAGGGTCCACAGCCTGGCCCTCTCTCTGGACAGTACTAGCTTGGAACTATCACACAGCTAGCGTACTGCGCTGAGGTTTGTGGAGGCAGCACACAAAGGCACAGATGGGGCTATAATACCCTGCTATCTACACTTCCATACCACAGTCTCCTGAGCTAGCACTGGGCATCCAAACTCTCACATCCTCCCAATGCTTGCTTTAACAGAAGCTACATAAGTCACATGGCATTCATTGCAGAAGTGAAGGGGGTATACCAGTGCCCAGGCAGAGGGTATGCTAAGCTATATCTCTGTGCAGATGAGGGGGAAAACAAGGTGCTGCTCTTGGAGACCGACTACAGCATGTATATCATCTTCTACATGCAGAACATCAAGAATGGGACCAAGACCCAAGTGCTGGCACTCTATGGTAACCTGACCCTATTTGTTTGGGAATCCCAGCCACTGGGAGGGCATCTTCCATGGGCCCTAGACACATTATGGAATGGTGCCTTGGGATGCTCCCCCAACAAAAAGTCCCAAATCTGTCCCCAGGGCGCTCCATAGAGCTTGACAAGACTCATCAGAGAGAATTTGAAAACCTCTGCAATCTATATGGGCTGGACTCACAAAATATCATCGACATGACACAAAAAGGTAAGGTTCTCTTCTCTGACTCAGAAAGGCCCAGAGAAGGCAGCTCACAGCCTGGTGTGCCTTGCACGGATGCCCTGAGGGCTGGGGTAGGGGTTGAGCAACCCATCTTGACATCCCCTTGTCTCCCCAGATTTTTGCTTTTTATAGACCATAGAGGAGCCAGCCAGGCCTTCTGGTATGTGAATTTTGGTTTGGGTACAAGACAAGCAGCCTGGGGTGTTGGGAACCGGGCAGGGTAACCCAGAGCCAGTGGTGTGGGAAGCTGGGGGAGGTCCATCTCAGAGTGACCATGGGTGTCACATCTCAAAGCTTATACTCTGCTCATCACTGGCTTGTCCTGCTGAAGCAAAGGAACACCCAGCTCTTTGTAGAAGACTATGTGATATATTCCCAGAGTCAGGATTGTAGTGGGGCCTTTCATAGTGTGTCTGAGGAGAGTGGAAACTACCCTGGATGCTATGTGCAGTGAAGGATGGAGCTTGGGGTTTATTGTCTTACAGCTTTGCACCCCAGAGAGTTGAGATCCAGGCACTGCAGAGCCAGCATTAGGCATCCTCTTTCTTTCTGATGCTGGCCTGTGGTCATATCTCTGTACTCTAGGCCTCTGTCTTCACATGGCCTTCTGTGTCTGCATTTCCTCCTCTGCCAATGAGATTTAAGCCACCCAGGCATTCAAACTGATCTTAACTCATGTATGAACACTGTTGCCAAATAAAGTTCCTCCTTTGGTTCAAGAATGAAGACAAGCATGTGTTTAGGGACATAGAACTTGGCACTTCAAGATCTTTTCTTAGAAACAGGACTCCATGGTAGTAAAGATCACCCTCAGAGCATCCAAGAGATTGAACCCAGGGTCACCTCTTAAAGGACCCTGCACAAGGGCCCATGAGGTTCTATGGAGACAGGGTCTGTAAGACCTGGAAGTCTTCAGATGAGGGATTGAGACCCTGTCTGACCACCTCTGGGACTAGATTCCCCGAGCGACTAATGATAGAAACTCAACTGGGATAAGGGCCTGTCCCATGTGTTGGTGAACACACGGGATAGAAGTTATAGTGTTTTGTGGGCTGGAAGTGACCCTCCTGGACTGCAGCAGAGAGATGTGAACACTGTACCCACATAAGCAGTCTGTAAAGATGTTCACTTTAGCTTCCTTCATGACCACAGTCTGCAGCAGGTGATACATTTCAGCAAGCCAGAGCCTTGGGCCTTGGGTCAGCATATAAAGGCATGATTGCAAAATTGTAGGAAAGAGGCCGGATTAGAGGAATGGTGTCAGGAAGTGAGTGTGGCTCCTGAGGGGCAGCACGATGATCCCAGCTGCGCTGTCTCTGAAGGACAGAGGCAGAGCATATACAGCCTCCAAAACGACAAAATGCTCAGCACCAAACACACATTCTAACAAGCAAACACACTCACATACACAGGCATATATGAACATGCACATGCTCATGTGCTCAAACATACATGTGTTCATTCATATGCATATGTGTGCAATGCATGCTTATCTACAGGATCACTCACATATATACACATATACATGCTCATGCACTCACACAGACACATGCTACTCACCCATGCACACACAAAGGAGCCTAGTGGCCTATTTCAAGATATTTTTTAGGAGGCAGTTTCTCCCTTAGCAGTGCTTAGCAGGAGCACTCCAGCTGTGGGACAGCAGGGCCAGGTGGGTCTGAGTCGCCTTCCAAGGACTGGCCAGCTGGCAGAATGGTCACTCCCAGGAAGCCTGGCCTGTGCATCACTTGGTGCAGCCTGCTGAACCACAGATGTGCAGGAACCCACCCACATGTAGTTTTCTTGTAGCTGCAGCTATAAGGGTCTTTGATTCGCTGAGAATGATATGCTGGACTCAAGTAGTAAGCAAAAGCAAAGACCGTTCTATTCTACAGAAGTCCAGCATGCTGGGGTCTACCATTACCAAGATGGAGACACACCAGTGAGTTCTCAGGCCTGATTTAAAGAATAATAGGGGAATTCCAGGAAGGAAGGTGTCTATCTTAAGCATTGCCTCTATCTCTAGGGACATTCCAGAACCATTCCAGAACATTCCAGAACAGGGCTGGAAACTGTTGCTGGGGAAGTCTGGAAACTGCTACTGACCCATTGTCCTAGCCTCAGGCCAGGTGAGGGGGCAGTTTCAGAGGCCTGTTTTTGCCCAGTTCTTGGAAACAAAGATTTAGGCCTAGTCTCATGAAGTGTCATGAATTTGAAGCCTGTCATGGAGTCAGCCTAGCCTGCCTCACAGCAGAGTCAGCCTGAGGAAGAGAGAGTTTATCTGGGGTCACACGGGCAAGGTTCCTTGTGCCTGAGGCAGCTGTCACTCTGGAGGTGGAGAGAAGTGGACGGTGGTGCTCACTTCCTCACTTTTTTATTCCATCTGGAATGCTGCCATGGAGATGTACAGTGGGCCTCCTGTCTCGGTGAGCTCAATCTAAAGACTCCCTCACAAGCATTCTCGTGGGCTGTATCCAAGAAGATTAGAGAGCCTGTCCAATTGACAGTATTGATCATGACACTTGAGAATCAGAATAATGGCTGTCCTGAAGAATGGCAGGAAGTGGCTGATCAGCACATGCAGGCCTCTGTCCTCTCTTAGAGGGCTGCATGAAGGAGATGGGGCCATAGCCAAGTTCCCCAAGTCCCCATGCTGTCTTCTGCACAGTCTAGACTGGTCCTGCCTTGTGGGCTTTCCCCACCCCACCCCACTCCACTCCTCCACCCCCTGAAGATAAGGAAACAGAACAAGAATAGATATCTGCTGCCCCACACCACTGGACTCCTAAGAATGTCACTGAGGTCGAAGGCCCTTGAATTTTAGTTGTGTTTGGTTCCCATCCTCTGAGGAGTTGTGTTACCAACAAGTCCAAAATGGTTACTGCTTCCTGATCACTTGGTCCAATCAGCATAATATCATGGATATTGTGCACCAATGGGATATTTTCTAGAAGAGACACATGATCAAGATCCCTCTAAGTTCTGACACAGGGCTGGAGAGTTAATAAATCCTTGAGATAAACTGTAACGGTTTACTGTTGGTCTTGCTAGCTCAAAGTGAATTGCTTCTGGTGGGTCTTATGGACAGGCACTGAGCAACGGGCATTTGCTCAATCAATTGCTGTGTACCACGTACCAGGCTATAGGGCACATGGGCTGTGCTACCAGACAGGCATAAGAACTGGTATGCTGGGGTGTGGTCAAACCCTGGGAATCTCAGAGATCTTAGATGGCAGGAGTGAAGCTGCCCCCTCCCTGCCCTCTCTGCCTGCTCTGGAACTTATATCAACCACTCCAAACTGAGGGGACCAGGGGGAGTCAGGCAGACGGTGCAGCACCTGAAACTCCTCTCCCTGCTAATGAAGCACCTCAGCAGCCTTAACGTTCAGCCATTGACCTTCCCTTCCTGGATATCCCTATGCCCTTCCCCGAAATTATATAATCCCGGTTCACCTCGAATAAACTGTATGCACAACCACCCCCAGTAAAGAAATATGAACAAGCTAAGGTCATCTCAGAGACTTGCTTCATTAAAGATCACCATGGGGAAGGACTTCGCCTAAAAGAACCCCAACACTAAGCCTCAGGAAGAAAGCCTTCCAGCACTGGGCATTTGCTCCTCCCCGTTATCTCAGTTCCACTCACCCATTCAAGTGGCACACAGCAGTGCTCTTGTGCCCCAAAGGGAAACACAGACCTCAGACTCCATTACTGACTTCCTCTCTCTAGGCCAGTACACTAACACTGCTTGGGCACCCCAAGAGGCAGCCTTGGAACTACAGCATTCATCCCAGACCCTCCTCCTCCTCCAGGTTGGTGTGTAGCTGCATTCTCACACCACAAAAGGGAAATGTGGGCTGCAGACTCTCTGTCCCAGACTCTGCCCAGCTTGTGTGTTGGCAGAGTTTAGACACTACCAGCGGGCAAAAATAGGCAGATCCTGGGACCCACAACAAACCCGAGAACCACAGCAGGATGTGTGATAATTCTCTGAAGTACAGACACCATATCCGGTAAAGCAGCTGCAATCAGAGACAATACTTAGTGGGATTTTTGATAGTCAACTGTCATTCTCCACGATCCATCTGTCTTCTGCACTGGCCAGATAGGAGAGTTAAGGAAGATGTGGTGGGAACTGTCATTCCTGCATCTTTCAGGTCTTTGATGGTGGCACTAATTTCTGCAGTTCTCCCAGGGATGCAATACTGTGTTTGATTCACTCTTTTCCCTGGCAAAGGAAGGCTAAAGATTTGCATCTAGCCTTTCCAACTATAACAGCCCTCACTCCACAGGTCAGGAAACCAATGTGAGGATTCTGCCAACTTCTAAGTCTATCTATCCCAGTTATACATTCTGGGGCTGGGGAAATAACCACAGGATGAACTCAGGGACCCACTGGACCTACTGTGAGTCAGACTTCAGCGAGAACTCCATTAATCACCAGGCCTCCATAAGCCCCCATTTTAACTGGAGGCCACAATGTTTCTTGGGATCTCCCGGAACCAGTGTCAATTCACAACCAGTAACAAGTAGACTCTGGAGAGTCTGATCGTTTCCTTTCTCCCCAGTATGCAGTTACCCGTGACAAAGGCCATACATAGGTCTCTCTGGGCAAGGACTGGGGAAAGACTAACAGTGAAATTTTTCGTTACTTTATCAAGGTCCTTCCTCAGGGGAAATCTGGGCATCCCTACATTTAAGGGATTCTGGGTCAGCAAACTGCCTCAAGTCTGGAAATTGGATCACTTTTGCCATCATCCATTGTGGCCTTTCTTTTATTTGTTGGAGAATTTTTTCACTTATACAGATCAAACAAACTTCAGTAGGCTTCTTACCTATTTCGTGCCTGGAAACACCATGACTGATTATAGTACCGAAGGCCCAGATGAGTGATGCCATTGCTGAGTTCACTTTGCCTGTCCTGGCCATTTTGGGTCCGCCATTACTCACGGTCAGACATTGTTTTGTCTCTGCTGCCCATTATGACATCTACAATCAGCTTGCCTTTCATGATTCTCTGCAGCCATCTGGCCCCTGCTACCCTGGGCCCAATTCAACCTACAGCATTTAATTCATTCAACTGAGCAGCGGCCATCTCCAGTCTGGCACAAGAAAAAGGACAACAAAGCTCTTCAAGTGTGCTGGTGCTCCTCTTGATACTGTGCACCTTACAGGATTCATGAAGGGCTTGTCTTCTGGGCCTTCCCATTGTGGAGGATATCGTTTACACAGTATACCCACTCTAGCACTGCAACTTCCCTGAGTCTTAAAATCCCTTCATCAACACTCAGCCAAAGGATAGCAGGCATCTCCAACTCCTTTTCAGTGGCCATCTTTTGACAAATGCTTCCACCAACCTTTCAAACAAACCTTTGACACCTTTTTTTTTTAACTGTGTGAGCTTCCATATTAAACCTAGAATCTCCACTCAAAAGGCCCATGTCAATAAACTCTGTCTGATCCCTTTATGTTTCTTCCACAGTAACAAGAGCTGAAAGTTGTCTCTGGTGCCTCCATTTTGGCACCTTACATGAACTTTGTCTTGCTGAATAAAGTACCAGTAACTGTAAGGGAGCCCAAGAAAAACAATCCCAGGAAGAAAAGGCCACCTAAGGCCTTGCGCTCTTTCTAGCAGCCTGACGGCCCTAATTTTGCTAATCTCATAATCTGTCTTTTTGTAACTGTTTGCTTAGCCTGTAGCTGTACCAAGAGAACCTTGAGGGCTTTCCCAACAGGATATGATTTCTTGCATAAATATGACCCTGAGGAAGGCTCAGTTTTGTATTTGGGTCCCAAGTACCCAGATGTAGTCACCAACTGGCTGCAATAAAGACTTACACTAGTCTCATAGACTGTTTCCGTGTGGTCTTCTCTGGTGGGAGCCCCACAACATTGCTATAACAGGGACCCAGGCCTTAGCACAACAGACTCCATGATGGGAGGACCATTCAGGCTGTAAAACTCAGCATAGAGACATAACCGTCTAGTAGAACCTAAGAGACCTAACCCATCAACGTCCACAGTTCTAGGAAACTCTTTACAAGTACTGGCTTCTACAATTCTGCTTCTGGTGAACTGTTCTTGTCAACTGAAGTGTATCAACCCAGGACAAGGTTATGTTTAAAAATCTCACCCCGAGAAAGACTCAGCGCAACACTGGGATCCCAAACACCCAGTGTAGTTGCCAGCTGGCTAATAAAGACTTTCCATTGGCTTAAATCCATATCCAGGCAGTCTTCTCTAGTGAACACCCCACAACAACCACACTTAAAATCCATCCCCACACATATTCCCCAGACTTATTGATGTGTTTATAAAAAGATAAAGAGATATAAGATATGTTCTATGGGGGTGTGGTGAGGTGTAGGGGAAGGGAGTGCCTTGGCGGGCCCATGGCAAAGCATCCCTCCCCTCTGAGGGGACCAGCCACATGACAGTATAGTATAGAATAGAGTTTATTCAGGGCATGGGGTAGGGAGTTAAGAGGGTAGTAGAGGCAGAGAAAGGCAGAGAGAAGGAGAGAGTAGAGAAGTAGAGGTAGAGGCAGGCCATGATGAGCACAGGGAAAAAGGGGGAAGGGAATGGGGACAGAGTGGGAACAAGAGAGCAAGAGGTAAGAAGGCAAGAGAGGGAGGAGGGGGCAAGCAGCCCCTTTTATAGTGGGCCAGGTCTACCTGGCTGTTGCCAGGTAACTGTGGGATAGAGTTTAGACAGAATGCTAACATTCCCCTGTTTTGGTTTAATTAAAAAGAAAAAATTAGAAAGAGGTGACGGCAAAGCAGGAATAGGGTCATCATAATATCTGACTACTTCTAGCTGGCTTTGGGGACGACATGTCTCTAGGGAACTCAGAAGGATGAGTATGGCGGATGTTTGTCTTGTCTTAGGAGAGTTAGCTGTTTCCTTGCTGTCCAGGGTCTGTGGAGCCATCTGAGGATAGGTCAGAAGGAACAGGTTCAGTAACTGTTCCTTGGGGCATCTGAAGGTTGCTCCTCTGGAGTGACATCTGGACTTGACAAGATGTTGAAACACATTATTATAGGTAGAGAATAAGATTAAGTATGTTTGGGAGAAGGAAAAATGTTTTCTTAAGATGTACATTTGAAACCCAGAGGAATCCCATCCTTTGGAATAGATAGTAAGTGGGAACCTTGGGCAGATGTACTTGTCTGGATGGAGGCTATTTGGTCCATGAGAGGCAGATCTGAGAAGGTTTCCTATAGCTTGTAAGAGAGTTAACAACATGAGTTTGCAACATGAGCAGTCTTTAGGATGAACCTTTTGTGGAGCAGAAGGAACAAGAATTTGTGATTAAAAAGTTGAAAAAGTTGTATCATATAGTGGAATATTTTATTAGAGTTAGGCAAATTTATAGGAACTCAGATAATGTTAAGACAGTGGCATAGCAAGAAGAGGCAATATGAAGCATTTGATTAATGGAAACAGTTTAGGTAAGGAGATAACAGATGGCATCTTGTGAAAGCTTTTTTCTAGCTGCCAATGCAGTCAGAAGTCTAAGAAAGAATAAACAATAGTCTATCCGTTATATACCAGTTATATATTACTTTAAAAGTGACAGAGTCCACTAGCCAACAGTACTCAGGTCTCCTTGGTCTCCATGGCAACTTGGGTGGTCAGTCTGGCTTTCAGGTGCAGAAGATGCCGGGCTTTTTCTCTGTGGAATAGAATGTGTGACTTGAGAAATGACTGACCTTTATTTAGCCAAGTCATTTGACTCAGCGCATCCAGTGTTGTCCACTGTGCTTCTCAGTGATTATCATACCACAATCCAGGCAGGATCCTGTAGCTATGTCCGCATTTTCCAAGACCATCTACCATCCTGGGCCAACTGTTATAGGCTTTGGGAATTCTGTCTGTCATAAACTTAATAATTAACAAACTTCTGACAGGATTGAGGGCTATGGTTATAACTGAATAGAATTTAATAGTAGTCAAGACAGGATAGGAATGAAAATCTTAGGTAACTTTGACAGGTTGTGTATGTAGAGAAACGCACATTGTTGTGTTAGCAAAGAGACATATGCCTAGGACCAGTATAAGGAAGCTGGCAGCAGTGGCATAAAATTGTGATGACAGAAAATGAGTTTGTCCAGGCAGGTTCAGGCCTGTGACACAAACTGAGCATGCAGGGCCTGAGAACCTGTGACACAAACTGAGCATGCAAGTCCTGAGAACAGGCCAGGGCTGTGGGAGCGTGGATAGGTAAGCATTTGGGCAGAGACTGGGAGGCAGCAGCTCCTGTGGTCGAGGTCTAAGAGTCTCACAGCAGCCAGTAGATGACAGTGGTTCTTCGAGGCAGGACCAGACAGCAGTTTACCTGAGCCTGGGAATTTCTCAGTGGTGAGAAACTGTCTCCAAGGAGAGGGAAATCTCAACCAAGAGGAAAAGTCCTAAAACGAGGGTCAGTGAAAAACTGAATGTCTCCCATCCTCAAGGACAACACAGGGGTAGCCCGGAGCTCAGGAACTCTCCCCTGGGACCATGGGGATGGGAAGGGATGGGGGCTTACCAAATCTAGGCTAGCAAGTGTCAATCTCTTGTGGTGAGTGAGGTGGGATGCAAAACCTGCAGAGTTTCTAGATCTGAGTCATGGCCCCAGATGATGTGTTTACAAAACTATAAAGAGATATAAGATATGTTCTATGGGGGTGTGGTGAGGTATTGGGGAATGGAGTGCCTCTGCAGGCCCATGCCAAGGCATCCTCCCCCCTGAGGGACTAGCCACATAACAGTATAGCATAGAATAGAGTTTATTCAGGGCATGGGGTATGGAGTTAAGAGGGTAGTAGAGGCAGAGAAAGGCAGAGAGAAGGAGAGAGTAGAGAAGTAGAGGTAGAGGCTGGCTATGATGAGCACAGGGAGAAAGGGGGAAGGGAATGGGGACAGGGAGGGGAGTTAAGAGGGTAGTGGTGGCAGAGAAAGGCAGAGAGAGGGAGAGAGTAGAGAAGTAGAGGCCAGGCCATGGCCACGTGGAGAGAGGGGGCAAGGGAATGGGGAGAAAGAGGAGCAAGAGGGCGAGAGGCAAGAAGGCAAGAGTGAGAGGCAAGAGGGCAAGAGAGGGAGGAGGCGGCAAGCAGCCCCTTTTATAGTGGGCCAGAGCTACCTGGCTGCTGCCAGGTAACTGTGGGGTGGAGTTTAGACAGAATGCTAACACCTCTGCTTGAATGAATTAGCAAACTCATTAAGCACAACTCCTCATGGACTACACTCTACCTCCCCTGTAGGAGCCTAGCCTGAAGTCTGGTTTCAGGTCTAGAGGCAACTACTGGGGGTCCTGAGGGACATCGGTGTGGCCATGCCTGGCCTTTTCTTCAGAGGAAGTCACTGCTGGTTTAACAGATAATGAAGGCTGGGTCTTCTCAGTCAAAAGTGAAAAGGGCCACATTTCAGAGGGTGGGGGTGTGAGGACCCCTTCCTCTGAGGGTGGTGCGACTGCTTCCTCAGGCGAGGTAAACCCTTGAGAATCTGAGGGTTCAGAGTTCTCAGCTTCAACAAGGGTCCTCCCACCCCACCCCACCCCACCCAAAGTCACCGGATCCCATGCCTAACCAAGCAATGCCCTTACTTTCACCACCAACACCCTCCAAGGTTGGGGCTTGCATTTCCACTGTAATCCAGTAAACTTTCTAATGAATACTTCGGTTTGACTTTCCACACCTTGACCCTGTGGCTGCCGGAGGGAAGATTCTCTTCCTGGGCACACTTGGAAACCTTTAGACTGCTGATGTGCATCTGGGATTGGTTAGTTTTACCAGTGAGTTCACCGTTATCCTTCAGAGATTCTGAGATGCTACAACTCTGTGAATTTTATCACGCGGCGCATCCTTTTCCCTTTTTAGTTTATCGAGAGGTGTCAAGAGGAGACTCAGGAGATTCAAGTGTGTTTGTAAAGAGTTTGTAAAGAGTTCCCACCCCCACCGTAGGCTTTCAGTCCTCTCCGAGCTTCCAGGAGAGGCTTCAAGAACTGCAGGAAAGTCTGTCCCGGACACTTGAAAATCCATCCTTATACTCCTGTTGCTCTAGAACCACTCCTAGTAGCAAAATCTGTATTAGTCTAGGTTCTCTAGAGGAACATGTATATGAAGTTAATTAGAATGTCTTACAGGCTGTGGTCCAGCTAGTCCAAGTATCCAGTAGTCACTCAGTTACAGGCTAGAAGTCTCCACTGGTCTCTAATATGTGCTAAAATCCCCCAATGTGCAGGCTTCGATGACAGTGAAAGAATTGATTTAGTAACCAAAGAGAAAGCAAGTTTCCTTCTTCCGTGGCCTTTCTATAGGCTGCCACCGGAAAACAGGGCCTGGATTAAAGGTGGATCTTCTCACCTCAAAAGATCTGGATTAAAAGTGAGTTTTCCCATCAGATGATGGTTGTGCAGGCACCTTTAATCCCAGCACTTGGGAGGCAGAGGCAGGCAGATTTCTGAGTTTGAGGCCAGCCTGGTCTACAGAGTGAGTTCCAGGACAGCCAGGGCTACACAGAGAAAACCTGGCTCAGAAAAACAAACAAACAAACAAACAAATAGAAAAAGATCTTCCCACTTCAAATGATTTAAGAAAAAAAAATCCCTCAGCTGGGTGGTGGTGGTACGCACCTTTAATCCCAGGACTGGGGAGGCAGAGGCAGGTGTGGGTTCAAGGACAGCTCAGTCTACAGAGTGAGTTCTAGGACAACCAGAACTATACAGAGAAGCCTTGTTTTGAAAAACAACAACAAAAGAAACAAACAAAAGGAGAGATCCCTTGTAGGTGTTTTACTTAATTCCTGGTGTGGTCAAGTGAACGATCAAGAAAAGCAATCACAGGCAGCATCCTTGGGTCAGTAAATCCCAAGTGTCCCCAGAACCAGGAACAGCAAGATGTTGCCCCTTCTGCTGATGCTGGGCCAGGTGTTGTTCTGTGGCACAGGAAAGGCCTCTGGGAAACTGGAGATGGAGCTGTTAGAGGAGAGAAGGCAGAAAGTTTCAGCAGGGGCTGAAAGGGCAGGCTCAATAAGAGTGGGGTGAGGGAGGTGGCGCATCATGCGTCTTACCGAGGTGATCAACATGAAAGGGTGGTGGCAAAGATGCAGAACACCTCAGTATTCCCAGCTGGCAGGACCCCTGGGGTGGCACTGTCTCAGCCTGGAGCTGTGTACGCTCATGTGGGTGTGCCCAGCAGGGGTGACTCCCCTAAGTACTGTGATGTCTGGGTGGCCATCTTAGGTAGTGATACAGGCCACAAGCCAGGCTATCAGCTTGCGCCCTGAACTCTGTCTGCACATAGGCTGCAGGAGAACCCCCAAATGCAGCCAGCAGATGTGGGGGTGCAGCATCTGCTGTGTTCTTAGAAAGAACTCTTTTTTTTTTTTATCAGACACAAAGGCTGTTGGCCTATGTGATGAAGTCAGGAGACTTTGGAACCCAGAACTCCTGTCCTTTCCTGTATATTCACACTGGCCACCCAAGGGACCAAGGATACCCAACCAGATTTTTTAGTCAGTAAATAGCCCAGCCTGAAATCCAGGACCACCAGCCTGTCCAGCAGGCTGGGGGCCCCTGGTCACAGTCTAGGCAGCAGCAGGAGCCAACATGTGTGTAAGAGATGTGGAGAAGGACCTGCGGAAAGCTCAGGGTCCCTTTTGATACTTGCAGTTCTAAGAGATACCACAAGGTGGCACTGGCCTCCAACAGTTTACTCTCACTAGGCCTGGTGGACACCTGAGTTTTATCTACGCTAGGACCTGCTTCCTTGTACCATGGCCCAACCCATACTCCAGTCTCTCAGCCACACCTGTCCTCTGTGCAGTTACTCTAGCCCCTCCCCTATCTCTGAAGCCTGACAACACACCAGGACAGAGGTACATCATTATCACATCTGTGGAAACCCACAGGAAGTGTAAGACTGATAGCAGCCATGGGTGACAATGGCATCTGTAGGCTTAGATTTTAAAACCTACTTTTAATAAGGGTTTTCAAATTCTTCCACCCCCCTTCAAGCCATTGTTGAAAGGTAGGGGAGAGATGGTGGTAAATGGGACATGGGGGTGTGAACCTGAACAGAAGCAGTTCCTTGAGGCAATTCCAATCTCTTCTTGTCAGGATACCAGCAGCCCAGCTCAGTAGTGTCAGGATACCAAACGGTGGCATGATCCCGCAGAAACAGCCAGCCCTCTGCTAAATCAGCACGAGTCAGCAGGAACGACCAGCACCAGCAAGGAGAAGTTCTCTCCTGTGCCTCTCTCAACAAAGCGAAGATCATGGAAGACTCAAGGCCAACAAAGCATTGGAAGCTAGGCGCGTGCACTCTCCTTGTCACGTGTCCTCCCACGAGTCTTGCTACCACGAGTCTTGCCTTAGCAGAACACCACGTGAGTCTGCATCGCCTGACATCTCCAGAAACTTCCACTTCAGACATGCCAGTGTAGGCTCACAGACTGTGATGAACAGGCCACACTAGTGAGGTGTGGATAACGGGGATGCTGCAGAGGCAGCCTTCTGTATGCACTCCTCAGTTTTAGTATGAGCCTTCTGCCTCTTCCTGCAAGCATACCTCTGAGATCATCTAGAACCCATCCAGGCCATCGGGGATCATCTCAAAGCCCTGATTTAGTCAACTTCAGATGCTTTTTGCATACAAAGTCACACTGCCACATTTTCAGAGTACTATTCATCAAGACTTGGTATCTTTGGTTCTATTATCTAGCCCTACACACAATGGTAGAGTAATTAGATAAAAAGTCAGTAGATGCCAGGCTGTACTGGCACAGATCTTTAATCCCAGCACTTGGGAGGCAGAGACAGGTGGATCTCTGCAAGTGAAAGTCCCACAACGTGAGGACTCCCCCATGTTCTGACTCAGGAGAGGGGACACCCCAAATCACTCACGAGAAACGGTCTTGATGCAAACTGCAAGAGGTTTATTTGGGAAAGATCAGTGCACTGGGGATTACTCGTATCCCACGCAGGGGTAGAGGAGTCGACCCCAAGCTCAAGGGGTAAGGGCTTTATAAAGGCAAAAAACGCAAACACCTGGCAAAAACCACAAACACCTGGCATTGGGCTATAGCATTTGGCAAGCTAGAAAGTTTGCATAACGGGGTTTAAGGAATGGTTAGAATATTCTGTACAAACATTTCCTGGGACAATGGGGCAAGTCCTACTCCCTGCCATTAGTGAGGTCTATTTTGGACACAGGTCTAGAGGCTTAAATAATTTTTCACTCTCTCTCAGGATCTTTCAAAATCAGTTAGTGGGTAGCTCTACAAATACCAGGGGACCTCAAAAGCCACTACATAAGAATGAAGGGAAGACTTTTTGTCCACCACATCCCCAAAGTCAAAAATGAGTCACGCCTAGTCGTAGATGCTAATGCTTTTGAATCCTTAGAAAACGATGGAGGGAAAACTCGTGGTGCTGAGCTTGTAAAAGGTTTCCCCTCCACGGACAGCAGAAGTGCAGGCAACAGGAAAGACAAATTGCATCACAGAACTGAAAGTTGGAAGCTTCAAAGGATCCTGATGATGGAGTAAAGAAGCAACAGCCTGGGACCACACAATGGCTCACTGGGTAAAGGAGCTTGCAGCCAAGACTGACACCTTGAGTTCCAAACCAACTCCTATGAGTTCTTCTAACCTCCACATGTGTGGTATTGCACACACACACACACACATACGGGGAGGGGAGGAATGGGGAGAAGAAGAGGGAGACCACCACCCCTGGCACTATTCAGAATAAAACAAGAGCCACCTGCAGGCCTGTCAGTCTAGAAGACAAACGGTGCTGCTGCTGATCAAGTGCTGCAGGGTGGCATGAGCCAATCACCTGTGTCAAGTATGAGCTGTGAGGATGTGGACTGATCTCCTGCCTCAGAAGTGGGTGGCCCTAGCTGACCTCCTGCCTCTGGTGTGGGTGGTCCTAGCTGACCTCCTGCCTCAGGAGCAGGTACCCCTTACTGACCACCTGCACTCCCTAACTGTTGCAGAACCAAGTTTGTCATCCTTAAAGCTCCTGACTGCTGATTCTCTCTGCCTCCTGCCCTGTGATTTCCACAAAGCATGGGGGTAGGTAGAGTGATGCAAACCCAAAGTCCACGCACACTGGGGCTCTCAGGACAAGGACGTTGGGACAGAGTTGGCAATGCCATTTCTGCTCCAGCTACAAGGTGCTGGATGGCTAGTTCTGGGCCAGCCAGACTGTCGACTCTAACAGCCATAAGATTTTGTTCTTGGGAGCTGGAGGTGTAGAAACCCCTCTAGGTAAGTGCCAGGGTGCTAGTTACTGTCATCCTCCATGCTGGTCAGCTTGGGGGAGGGGCCTTCTGAGGTGCAGCCATTGGCAGGGGGTAGCTGATGAAATGACTGTGGAGTGCTTTAGGTGGGTCCATCGCCTCTCTCAGGATAACGTCCTACCTCCTTCCTCCCACACTGCAGTCATTCATGCTCCAATGGCCTGACCCAAGAGTCCTGAACGAAGAAGGCCAGGCCAGCTGAGGGCATCAGTGTCACTGTCCACACTTAGAGCTGGCCTCCCACAGCAGGGAGAGCCAAACCAGAGCCACCTATCAGGAAGAGCCAAGAGGGGCAACAGGCAGGGATGTGGAGGGCCCAGCTCATGAAAGTCAAAGCTTCAAAAGAGGCACACCCACAAACTTCCTGATGGTTGGCCACATCACCTAACTGCCACATCTATGAAAACCAGAAATAATCCAGAGATCTACCACCCTGGAAGCCACACTGCAGCCAGGAGTGTCATTCCCTGAGACTCTGTGACTGCTAACCTCTGGAGGACATCCTTCAGGCAGGAATGTCACCTGAGAAGCGCTGTGAGTGCCACAGCCCCTAGACCATTCTTCAAGCAACCCCAGGGTCACATCTAGCTGGCTGAAAGTCATGGGAGGACCTGCAGAGCATGGGGACCACTAGGTAAGGACACTGAGGATGACCCCCTGAAGGCAGGAACAACTGGCGCCCTGGAACCAGGATGCGGCAATTACATTTCTCCATCTGCAGTTTCAGATACCTGCATCCCAATATGACAGCCAAGAGAAGGCAGGACAGTATAGCCCAGAATGCACACATGTACCCGCACATGCATATATCCATGTGTGCCTGTGAGACATGCACATGCTTGCACACACACCCCTCCATGCACATGTCCCACAGTATACACACACACCTCTACAACCTCACTCCTCTGCCAAAGGACACATTCAGAGCTTCCAGAATTCAGACGTCTGTTCCTGTGTGGCTCTCCCAACTGTATCAGGAGCATAGGCAACCCTGTTCTTCCCCATCCCTCCTTTCTGAGCTCCAGATATGAATTTAGCACGAATGCACAAAGGGAACGTGGGCTTCATGAAAGCAGAACTGTATAGTTTCACAGAGCTGTGTGAAGTTGCTGGAGAGGTTTAGAGTGGTATGAGGTACACTTCTAACTGCCAGAAATCCCCTTTCCGCAACCATCCTTGAAGCCCATGACTACAAAAAGCCCACAGAAGAAACCCCATACTCTTGAGTGCATTACATGGCTCAGCTTCCCCTACAAAGCACGCAGGCTATCTTCAAACCCAAGTTGAGGC
Source organism: Mus caroli (assembly GCF_978045245.1). Taxonomy (NCBI): domain Eukaryota; kingdom Metazoa; phylum Chordata; class Mammalia; order Rodentia; family Muridae; genus Mus; species Mus caroli. Next base: position 155,130,211 of record NW_028227257.1, on the reverse strand, counting down.
CCATGGACAGAGAAGTCCTAGCCCCTCCCCAAGCCTCTGTCATCATTGCTGGGCTGAAGTCACATACATAGGCGCTGCTGCTCAAATCCATTGGGGATTCCAAAGGAATCCAGCAGTCTGAAAGTTCCCAGAGAGTGCCTCACTTGGGGTCTGAAGGGTGATCATGAACAGTGCCTCTGGATGATTCCTGGACCTCCTGCAAACTATGATGCTAGTGAGGCCCCCTCCCACCTCACTGGGATTCCCACCCCGAGACACCACTCTGAAGAACCGCACAGAGAAGGCAGCACTGCGGTGTGCTCCATGCCACCAGACTGCATGTCCCCAAGTACGGTAGTTGCAGAGCATTGGGAGATAATAGCGGCAGGGATGAAATGTGGCCATTAACACCCCAGAACCCGGCTTTCAGGCAGGTGGGACCTTTCCCCCAAGCATCTAAACCTGCAGAGTGGCCATGGTGCAGAGGGAGGGGCTGATTCTCAGGCAGTGTGGCCAGGTCGACACTCTGGGGCCTGGGAGGAGCCAAGTGAGAGAGTCTACGGTTCTGCAGGAGGAAATGGACGATGGAGTAGTGTTGAAGCAGACCACACAGGCTGAGGCCCACAACCATCAAGAGTATCTGAGGTAGCTGCGCATAGTCTCCTAAACCCAGCTAGACAGGTATCTATGGCAACCTCTGTCATCCAGACTAATAGTTTGGGGGGGGGGAGTCAAAGTATGGCCACACAAGGAACCACATCCACACCTACAGAGCCTAACAGGAGTGGACACCATGGCCACACATCTGAGCCAGGCAGCCCTTCCTACGCCATGAGGGGTGAGGTCCGAAGTAGCCAACTCTCCTGCATTGAATACTACTGAGAGAAAGCTGACCTCAATCCCAGAGCTCTGGGGGCTGTGCCCCTGCTGTCCCAAGCCCTGTGGTCTCCCATCACCTGATCAGACAGGATCTTGATCTCTTACTGCTTGTCCACAAGCCAGGCTGGGCCTCAGGTTCATTCTTAGCACTGGCTCAGAAAGAAGAGACCACCTGCCTCCTGGCATTCCTGTGTGGGAATTCCTTCCATCCCCGTAGGACCTAAGTCATGACTGTGAACAAGGGAAGTTCCCTGACTCCCAAGTGCCATGGGTGAGGCCACACCTGACCGCAGAGACACCAAGGATTTAAGAGGTCCAGGGGAGAAAGCAGCCCCAGCGATGGCTGAACACATTCAGCCTATCTGCCTGGAAGGGTAAGACCAAGACAAGACAAGCTCCTAAATCTTCCGTGACCTGCCTCTAGGCGGATAAAACCAGAAGGAGCAGCAAGCCAAGACTAAGGTTGTGAACTGTGAATTGTGGGACATGTCCCAGGCCAGGGGAGCAGTCACACAGCAGGGTAGGTATAGATATTTGCCTCCAAAGACCTCAATACCTACCCTCCTGTAGCCTATGTGCACACACCCTAACATGCATGCCTGCAGACACACAGACACAATATTCACGGGCATGCAAAAGCCACACAGACACACTGCATACATACCTATATGGGTGCACAAACACACATACATGCCTGCCTGCCTTAGCATCCACAGTATGCACACACAGACGTGGCAGTCTTCTAGAAGACATGAATCCACGCAGTTGGAATTGATGCATAAGCTCAAACATTGGACAACCAAAGTGAGGCTACACTTCCTGTGCTCAAGGAATCTGGTGTGAGTTTGGCACACTGGCAGCCAGGAATCTGGAGGCCACCCCCTCCTCTGAACAAGGTCTTCAGCCCTGTAAACCACAAGAGTTGGTAGTGGCGAGGACCTGGGGTGTGGGGGTGGACAGCTCTGCTCAGCACCCACCTGGACCACAGTGTCCAACACTCAGGCCCTCCTGGTCCACCATGTGCCTCTCTCAGCTCCTGGGGTGGTGTGATGATGTCAATGCTCACAATCCCACGCCACCTGCTCCTGAGCTTCTGTCTGCAGTGACTCATGGGAATTAATGGAACATTCCACTGGATGTGGGGGCAGCCTGATGGGAGCTCTGATCACACATTCAAGGTTCTTGATTCAAGGATGAATCAGGCTGGGCTGCTCTGGCCCCAGAACAGGAACTGGGGGTGTGTGGGAGGGGGAGTCCCAGGGACCTGGAGTGTCTCCAGATGTTGACAGCAGGACAAGCCCTCAGCGTGCCCAGGAGAACAGGAGAAAGACCAATATCAATCTTCAGTCTGCCCACGGCAGCCCAGTGTGGAGGGGGGTGGGCTCGAGGCAGAGTGTCCCCAAGAACCCACGTGCAGCCAAGGACAGGGGAGACTGGCAGTAATAGGGGACCAGACCTTCCCTCAGGATATGCTTCACTGAGGGAGAGGACACTGGGGTCCCCAGAAAGGCTCCACCCAACTCAAACACCTGACCCCAGGGAGGAGGAGGAGGAGGAGGAAAGCACTGGGACAAGGCACAGAAGTAGGTTACTCAGCGATCCTACCAAGCTGGGAACCTCTGCTCAAAGATCCAGGCAGCTGCCTGTGCTCTGAATGGAGTTGGGGCAATGTGCCCAATGAATCGGATTAATTACTCAAAAGCCAGGGAAATTTTGTTTCTGCCAGAAAAACCACTTTCCTCTTTAATACAAACTCCACTCACAGCCCTGCCAGCCTCCCTCAAATTAGGCCTCAGCTGCAAACCAAACCCAAAATACAACACCCAGGCACAGGACAGCTCCCCAAACCCAAAACCCAACACCCAGGCACAGGACAGCTCCCCAAACCCAGAATACAACACCCAGGCACAGGACAGCTCCCCAAACCCAAAACCCAACACCCAGGCACAGGACAGCTCCCCAGCAAACTAAACTATGGGGGACTCAGCTATCAGGGGAAAAAGTCAGGGAAGATGCTGTCTGCTTCATCCTTCAGGGCCAGGCCAGGGCTGCCAAAATCCAAACCCCACAGCTCTCCAGGACCAGCCTGGAGCTCCTGGGAGCAAAGCTCAGGGTCTCCGATGAAGCTTGGCTCTGCCCCATCCACTGGGCTGCTCCTGGCAAGGGCTGGGCCTCCTCTGCCCTCCACCGACCCTGGAAAGAAAAGAAACATCAGTAAGGCAGACATGTACCTCAGACACTGGCCAAAGACTGGCCACAGCATGGTAGGGGTTCCCATGCTGCGACCACAGTGTCCATTCTAGGTGCCTGTTGCCCCTCTGTGAGAGAATGTGAACCCCCATTTCTCTCCTCCCAGTGAGGTAGGATGATGCCAAGTCTGGTGACCCTACTCTCATGCCTCAGGAGATGTTCTCCATGCCAGAACCACAGAGGTGTTCACTCAACACGGGATCCTACAGATTGAGGAGACGCAGAACACCTGACTTGTCCTGGTGCTGACCTAGGAACATTTCTGAGAACACCCAGGACTCACACAGCCATTTGCACATATCATGTGCTCATGTCATTGCATATGGTCAGACTTTACCTCTGTCCCTGCCTGTCATCCTGAACATTGCCAGATGCGGGGAGGTGATTTGGGGACCTTGGGTCAGAGAGCAAGCTGGGATTGGATAGAGTCTCCTGGTCCTGTCTAGCTGGACACAGGCCCCAGAGCCAGGGCTGGTGTGGGGAAAGGCAGCCTAGGATCACTCACCCAGCCACCAGTCAGGATTGGTGGTCATCAGAAAGGATGCTCCATCCACCACATCGGACCCTGCCCCTGTGGTGTACCTGGAGATGAAAAGATCCCCAAGTCACCACAAGTGCACCTAGACACCCGAAACCAACAGAAACACAGCCCCATCCTGCAAAGGCCCTTCAGAGTCCATGGAGGCCGACTCCAACAGGACCAAGTGTAGAAATTGCAGCCGAAGGGCACAGGCCATAGCCATTGGGCTCTGCTGAACAGAGATCTGTGCTGGCTTCTCCAGCCACAGCCTCATCCCTCCCTTTGCCTCCCACATCCCAGCTGGTGTGTGCTCCCCAAACACAAAATTATTTCACCATCAGCCCAAACAAAAGACAATTAGGAGACAAAAATGTTTTAGAAACACATATCAGAAAGCCACATGGTGAGTCTGGCTTGGGCCAGCTGCCTGGGCCTCCTCTCAGTGTGGTGTAGAAGTCAGGACCAGAAGCTTCCAGAAGCGGAGAAAAGCACAGACTAGTGCTAGGCCATAGGCAGGCACACACACATACTCAGAAGCACCCACCTGGCATCAGGCACAGATGCCAAGACCAAGTTGGCCTCCTCAGCCAGCATGCCCGAAGATTCAGGGTCCCCGGCCAGGGATGCCACCTGGTGTGACCCACCAGGAACAATGTCACTTGCCTCGGGAGTGGCTGGCTGCCATGAGTGAGGGATCCAGGGTGGGAGCCCAGGACCCAAGCTGGAAGACTCTTAACAGGGAGAAGATAGGTTAGCCCACATGGCTTAGTCCAGGTACTGTCCTACAGTGTGTGCATATGAAAGCCAAAGGTACTTGACAACAGGTGACCATGTAGGGGAATGTCCAACTCTGTGTCAGGGCAGATTCCTGGAAAAGTAGTCTCTAGGCCTTGGATCGCTAACATGGGCTCCAGTCAGGAGTCCCCTCAGCACTGCTCCTATGAGCTTGGTCAAGCTCCTTCCTCCCTCAGACCAGCTGACTATCCCCAGGCCTGTGTATGCGGCTGCTTAGAACCCCTGCCGGCCAGCTGAGACTTGTAGACATGGCAAATATAAATGATGGGAGACCAAACATCCAAGAAGGGCAAACTGGCATGAGAAGCAGCCCACCTGGTGACTCACTGGTACCTCCTGACCAGGGCTTGCCACTGGAGAACAAGACCCCATGCACTAGAAAACAGCTAGAAAAGCTACAGGCCTCACAACTGCCCCGATTTCAGCAGAGGCAGAGGTGAGACAGCCAGCTGTTCTAGATTCTAGACATGGGGGAGTTAGCCCTTTCAGCCACAGCAACGGTCATTTCAGGGTCATAGGTTACCTGGCTCACTGAATGACAACGCGCTCTGGCGATGACCAGGGCAGGAAGAAGGTCTCTCCAGCAGCTCTGACTCTCTCTCAGTAGCCAGGCTCTGGTCTGTATCCAGCATCCCAAAGCATGGGGGGTCCTGTATCCTGAAAAAGTACAAGACATTGAGGAGTTCAGAGCCCCAGACAGCAGGAGAAGAGCCAAGTAACCCTCCCCCATCTTCCCAGTGCCCCAAGTCTGCTGACAAGGGCACCCTGTGTAATGTTGTGTCACAGCAGGCTCTCAAGGGACCATCTAAAGGCATTTGAGCACCAGCAGTGATGTCACAGGTGTGTGACACTATTACACAGCTAATGCTACTGCTCAGACAGAGCCCAGGGCGCAAGGATGGCCCCAGGGAGACTAACCGAGCCACAGCAGATGCTTTGGCTATACCGGAGTCTGGCTCGCTGTCTGCAACCTGATTCGCCAGGGTTACCTGCAGAACATCACCCTGCCACATGTGCCACATCTCCTGGGGAGGCTGAGGAACCTGAAGTTTAAACACACACAAACCAGCCAGAAACTCAGAGTCACACAGGGAAAGAAAGACGTGTCTAGACTGAAGCTTCACTCCTCAAACACCCACCCCCAATCTCCCGCTCTTGGGTCAAGCTGTATCCACCCACACACCACAAGTGTACATGGGACTGAGACTAGAGCAGTAGTCTTAGGCTCAAAGGGTAGACGTCTGAGTGTGAGTGCTCTTGGCCAGAACTGGACATAGGGAGACCCTGAAACTCCCACACACTGGCATCACATACGGGCAACTCTTGCCCCCTTAGGAGAATACCAACTGGTATGGTCTGAATGTATCATGAGGTGCAGAGTGGGCTGAAGGCTGGAGCCCAAGAAGACAAGGGGCATGGCGCCCTTAAACAAGGATATCCCCTAGCAGCACCTGACAAGGCCCGCCTGCTTACGACTCACAGAGAGTTGCTCCCAGCTAGGGTCCATGCTGTGGGCAAGCTGGAGGAAGTACACAGACATCTCCAGGACAGATGCCATGTCCTCCCGTCGGCCATCAAACTGAGGCAGTAGAGCCCGCAAGTGCTCACAGCTCAACGAGATCCGCCTCCTGCTTCCAGACAAGGAAAACAAAAATCCTACCCTCACCAGATAGCAAAAGAACCCACCACTGAGCAGCCTCCAAGGCCTCCTGAGCAGCAGGTTCAGCCCTGCAGCAGCCTGTCCCATTGGAACCCAGGAGGCACACCAGAACTCTGGGCTGACTGCACAGCCCTGAAGCAGCAACTCTGTTCTGGTATGTGAAAGGGTGAATCCAAGTCAAATTGTAGTAACAACCCGCCTACTCCACAACGCTGAGCTTACTTTTGAATCTGGTTTTAATCCTGGTTGGTCCAGATGAATATAAGCACATTAAACCACAGACCTAAACTCCTCCACCCCATTGGCATACTGCCCACCCCGAGGTTGCCCGCACCTGCGTTCTCTCTCGCTGACCACGTTTCTCCGAAGACTGGGGCCCAAGTTTGCAGCAGCCACAGGAGCCGTGCAGAGAGCTGAGCTTTGTGAGGGGGTCTGCAAGATGTCCTGAGTCTCAAGCTGAGGAGTCTTGCTACAGAGAAAAGAGCCACGACCACCTATGAACCTCACAAAAGGCACCAGCGCCCCATATGGAGAACTAGGGCATCTGGGGTAGACGTCTGGAAGAAGTGAAGACCGGCCTGGGTCATCCAGGAATAGCACCTGGCCAGCTCACGACCCCTCCCCCACCTCCTCCACGCCAAGATGGGAGCTCTGCCTGGCTGTGCCAGGTAAGGTGAAGATGTAAGTCACCCCTTGGCAAAGGTCTTGGAACCTGACCCTCTCAGAGCCCGTCAACCCAAATTTTACCTGCATCCCATAATGCCGGAGACTCCGTAATCCTCAGTGGCCCGCTCGTGGCCACCGGACGCCATTGGCACGAAGTTTGAGGGAAGCAACAAGCCAGAAGCCGCAGATAGCCCTTAGCTAGGTCCACCAGCCCGCCCTCTCACCCACACTGTGCCTACCCCAGGAGCTCTGCATCCAACCAGCACCTGGGTGCCCACTCTTATGCAAGCGTCTCACTCCCCGCCCCCCGCCCCGCCTGCCCACTTCGTGCTGGGCTTGCCCCGCCCCTTCTCGTGTTTGACTCCCTGCTTCACGTGCAGACCTTCAGGCCACGTGACCTGATCACAGCCCACGTGATAGCTTGCAGCTCTGTTTCTGACCCCTTTGCCAGAAAGTAGCAACACAGTTCCACATAACCCGTCTCTAGTGGATTTCTAGGGCCATGGCCAGTGGGATGCCCAGGCCTCCGCTTTCTCTTTTTGCCAAGCATTTGTTCGTTCCCACCCAAGATGACTCTGCCTACAGCTCTTTGGAGCAGACTACAGGGCTATTTGGAGTCCAGCCCTGCCCTCGAGAAGCTCACAACCTAGTTGGGAGAAGAAGGCTGTTCCACAGTATAAGGGACCCTGGCCAGTCTCAAGAGGACACTAGGGTGTTCAGGTATGCTCTCTCAGATGGTTCCTTCTAGCAGATGTTCTTCCCAAAAACCACAGTTATCACCCACCCTGCCGGATCACCAGAGCCAGGCAGCACCTGGCCTTCGCTGGTGAAGCACTCAGCTGGCCTGCCAACCCCTACCTAAGCGCCTGCAGCCAGAAGTGTTAGCGACCTGCATTCCAGATCTAAACCCGTTCAGCAGTTTGGAGACCCGCATCTGGAGCCTGTCCTCAAAAGCTCAGTCCTCGCTGGCAGGAGTCCCTTAGCAAATATTCCCTAGATGACAGAAGGGAGGAAAGGGGAAACAGGGAGGGGGCTGAAGGAACATGTAGTGGTGAGAGATGGGTGCAAGAGATGCAGGGACTTCTCAGAGGATAGATGATACAGATCACCGCACCTCTCCTGGGGACCTGCAGAGAATGGGCAGGTAGTGCCACAGAGGAAAGGACACATAGTGGGACCTCTTACCTCTGCTTCCAGTTGGGTGGAGTCATGGTTGAAGGGCTTGGGGTGAGCTGGAGAAAGGTAATACTTGGACATTGTAAATGGAATGGTCTTGTCCCTCTCTTCATCTTTGCTCTGCTCCAGGCACCAGAAAAAAATCATTCTGCTACCAGCCTTCAGATGAAGATGTAGAACTCTCAGCTCCTCCTACACCATGGCAGGATGAGAGCCAGGGTACTGCTGACATGGGCTCACAGGCTCAGGCAACCTTGGTAGGAAGGCACAGCCTTCAACTAAGGACAGAGGTGTGGAGAAAGAGCCAGGGGGCTTACTCTTTGTACTGAAGGCTTGGGGCTAAGGCCCACCATTCCCCAGCCAGATGAGGCGGCCACAGTACTTGGGGCTCCCACTTCAGGCAGAGACACATGGTTGCCGGTGTAGTGAGGGCTTGAGATGGAGCTGGAAATGCTTAGAGACACTGGGTTCTGAAAACGCTGTGGAGTCTGGGGGAAGAAGAGAGGAGGAACATGGCAGCTCCACACAGGGAACCGACCCAGCAGGACCTGCTCACAGTGGCCGTCTCCCCTCTTACTCGGGCTACACTCTGGGCTTGGATCTTCCGGGCAGAATGTTGCCATATACTCATTTATGTAAAGCCTTCCAAAATGCCTCCCAGCTTGCTACCTCTGATGGCCCAGTGTCTTAGTCAGGGTTGTACTGCTGTGAACAGACACCATGACCAAGGCAACTCTTATAAAGGACAACATTTCATTGGGGCTGGCTTACAGTTCAGAGGTTCAGTCTGTTGTCATCATGGTGGGAAGCCTGGCAGCATCCAGACAGGCATGGAAGAGCTGAGGGTTCTACATCTTCATCTGAAGGCTGCTAGCAGAATACTGACTTCCAGGCAGCTAGGATGAGGTATTAAAGCCTACGCCCACATTGACACATCTACTCCAAGTCCACACCCCTTCATAGTGCCACTCCCTGAGCCAAGCATATTCAAACCACCACACCCGACAAGGCCACCTCCCTGCTAGACCCTAGTCAGTTGGTGATGTAGACCCAGATAGGGTCTCTCTGAGTGATGGTCTGGATCCCCCGGTAGTAAACCTGCCAAAGGGGTCAGTTGGCTGTTGGGCAGATGGAGGTGAGGCATAACTAGGGGATGTAGAGCCCAGATCAGTGAGTGGCAGTCTGTATCTCTTCTGAGGACTGTGGAGCACCCCAGCCCTCTGCAGAGCCAACTGTACCTCTGTCTCAAAGTATCTGTGTCCAGTCTGCCCTCCTGCAAATAGACACGGGGCCTCTGGTGGTTTGAATAAGAATGCTTATAGACTCATAGGCTCATAGACTTGAATGCTTAGTCCTGGAGTGGCACTACTTGAGAGGGAATGGGAGGTGTGGCCTTGTTGGAGTTAAGAAGTGTGTCACTGGGGGTGGACTTTGAGATTTCAAAAGCCCAAGCCAAACCCAGTGGCTCTCTGCTCCTGCTTTCTGCAAGATTCTGATGTAGAACTCTCAGCTACTTCTCCAGGACCGTGTCCGCCTGCATGTGCAATGCTTCCTACCATGATAAATAATGGACTAAACCTCTGAAACTGTAAGCCAGTCCTGATTAAGTTCTTTCTTTTATAGGAGTTGCCTTGGTCATGGTGTCTGTTCACAGTGATAGAACACTATGACAGGACTTTTGGGAGGGTTGATGGGAGTGGAATCAGTCATCCTACTTGTGATCCCTCTAGTATACTGACCTAGCCCCCAGTGAGAGACTGGGTTCGTAGCTTTTCTCTGGAGAAAAGCATGAACAGAAGTCATCTCAACCTCCTTCCATCTCCAAGGTACCCTGTGTTTGTCTCTCCTGCCCCCACTTCTCATTGCCACAGTGTTGGTTTGGAGAGGGTTCTTCAAGACACTGGACAGCAAAGGCTCCTGGAGCCCTTAAGGTCCATATTTAAGGTTTCAGGGTATCTTATGAATAACCTGTCTGCCAGAATGTTGCCCTGCATCACTAGGATGTAGCACCTGAGGGTGGTACTGTACCCACTCCACTACCTGTTGATAGGTGCTCATGTGAGTGAGGGCTGGCAGAGGTCACTGTGATACCTGGGGTCCAGACAGCATTTAGCCTAGCAGGTTCTGGCAGGAGTACCCTAGAGCACTGGGGTTCTAGGTGCAGGCCTCTATCCTACTGAGCACTGTTGGAAGGAGAGGAAGAAAGGGAAAGCTGGCAGGACACAGTAGCCATGCAATTCCATGGATGCTTGCCCACTTTAAATGTGGAGGTCCCCCCCATTCCCAGTGTCCCACGTAAGCCCCACAGTGTTAGGGTGCAAGGTGTAACCAGCAGGGGGCGCTCAAGGACAAGAGCCCAGACCCTGGGGGCGGGGACGGGACAGTTTTTTTTGTTGTTGCTGCTGCCTCCCCCTAACCCCCACTTCCAATCTTGGAAGAAAAAAAAAAGACTTAAGTGTTTCTGGCCAAAGTGAAGAGAGGGGTGATTGTGGTTTCCGACTTATCCCTCACCAAGTCTGCATGCCCCCTAGTAGTTATCGCCCTCCTGTGGGAATTCCACAGGTCCCCTGTGGATGCACCATCCGGGACACATCCTCCGATTCCCTGTGACAGACCTCGCATCCTCGGGACTCTCTGCAGCCTTTCTTGGGAAGGAGCATTTATTTGGACCAGCCTAGTAGCGCCACATGGGGTGTGCTGGATGCCACAGTGGCTGGAACACAGCCTTTCCGAAGTCCAGAACTCAAGACTGTCCATATATTTGGAGATGAAAGTAAGATGAGGTGTAGAGAGCGCCCCTTCTTCACATCCTCTGCAAAGAGCACTCAGGTGCAGGCGTCGGGAGGGACTCACGAGGCATCTCCACGTAACAGTAGCAGCACTGGGACCAGAAAGAAGTACACCACACAGAAAAGCAACCCCTGCCAGACAGAGCCACTGGGAAGAGGGTGAGGGAGGTGTTACAAGACTAGGCAGTGGTAGCTTTCTGCTGGCCATTTCTTTGCAGCTGCTGACTATTGATTCCTGTGAGGAAGGACTTCCAGTGACCTGTGAACCAGCCCTTCTAGACATCAAGAACACATAGCTAGTACCTACCCAAGTGACCACATGCCATGCAATACTGGTGGATGGGCCCAGGGTCAACAATGCACATTGGTGGCATTGATCCTGGTCCTGGTCCTCTATGCTCCCTTCCCCACCTCTTTCCCAGCCTATCTCTGCTTTTCTGAGGCTAAGCATACTGAAAGGGAGTCGGGGGATGCTGCCACTGCTGACAGTTTGCCCTGTCTTTGAGGACCATTCTGGGTGAAGGCCCAGGTTTTCACCTGGAGCTTCAAAGGCCAGAGACACTCCTAGAAGTCCTAGGTGAGACAATGTGGGGTTGGGAGCAAATGCTCTGAAAGCAGACAGTGTCCTTGGGAAATAGAGAGCACCCGGCCCGCCCCTGGCTAGAGCCAATCAACAGCTGCCTGCCAGGCAGAGTAACCCCGGGAGGGCTCTCTGGTTTCTGTGACCTTGCTGTTTGGGGACCCTCTGCCACATATATCTGTGATTTGATGTCACAATTTGCTGCCTGGTTGCAGTCCAAGCAGGGACACTGCGTCCTTGCATTCTGGGCTTCAGCTCCAGGACTAGTGGCATCTTCCACCTGGCACTGTCCACAAGTCTTCTGTTCCTGCCCCCTCCCCGCCCCCAAATCTGAGCCTGACTTCTGTCCCTGCACAGATCTGCTCTCAAACCTTCAGGCAGAGCTGCTGCCAGGACTGTAGGGCTGGTGTTAAGGCGGCAGTGGGGGTGGGGGGGTGAGCCCTTCATGATACCAAGCTGGCAGTTCACAGTGGCCTTAGCAGGGGCCTGGGGGTAGGAGCTGAGAGTCCTGAGTGGATCAGCCCTGCCTTGGATGTATCTCTGTTTTATAGGTGCTGGAAAATGCGAAGTACTTTTCTCAAGGGAGTTTTGAGTCTCACAGTGTCTGCCAGCTCATCTCTATCAGCCCTGCACCAATGCTGCTAACATACCCAGACTTCATCATAGCTGACAAGTAGGGATCCAGAGACGTCCTCCTAGGTCACTAGACATTGTCCTCTTCTGTTATGCACCTGAGTGTGATTCGGGGTTTTCAGCCCCAAGATGACAGCCAGTATGGCAGAGGGAGGGGCCTTGACATTGTTGTCTGTTTCAGTTCTTTGGTTGTTTTTTAGAACAGGGTTTCTCTGTGTACCCCTGGATGTCTTGGATATACCTATATATACCTGAATATACCTATAGAGCAAGCTGGCCTCAAACTCAAAGATCTGCCTGTCTGTCTCCAAGTGCTGGCATTAAAGGCATGTGCCACCACTGCCTGGGCGACATTGCTGACTTAAAGCAAAGAGTTCCTCTCTACCACTCTAGTACACTTCCCACCAGAGCACAGACCTTTCCTGGAACTGTGTGTTCCGAACAGCCTGGATCCCAGCCATCTCGGGACCCTCTGGGCCCTGAAGACTGAGAAACAGAACTTGATCTTGGCCTGCAGCCAGAGTACAAGCCTGGCTTGCCCTCTGGGTCTGTGGTTAAGCAGCAGTGTCTCCAGGGCAGCAGGAAGTGGCCCAGGCCCACATGCAGCCCTGGCTGGCAAGAGGAACAGTCAGACAGCTCTACAGCCAAAGCTGGAGGGAGCTCAGCAGCCACCCAGGAGGCAGAGGTAGGAGCAAGGGACAGAATGGTCCTCAGGATTCCAGTGCCAACTGTAGATGTAGCCTAGGTATTTACTCAGCATTCCCGAGAGTGCAGACTCAGCAAGCCAGGGAAAGCAAGCCAGTAAGCAGCATCCCTCCATGGCCTCTGCATCAGCTCCTGCTTCCAGGTTCCTGCCCTGCTTGAACTCCTGTCCTGACTTCCTCTAGCAATGGACTATGATCTGGAAGTGTAAGCCAAATAAACCCTTTCCTCCCCAACTTGCTTCTGATCATGGTGTTTCCTCGCAGCAATAAAACCCAGGCTAAGACACCCACCTAGTTTAGATTTTTAGTTGATGAAGTTAGATCATATGGGTTTGCTGTCTTTTGCAATTGCTCCTTTTGGTCTTCTTGGTGTTCACACAGATAAGGCCACGTTCCCAAGGGCAGCCAGCTTCCCAGGCACAACCAGAACCAGTGAGAACAAGGCAGAGCCTGTGTGTGGTTAAGCAGACCTCAGTGTTGGACTTTGCCCTCTGTGGCTCCCTTGCCTTTGAATCTTCCTTTGGACCTGGTGAGGTAGCATTTGCCACCAAGCCCAGTGTCCTAGGGTTTCCATGCTGTGATAGAACACAGTGACTAACAACAGCTTGAAGAGGGAAGGGTCTATTCCATTTCATACTTCCAGGTAACAGTCTGTCGCTGCAGAAAGTCAGGGCACGAACCCAAGAAGGCCAAGAACCTGGATGCAAGAACTGAGGCAGAGGCCATGGAGGAACACTGTTTACTGGCTTGCTCCCTCAGCCAGCTTCACTCATCAGTAGTACCTCCCACCATGACCCACATTGATTATCCATCATCAGTTAAGATAATGCCCCACAGGCTTGCCCACAGGCCTTTGTAGTGAGGGTGTTTTCTCTACTGAGATTTCCTAGTCCCAAATGATTCATGAGTGTATGTCAAGTTAATGTAAAACTTACCAAGACTCCAGCTTCCTGAGTTCAATCCCTAGAAACCACATGGCAAAGAGACTCCACAAAGATGCCCTCTGACCTCCGCATGAGTGCCCTGGCACGTTTGCCATGAGAGTCCTCAGGACTCAGCTTTGTCCATACCCTTGATGTAGTGCCAGGGGTGATGTTTGCCCCTTGACTCTCTCTCTGCAACAGCCAGGGCACCTCTCTTCCTTCCAGTTGGTTGATACAGAAAGATACCACTGAGTGTCACTTCCGGTGACTCCAGTCCCAGTGCTGCTCAAACTCTGAGCTTTCACTTTGCTTCAGGAGGTGTCAGGGAGCCGCCATGTCTGTCATAGACACCAAGCTCCTTTCCCTAGGGAGAGCTACCTACCCTGCAGCCTGGCAGCTCCCACAGTTCTGGCATTTTAACTGTGCAGAGAAGCAGATAGACTTCCTGCCATGGTTAACGTTAGCAGAGAGTGGCTGCTGCACCGAATCCTCACCACAGTGACACCGCAGTGCTACCTTTAGGACGCAGATGCTTGGTGGGGACACCCAGGAGTCTGTAGGCATGCATGCATAAACACACATAAACATTCATACACCCATGTGCACACACATGCAGATGCATATCCAGGCACACATAAGCATGCATGTCTGGCTTTACAGATGCATATTCATGTGCCCACACAAGTATAAATCTGTCCATGGCAATACACATGTGGAAATGTACACAAAATGTACATATTCACAGGTACATATACATACCTGTGCAGGTGCATGAACACAGAAGCATATATTTGTCCATGTGTACACATGGAAAAATGCACACATTACACCTTTTTGTACACAAACGCAGGCATGCATACACATGTGCATGTACCCATGTGTGTACACCTGTGCATATTCTATACACAAGAACATGCGTGCGCATTTCATACACACCTCTGCACACATGCATGCATGCATGTGTCTCTGTATATATACAGGATATATCCACTAAACCTGTCATTTTGCAAGGTCAGTGAATGGGATGCTTGTGTGAACAGTGGAAGGATGAATCCCAGCAGAGGGAATACCCTGCCCACAGACGATGGTCCTATACAAGCACTAAACACATTAGATTCTTAAAAGGAATCTTGCAAGAACAGCACAAACCCCCCCTTCCCGGGAACTCCTCCTGTGGAGCAGTCCTTGCCTCCCTCTGAGATCAGAAAAGCACCTGGAACTGCTCTGGCTGGTGAAGCCAGGCAGAGTGTTTAACGATGGGATCAGGCACTACCTGCGAGCCCACTGTGGCTCTCAGAATTGAAACTGTGATTGCCACACAGGAGGATACTCTCTACATTGTATTCAAACTGGGAAGACAAAGAAATTCCCTTCTCTTTTAGGGTTCTTCAAAAAGCAGATATGCCTAGCTTTTGATTTTGTTGTCTAGAGAGAGTCTCACTATGTAGCTCTCATTGGTCTGGAATTTGCTATGTAAAACAGGCTGGGCTCAAACTTTTAGAGATTCTACCTGTCTCTGCTTTCTAAGTGCTAGGATTAAAGGTATGTGCTACCACACTCGCAAAAATTATATTTATTTAGGTATCTGTCAAGGAGGAAGTTGTCAAGCTTAGTGGCAAATGCCCTTACCTTTTAAGCCATCTCTCCTGTGCCTAGTGTTTTGTTTTTTGTTTTGTTTTATTTTTTTTTTAATGGAGTCCTATTAAGAGACCTGAATGCCTGCAGCAGTGTGTCCTTGCAGACTCCTGTGGGCTCCTGGGGAGCTGTGAGTTCAGGGTGGCCTGGGGCAGAGCTACTAGCTACTCCTGAGTTACTCTATCAGGTCTCTGCATCATTAGACCTTAAAAATAAGGCTATAAGGAAAAACTAACCAACCTTGCCCAGGCTGCCTCTGAAATGGGGTGAGGAGACCTCCATGATACTCCTGATGACAATGACAATGACGATGGGGATGCTGGCATGTCACAGGCTCATGTTTCCTACCATGCTATCCACCAGCTCTGTCTTGCTGCCCTGTGAGTTTCCCATCATCAAGGAGGCAGAATGTCTCTTCATTTTATTTCCGTATTGAATTATTTTCTCATCTTTGGACAGCCACTCATCCAGGCTGCCTTTCACTTTCTGCTGGGTTACTTCTAGGTCTCTGTGGCTTTGCGGTCAGCGAGGTGTTCTTTTGTCTCAGTCATTTGTCCTTCCTGTTGTGGACAGTGTCATCCAACTGCAGAAGAGGTTTGGAGTCCATTCCTCTGTGCCTTTGAGGGGTTTGTGTATTAAATGAAAACTTCCCCTCTCTGAGGATTTCTCTTGCATTGTCTTCCAGCCCTTTTCCTTGGCTCAAGGCTATGAAGGAGGTCTGATTTGATTCCATCCTATCCAATGGCAGGCATGCAACTGTAGGAGCTGTGTAGGAGCACAGGCTCTAGAGCCAAGAATCTGGACTCAAACACTGACCCTGCCAAGGGCAAGGAAACAGCAGCCAGATGAAACAAGTCCTGAGGCTTCAATCTTGTAAATATACAAGATTGAGAGATTGATTGAGAGAGCCTAAGCTGAAAGTATCCAAATCAAACATACAGAGGCCACCACAGCTGTGAATCAAGACACATCTTATATTGGCTATATAACTAGGCTTTATGGACTGTGGCCACACCCTGAATGCCTCTCATCTCATCTTGGAAGTTAAACAGAGCCTGGTCTGTTTAGTACTTGGGTAGGAGAACTTGGTCTTATCATCCATGTGGCACTGGTTTGTACTAAGGAAAGATGAGACTGAAGGTCATAGAGCCTTGTACCAAGGATCCAGGAGGCTGCTGAGGTCAGGGAGTGTGTGACCTCACTTGCAAGGAAGCCTTGAGAGACAACTGTGTGAAGCCTGAGCTTCTGTAGAGATCCCAGGGTGTTGGAGATGCCAGGACCATATGAGCTGAGGGAAGCTGAAAGCATAGAGTGGAGATGAACCATGAAAGAGACTGTGCTGCAGGCAGCAAGGATGGAGGTGGGCAGCCACTGTTGGACTGAGTCTCAGGCGCTCTACACGGGGCCACAGGGTTGGGTGTTTCCCCAACTGGCTTTTAGACTCATCTTGATCTGATTGTTCCTTGGTATGTTCCCATCCCTCCCATTTGTAGTGAGAATGTTTACAGTATGCCATTGTATATTGCAAGCATATCTCTCTCATGTTATAAGAGTTCACAGTTAATAGATTGTCTCAGGTGAGACTTAAACTTTTAAAGAGTTTTGGAACTGTTAGATACCATGGGGGCATTTAGAGCTGGAATAAATTCATTTCACATTATGGACAGTTATAAACCTACAGGGACAGGAGGATGAAGGGTATAGCTTAAAAGTGTCTGGATGCCGGGCAGACAAGGAGTAGACTCGTGATGGTAAATATTGATCATTAACAGGATCTAGGGTCATCTAGGAGACAAGTCCCTCTAGGAGAATCTCTAGGCAATGTCTTTGAGAGAGTTTCTTGGTTAAGTTAATTGAGCTGGGAAGCCCCACGCTAAGGGTGGTCAGCAGGACTCCTTGAGCTGGCCAAGATTGAATGAAAAAGGAAAAAAGTGAGATTATCTCTCTCAGCTTCCTGACCGGATGCCATGTGACCAGCTTCCTCACCTCCTGCAGCAGTGTCTTCTCCATTATGATGGACGGCACCCTTCATCTGTGAGCCCTAGTAAACTTCACCATGCTCCCTAAGTTGCTTTTGCTGGGCACTTTGTCATCAGGATGGTCGTTGCATCAGGACCTCCTGGCCTCTGCCCTGGAGCATCCTTGAGCTTCTTGTACTCCTGACTCCATGTATCCTCACTGTGAAATATGGTCCATATCCGGGATGAGGCATCAGCTTTGCCCAGTGTTTTCTGAGAGCTATCTTCAAGGGGTTTTGAAAGCATGCGCTCCTGGCCAAAAGAGAAAGACAGGGATGTCCCAGTCCAGCCATTTTAGCCTTTGTCTCAAAACCGGTAGGTTTGGTGCACTCACCTTGTATCAGGTCTGGTAATAGTCCTGCTTGGGATGTTTTGATCATTCTGTGCTGACATGTGGCTCCTGAAGTGCCTAGTGATAAGTTTTTCTCCACCAGTGAAATGAGCCAATTCCAGACAGATTAAAGTATAGAAAGGCAGGTTTGTCAGGAAGCAGCTCTCGAGCAAGTTTACCAACCACACAGGTGGGGGTCCGTTGCCATGTAGGTTGGAGAGACAGAGTAGCTGAGAAGACAAAGAGAAAGCACTCATGCAGAGAGAAGAGACCAAAATGTCTACATTGTATATGGAAGAGCTTCTGAGGCAGGGAAGGCTCAGCTCCTCAGCTTTTTTCTTTTCCAACCTGTAACAGAGGTGGCTGCCAGCCATGTGGCTATCCTTAATCAAGATGGTGCTAAAGCCATGATTCCACCTTCTTTATCCCATAAATGAGATGGTGGCCAGCCACGTGCTGTTTATATCTTTCCTGCCACTGGCTGATGTGCAGCCACGTGGCTGTGGGAAGGGGGTGGATTTAGAGTAGCAGGCTGCTCCCTCACCATCAGTGTTGCTGCTCTTCCCTGGGCCTCACAGGATGGGATGGGATGCAGGTGGGGTGGGGGTGGGGCTAGGCAGCACCTAGGGCTGAGTGTGCGGAGGTGCTCAGCTGCTGAGGCTGCGCTGCAGTGATGAAGGGGAGCAGGAGAGCTTGGTTCCAAAACACTGGACATAGGGACTTCAGACCAACTTGGATAAATTTTTTGGTTTTAGATCTGGTGGTACCCACTCTCCCAGCCTTTGCAAGAGACCTGAGGAGCTATGGAATATAGTCCCACCCAACAGCCTGGGGTCTAATGGTGGTGGTGGCTAAGCCTCAGACTTTTTCAGACTTGGGACAAACAGACTTGAGATGCTCATAACCATGATTTTCAAAAGACAATAAGCTTGTCTCTGCTATGGGTTGGAGAAAACAAAAACCAAAAAACGAAAAAACAGCATACCTTGCTTGGTGGCCAGGATACCCAAACCTTGTAACATAATAATAACCTCCTTGGTGTTAATTTTAGGAACATTAAATTGTTTACACCTAAGCCGGGCATGGTGGCGCACGCCTTTAATCCCAGCACTCGGGAGGCAGAGGCAGGCGGATTTCTGAGTTCGAGGCCAGCCTGGTCTACAAAGTGAGTTCCAGGACAGCCAGAGCTACACAGAGAAACACTGTCTCGAAAAACCAAAAAAAAAAAAAAAAATGTTTACACCTGTTAGAACTTGGTTTTTGTCTTCTGAAAATTACGGCTATGATTATGGATTCAAAAGTCTTTTACCCGAAGGCTCCCTGGAACAAAGACCAGGTCTATGTCCTGGCACAGATGTGCTTGGCCTGGCCAGGCAGCTCAGCAGGGAAGACCCAGAAGGGGCAACTGATGCTCCAAGGCTACTCATAGAGTCCAAAAATTGAGTCAGGCAGAGAGAAGGATGAGGGAAAGGAGAGGTCCCATGTGGCCGCAGAGGAACCCCGCTCCCCTCGCCCCTAGTCTCAGCACCAGATAAGTTATTCTCCCCCAGTGAAGTGAGCCAATGAAGACAGATTAGAGTATAGAAAGGAAGGTTTCTTGGGAAGCAGCTCTGGGACGAACAGGAGGAGGTCAGTGAAGTTGCCATGGGGGCGGTGGGGGAGATAGAGGGGAGGGGAGAGAGAAAGTGTGCAAAGAGAGGAGAGAGACGCAAATGTCTGCCTTAATTAAATAGGAGAGCCTCTGGGGAAGGGAGGCCTAGCCCCCTGGTTCAGGACAGAGGGCTAGATGTGCCCGTCATGCTCTGTAACAGGTAGGAACTGAGGAATGCTGGGAGAGCCTGGAGGCTAGGTCCAATTTGGTATGTCAAATATGCAACTCTGCTGTTTGTCCGGAGTCTGAATCCTAACACCTAGCAAAGGCTTGGACATGTTTTCATGCACTCAGTGAGTGCCCTTCCTGTCCTTCATGCGGGGCTGTGTCCTTTTTGCCCTGTTCTCTCTAGATTGATCACCTAGCCGGTCCCAAGACTAAGCTCTCCAAATGGTCTTCCAGGTGACCTGGATAGGTTGGCCCTGAGGCCCAACTTGAACTCTGTTCCAAACCAGGAACTGCCGTCATTCAATAGAGTGGCTTGTGTTTACCGGCTTGGCACTGGTCTACTACGCTACAATCGCCCTGTGAAGGAGGACAAACGACACGGGTGCCCTCATCCCAGAAGAGGAGACAAAGACTCAGGTGAAGAGACTTCCTAAGGCTACCTACCTATGTATCTAGAACCCTTGACCATCACTGGCTCCCAGAGAGTCCCTCAGAGGACCAAGCAGTTTCCTCCAGAGCCGCCAGACTTTCCTAAGAGAGCAATTCTATCCCTTGAAGGCTCTGCCTTGACTTGGGGTGGAGATGGGGGACGTGGGCTATGCGTCTCATAGGTTGAACTCTGTGGTGATTTGAATATGCTTGGCCCAGGGAGTGGCACTATTAGAAGATGTGGCCTTTTGGAGGAAGTATGTCACTGTGGAGGTGGGCTTTGAGAGACCTTTCTCCTAGCTGCCCGGAAGCTAGTCCTCTGTTTGCCTTCAGATGAAGATGTAGAACTCTCAGCTCCTCCTGTGCCATGCCTGCCTGGATGCTGCCATGCTTCTGCCTTAATGATAATGGACTGAATCTCTGAACTGTAAGCCAGCTCCAATTAAATGTTGTCCTTTATAAGAGTTGCCTTCATCATGGTGTCTCTTTACAGCAATTGAAATTCTAAGACAAACTCTATACCTTGCCTTAAGGGCAGGCTGAGGGCCTAGGACATGAGCAACTAATTTGAGCCACAAAACATTGAATTCTTATAGAAACAGGCAGTTCACTGACGTAGCCACCTCAAAGGAGACAGATGATAGAGATCAACTCTGGGTCCTATCTGTCTCCTAGGCTCTCCCGGGGTCACCCAGGGAAAGAATGAGAAACGGAATAAGAAGTGGACCCCTGAATCCTGGAAGGTGGGCTAGAGCCATGTTCTCTCTCCAGTTGTCCCACCTTCACAGAATCCTCTAATTGCCCTGCCATGCTTGCCCCAAAGTTCTTCCCAACATGGCTGAGTCCTCCCCACTATCTCCCAAAGCCTGGGACATGCAGTGAACAGAAATATTGACATATTTCAACCACAGCCCTCCTACCATGGGCACTCTTCCAAGAGGCTCTAGGGGCCCTGGTCTGCTTAATAGTCAATCCAAGTTTGTAGGGTGTGGAGGGGCTAGGCACCACTAAGGAACATGAAGGGGGAGCTGGTGGCAGGAGGTCCATGGGATGCCCACTCACAGCGCCTGCTCGCTCTTGTGCACTCTTGTGCAGCAGCACTCTAAGGTTGCAAGAACGGCCTGCCTGTCACTGCTCCCAAACCACAGCTGGGTGGGGGCAGGACCAGGTCTGACTTCAGGTGCATTTCCTTTCCCTGAGGCCCCCTGAAGTAAGCAGAGATTCTCCCCTGACCCCTGACCCCTTGGATCTTGAGGCCAAGAGGGAAAAATTCAGAAGTGCCCAAAAGGTCAGGGCAGCAGAGAATGCAGCTCCTAGGCACCTGGTGCTGCCTTCCTGGGAGGCTTGCCAAAAGAAATAAAGCCCTGAGCCCTGGCCATGTGCTTCCCCACCTGCCAGCACCTCCCCAGGCCCAGCCAGCTTGTGACTAAGAAATAACAATCAACTCCGCCGATGCTATTAGGAAAATGTTATTTTTCAAGTGCTGCCAGATCCCAGAGGTTGAATCTGTGATCTGAGAAACATGTGAATGTTGCCACTGGCAGCCATGGCCTGAGACAGCCACTGAGCATCCCCCAGCCTCCAGAGGAAGGGAGTGCCTATGCTTGTCAGTGTGCTGGTAGTCTGAGGGTGGGAGGACCAGGGTGTACAATACACCCACTCTTCCCAACTTGAGAATGAGAGTCCAAACTCTGCCTGAGGTAAATGTTCCCTTCATCTTCTACCCCTGTGGCCTACTTTGAACAAACATAGGGCAAACCCCTTCCTCTCAGGCCTTACTTGGGGAAGCTTAAGCAGGTCCAGTGGACTGGTGCTGACGTACTTAAGTGTGAACACTGGTGCTGCATACTTAAGTGTGAACACTGGTGCTGAGTACTTAAGTGTGAACACTGGCTGCCTTCTTGGGCTCTTTGCTTTTGGCTGAGCCACACTGGGGCACTGCTAAGTCAGGTAGGAGGGAACTGGGCATTCTACCGACTGAATTCTACTGTGGGGTGCTGGAAGGCTAGATTGACAACAGGCTGGGCTGAGGGCCAGGAGCTCTGCCATGCCAGGGCACAAGAAGCACAGGACCCTAGTTAGGTCAGGAGCCCAGTGGACCACAGTCCCCCACTTGTGCTAATGCCCACAGTCCTGTCCATTCATGGGTGCAGTTGAGTCTAAGCCTGTTCTCACTTGGTGTATGTAAGCTGCTTACTGGGTCCTATGCTGTAGGCAGAAGTTTCTACAGATAGCTGTGGTTTGGAGGCTGAAGATAAATGTCCCCAGCTTGCTGCCTCAGGAGGCTGGGAACTGGAGCCTGGGGCCCTCTGCCAGCCAGTCTCCAGCTGCTGTGTCTGTTTAGTACAGCTGAATATGGATATGGAGGGAGAGAAAGACCAGAAAAGGCAAAGGGTGGACATACTGCTGGCCGCTGGGGACAAGACCTTCCTGGTGAACATAAGGCTGCCCCAGCCCATGCTCCACATGTCCCAGCTCATATCAGTGACTCCCACGATTGGGGTAGGAGTCCTTGGAAGTCCAGAGTCGTGAATCTCATCTGTTCTGATTTGTTGGCCCTAGAGGGCCTCCTTTTAAACTGCCTCTTGCCAGTCAGCAGTGAGAGGCTGAGAGGAGGCCTTGGGGGGGGGGGGGGGTGGAGATGCTGGCTCCAGAACCTGAAGAAAAGCTGAGCAACTGGCCTTGGAGCCGATTGTGGGGGCGGGGAGGCTTGCCTGGCTCGGGTCCAGGGAAGAGGAGGGCTCCTATGTCAACTCAAGGAAGACCAGGGACCTTCAAGTAAACAATGTTCTGGAGTTAGCCATGACCACTCCCATCCGCCCCCCCCCCGACACACAAACACACACACACACACACACACACACACACACACACACACACATATCCTGGGAAAAGAAAAACCTTAAGCCCGCCCGGAGGACCCGGGAGGCGCCCCGCCCCCGCCGAGCTCCGCCCTCAGCCCCTCCCCCTGCAGGTGCTTGTCCCGCCCCCGCGGGGGGTCGCGGAGGCTGGGAAGGGCTCGCAGGGGTCTGCGCGCGACCGGCAAGGGCGCGGGCGGTGAGGGGGCGCTGCCTTGTGCCTGCAGGCGACCCTGCTCAGGGAAAGTCGGCCGCGGGGACGTGCTCCTGGACGCCGCCGCCTCACAATGAACGACCTGGACACGGAGGTGCTGCCCTTGCCGCCAAGGTACCGATTCCGTGACCTGCTTTTAGGAGACCAGCCATTCCCGAACGACGATAGGTAAGTGACGGAGCTGTCCGCGGTGCTGAGTCCCGCACGAGCGCACGCGCACCCTTCACGCCCCCCACCCCAACCCCAACCCCCGCTCCGTCCCAGCAGCCGCCACAACGTTCTTCAACTTTCTCGGTTTCCCTGGATAGAAAGTTTTGGGTGGGCTGGGATCCGGCGCCTCTTCCTGCGGGGACCTGGAGCGGGAAGCGGGGGTGCTTGCAGGCTCTGATGCACGGGGGTTGAGGGTGGAGTAGGGGGCTAACTCTGTCTCCCCGTGCACGGACGTCCGTTCTCATCCCCAACCCCAGCGCTCCACTGATTTGAGGATCAGTCAGGTCTGTACGCACTATGGCCGCGGAGCCCCGCAGCCAGCCAGGTAGTCACCAGGGGTCAGTGTCCTTCAGACTCGTTTCAGCATGGTCACATTTTCAGAGTGAAGGCGGTATGACGGTATGACGTTCCCTCACCGCAAATTCTCCTCTGTGCTTTAAGCAGGGGTCAACCGAATGATCCTATGGAAATAGCTCCTAAGTGAAGGGGCTTGGCAGGAAGCTGGAAAGAAATGTCTCTTTCTGCCTTTTCCCCAAATAACTCTCTTGGTAAACACTAGTGTTCTTGCTGCCAGCCTCAGGGGAGGTGCTTTCCTTTCAGCAAGGGAAGATGGTGAAGGACACTGGCAGACTAGGAAAGGCTGGCTTATGATCAGAAACTTCTACTTCTTCTTCTGTTCATCACCTTCCCAGGGCTATGTCTCCCCCAACCTTGGACTTGGATGCACTTTCCCTCAAACAGCGTAGTTCCTTGAGTTAGGACAGAAAGTACATGAGCCTGCAAATTGTCAGGACACACACTGAGCACTTGAAACAACCAACTGGGAAATCACTACTGAGAACGAATCATGTTTGTGAATAGGTCAGTGTGTTCAGAGCTGGAGTGCGTGCAGAGTGATCTTGATCATTGCTTTGCCTACTGGACCGATGATTTTCTAACAGATGTCCCTGGGTGTTCAGAACTGCAGGGCAGAGACGTATGTGCACGGGTGTGTGTTCCAAGTCCTCACTGGTTAGAACCAGGGAGTTTGGATCTTGTGCGGGCATGTCTGTTCACTTGTCTTTTGCTATGTAGCCCAGGCTTGCTTTGATTCAGCATCCTCCTGCCTCAGCTCCTTGAGTGCTGGGATTTGCAGCTGTGTGTCACTGCATCTGGTTTTAGAGGTGCATTTAGATTTCATGCTTTCTTGTCTTTTGAACCAAGTGCTACAGTAATACACGTACCTGCCCGAGGAAGACCCTGGCTTTGGTCTAGTTAGCCGCATCTGCTCAGACAGAGGGAAAGATGGGTTGTCTTGGCTCTGCCATCTGCAGGTGGGGACTTCACATGGCAGGGCTTGGGCTTCTGTGAGTCCCATTTCCTGTGCCTGACCTCTTAAGTCAGCGCTCCCTCCCTCCTGGTGCCTGCTCCACTGGGATGCGGTGAGTTCCGGGAATTAGCAGCTGCGGAGAGTTCTCCCAGTGCTTGGTAAGAAATGGCATCTGTCTTCCCAAAGTGCCTGGGGCCTGACTGGACAGATGCCAGTGACTAGCTGATGTAGCTGAAAGACTGCCTCCCTCCCTTTCCAGGCATGGATAGTGAAGATTCCTGTTGTCAGCCATAGGGTGGCAGCCACAGTCTGCCTGGTAACAGCTGTCTTCTGCCCTGGGGTGAGAGACTGTTGTTAGGGCAGTGGCAGTTTGTGCAATGTTTTTAATTGTGATACATAATGAAACATAAATTTTAAAACAGTAAGATTAAACAAAGCCAGGGTTGGCACAACCCTCGACTCTCAGAATATTTCCCTTCCCTTCCAAGTCACTCCCTTATCTCTAAAGCTATCTTTCTCCCGGGAGCTTCTTTAGTATCACCGGAGTGGGTGAGTCTGGCCTCTCATGACTTCCAGGCTTTGGTCCCTCTGAGCCCCTAGGTTCTCATCACAGGCAGGTGATACAGAAAAGTGTGGGCTGAGGTCTGCTCCAGAGCATCTGAGCCCTGTGTGTACACAGACCCAGCACAGACTTCAAGCTGAATGTGGAGAGGGCAGAGGAGGTCCCTCCTGCTGCCTGGAACCTGCCCGATGGTCCTGCTGTCACTCCCTCCAAAGCTTTGTCCCTTCCCTCCCCCTCCTCCATACCTGTCTCCTCTTCCTTCTGCATCATCACTGGTTCTCAAAGTGGAGGATGGCACTGGGAACCCTTCTCCACTACTATGATGTTGGCCTAAGCAACTGTGCCATGTGTCTAGGAGGGCTTAGACAGGGACAGAGGGAAGGCAGGCTCTATCTGCCCTGCTTACTCCCAGGAGTTCTCTGGAGTAGCCAGCTGCAGAGAGGTCCCAGGCTGCAGGCAATGGGCTTCTGCACCAGGGGGATGTAGCATAGAACCCTCACAGCCTGGGGTAGTGGTCTCAGTGGGGGCAGGGGGTGCTGGGCTAACTGTGTCCCAGCACAGGACAGGCTCAGGTTAGAGGTTTAGCACCTCCCTCTTTGCCCACTGGTCTTGCCCCACAATTAGCTCTGCTGGGCAAAAGTGGGGTGATATGCCCCCCGACTCTTGGAAGGCTGTAAGCAGGCAGGAAGGGCCGTGTGGGTTTCCTGTTCCCCAGAGGAATAAAGCTACTGCCGGTGAGTCACTGCAGCTTCCGAGGCCTTGACAGGGAGGTGCTCAGCCACCCACATGTGCACATGAGGCTGCACCGCCAGCCTGGGCACTCTTAAGGACACTGAGCACTGCACACAGCCCATGAGGGGTGGAGTTGAGATCTCACCCACACTGGGGCCCATGTTACTCTGGATAAACTCCCACCATCTGTGCTAAGGTCTGAGACCTTCGAGGGGCGGGGAACAGTCAGAGAGAGCTCAGTGGCTCCTGTTGCATTCAAGGTTCTAGACCAAGGCCTTGCCCCTTATGATACCTTACTGTCCCAGCTGCAGGAGTCCTGGGCATCTTAAAGAGGTTGGGTATACTCTCCACCCAGATCTACCCCTCCAAGTTCCCTGATCTGGGGGCGGGGGTATAGACTCACATTCTCCCTGTAAATGTATGAAGACTCCTGAGAGGGTGTTATGAGAGGCCTCAGGCTGTGGTGTTGACGGAGTGTCTGAATCTCAGAGTCTTGTCCTGGTCTGTAAGAGTGACTAAGGCTTCAGTACCACCACTGGCCCTTTGTCCACAGGATGAACAGGGCACTACCAGGCTGCTCAGAAGAGCCAGCCATGGGAAGATAGGACCTAGTAGGTCACCACTGGCTGGGCTCTAGGCAGGTGAAAGCAGGTTTGTCCCTGGATTAGTCTGCTCAGTTCAAACCTGAAGGGAAGTCTTCAGGGGTCCAAGGTGCTGCTGAAGACGGCAGGCCAGTGCAGGCCCCATCTGTGCTGTCCCTAACTCTCAGACAGTGGAGCTCAGCTCACTTCTCTGAGGCAAAAGCATTGAGAACGTTCTGACAGAATCATAAAAAATGGGAAGCAGAAAGTGCCCTGTGGCCAGGGCAGTGGGGTGTCCCCCATTGAGGAGAGCCATGGGGGTAGAGAGCCCGTGGGACCTCCTTTCCCTTCCTGTCAGGAACTGAAAGTGTACCAAGTTACCCTTTGGGGACTAAGCTGAACCCTTCTCATGAGATGCAGGCCCTCTACCCAAGTCTCCAACACCGAGATTAAGGAAAGGTGCCTCGAGGGACAGCCCTGCACTCAGAACTACTCACTGAGATTGTTAATGACCATAGAGCTGGGCTGGGCAGTGCTGCTGAAGGGGTGGGGCTGGGCTGGGAGTGGAGAACTCCGCTGGATAGCTGGATGCCCACTAAGTGCCCTCCTCATCACTCTTGAACGAGCTTGCCCTGGGGACCAGGGCCTGGCTCCACATCCTGACCACTCCCACAGCTTCCGATGCCCTGTCCTTACCCCTACCCTTGTAGTCTGCCTCTTCTGCTGCATATTACCATTCGGATCCAGAACCCTCAGCTCTGCCTCTGCTGGGCAGCCTTGCTTGCACCCCACCCCACCCCACCCCACTCTCTGTACATCCCTTCCAGGACAAGTAGCCTCCTATTTGCACCTTGAGCCAGCAGTAGGTGACCAGAGGGCTCTGGGACCAGAGTTTGCATGAAGCCCTCGAGGGTAGCTCTAAGGTGGGAAGTATTAGGGACACATCTAGTTCTCCTTTGGAGGTTCCTTGGGCCTTGACCAGGAGCCCTTATGGATCCCAAGTTAACACACACAAGAGGAACAAGCATCCAGTAATACTTGTTCAGAAATGGAAAAGGAGCTTCGACGATGGAGGGTGTGGCCTGGCTTGAGCCAGGGTGGTAGTGGGTGGGATATGTAGGTCATGCCTGGTCAAGAGTCCAAGGTGACAAAAGGGGTTCAAGAAGGAAGCGGGGTACTACTGGCGATGAGGGATGAGGCAACCAAGGAAAGGCCAGAGCACAGGATCAGAGATGGAGCTAGGAACCCCAGAAAGCACAGTAGCATCTCCGGCACACTCAAGACTGGAGCTACCCAGCTGACTGGGGCTTCATACCTGCCAAGAGCAGACTTCAAGTGAACTGATGGGGCAGGAGATGGGAACTGCCATGGCAGAGGACAGAGCAGGAGATGATGATAGGCCTGTGAGGCCCTGGAGCAAGCTAAGCACTGCTGCCCACTGACTGGCACTGGGTTTCTGTCCTGTGTTTCCTGCCCAAGGCTTCTGAACCCAGGAAAACATCAGACGGTGCTGCCTCCCACAGGGACTTCATTTCAAACAGCATCTAGGTGCTTCCCTGGCTCTGCAAAGGCTCGACTGATGAACGGGACAGGCCGTGAACTGCTGCCTGACTTAACCTGCATCCTTCTCTGGGCTGGGGCGCTCAGCTAGGGGTCACCAAGGTCAGAAGGGCCAGCTCCCTGGACTCCAGGAGCTCACTTAGATGTCAGTGTGCTCTCTCTCCATCTCTCTGTGCCCCGTGGTTATACTCTTGTGCCTCCTAGATGGTTGAATCAAGGCCTGGTTTCAGCAGGAAAAATGAGGACAGGGTCTGAAAGATTCTGGAATGTTCCGGTACTCTCAGGTGTCCTAAGCAAGATATAGGTTGAGACTTTTCAGATCATTGTCCAGGACCAGGGCTGGTTTCCACATGTCTCTACACTCAGTTGTACATGGGGTGAGGGGTTGACCATGCCTCTACACTTAGCTATACAGGGAGTTGGATGATCTGTCCCCTACTATACACTGAGCTCCGTAACAAGGAGCAGAGCCTGGAAGGTGAGCTTTGGGGCAGAGAAGTCAGGTGACCCTCGATATAGAGTAGTCCCAGGGTCAGTTATACCTTCCTCCTTCTGGTATCCCTGCCTGGGCATGGGATCTGGGACTTGGACCACCACCCCAGAGCTTGGGCCCTAGGAGGCTACAAACAAGCAGAACAAGCAGAATAGATGGGAGATGGGCTAGGATAAATATAATAGAATACAGGGGCAATGAGAGCTGTCAGTCCAAGGTACATTTGTGAGTTAAGAGAGCACCACCTGAGAAGCACCCTGGGGCCCATGTCTTCATTCACACAAGACACCACCTTAGTTGTACACCATCAGTTGACTAGTCTAGTCCCTTCATGTCCATGCCTGTGATGTCCAGAGACACCCTGAGAAGATGGATCTGGCATCTCCAGGGGCTAAACTCATATATCTCATCCTCTGAGTCAACACAGCTAGACACATATCTATCTTGGCCTTCTAAGCCCATGTTCTATGCCCACATCCTAGTGACTCACTTGCGTGACTTAAAATCAGATTCCTCCTGAATTAGCATAAAACAGAACGCAGAGGGCTGGGCCATGTGTTGGGGGTGGGGGGAAGGTCCTCTGGGGTCAGGATTAGTTGGGAGAGGGACCCTACAGTTTCTGGGGATTCCCCTGATTTCCCACACACTTCCTATAGCCTGCCGCATGCCACTCTGAGCTCTTCCATTTGGATGCAAACAGGGGGGCATCTTTTGTTTGCCCTTTATCTCTTTCAGTTGTGGGCAGTCATGAGCAGGCATTGAATAATCCTCAGAAGCAGCTCCAGAGAAGCACAGCTATTCTCACAGTCTTGAAGGTCAGAAGCATCCCCCCAGGTTCCTGGAGGCATCTAGCAGGTGCTGGAAAATGGGGTTCTTAGAGCAAGCACGTTGACTGCTCACAGGCCAGGTGTGGTGGCTGGTCCTTATCATCCCAGTACCGGGGAGGCAGAAATGGAGATTGGCTGGCCAACCAGTCGGCCTAATTGGTGAACTCCAAGCCAGTGAGAGACCCTGTCACAAAGGAAGAACTGTGGAGTTTACTGAGTATGATACCAAATGGTGTTCTCTGGCCTCTACACACGTACATGCACATATATCTACAACACAGAGAATAGGGGAGAGAGAGAGAGAGAGAGAGAGAGATAGTCATATGGACATCAGCCTCTTAAGCTTAAGGGGCTAGACACATGGTCACCAGTGAGGGACAGGGTCTTAGAAGTAGATATTGCTGGGGCCACATAGCTATGATCTACAGAACCAACATGGCCTGGGCCAGCCAGCTCCAACTCTGGACATCTGTCCTCCAGCACTAAGAGCTCATAGGGCATTTGGCTTCAAGGCACTCAGTTATGGTGGCCCAAAAACACTAATACCACCATCAGAGGTCATAGGTGTCATAAGAAGCCAGAGCCAAGAAGCTGGAAGCCACTAATGAGGAATGTGCTATGCCAGGCCCCATGGTACCAGCTCTGAAGATGGCATCTGACTGTCAAGCCACATCTGGGGCTAGGCTGTTTTCCTAGAGAATCTAAGTAGCCTGGAGATATACTAGAAAGTAGAAATGCCATAAGAGAGGCCCACCCCATACCAGATGAGGTGGAACGCAGTAGGAACCTCCTGGCAGGCCAGCCATCATGCAAAAACAATGAGAGCCAGCCTGCCAGCTGATCCTGAAGACTGAGGCTGATGGTGGAGACTGCATCCTTCCAACCTCGAGTTCCCTGAGAGTCTAGAAAAGGGGCCCTTTGCAGTCAAGAAGAGTTGCCATCCTCTAGGTGATGAGTCCCTGAGCTTGCTGGGGGAAATAGCCTGTCGTGGGGGAGGGGGATAGCAAAAGCCAGGAAAGGAAGATGTTCTGAGCAGGCTGCACAGGATAGGATGGATGAAGGAGCTTCACGGCTGCTCAGAACTTGTGTGGGATTCTTCATAGCTCTGTGCTGGGCAGGGCAGCCATCAAGTAGCAAGCCAAAGTGAATCCCAGCTTTGCAGGTGCATGGTCCGATCCTTGGGTCCCGAGTCCCATGAAGTGCTTGGACAGGAGAGTCAGAGATAGAGCAGAGACAGTCTGGGAGAATGCATGGTGAGGTTCTGAGCCCAGAAGTTCCCCTATCCATCTTCTGTTGCTTTAGATGTGGGCAGAGCCACACCTTTAGGGCCTGACCTGTGAGAGGTCCTTCTTGCTCCACCTCTCCACCCACAAGCCCCTTCCAATCTTAAGAAACTCCTAGCAAGTGCCACCTGCCACCCCAGGAAGTAAAAGCTGCCTTGCCCCTCAAGGTCCTGGCCGACTCAACTCAAAGACCTCGCCCTGTCCCACTGTTAACTTGATTCATTTGCATAGGCTCAGTATGGAAAGGGGAGCTTAGTCCTACGTCTCCAGTCTAGAGGGGACCCTGTTGAGCCTCTCAATAAGCTGTAGTGTCCTCAGAGGAAGTTGTGGCCTTGGGCCAGGCAGTTCCCACCCATGGGTACCAAAAGTGTTTTCTGCCCTCCCCGGCTCCAGAACAACCTGCCCCTTTCCTGCAGCACCCTCTGTGACACCTGGCTTGCCTCACATCCACCTGCATCCTCTTGGCAGGAGAGGCCTCTGGAGAGTCAAGGAGCACCTACAGAGCTAAGGAGTCTGCCCGAGACCCTTTCCCAGGTCACTGAAAAAAAAAAAAACGTTCAAATACGTCCATGTCTGGTTCCTGGGACCTTGCCTAAAACTATGTTACCTTGAGGGTGGTTGTATAGGAGATTTGAGAAAGAAACGTTATCCTGAAATGCAGTCACACGTGTCCACATTATAAGAGAGAGGCAAAGGCCTGGACTTCAGTCACTGAGAGAGCATTGGCCAGATAAGCAGATTTGGGATATTTTACTTGAGCAGGGGAGGGTAGCGGAAGTTGAGAAAGAAAATGTCAAAACATAAGCCAAAGAAATTTAATGTACAGGTGACATGTCCTGGGTCTCTCTGTATCACCCAAGGTCTCGCCCTGCACTTGGCCTGTTGTAGGATAGAGCCTCCACCGTTTATCGTGTGAGCCAGTTCCCCAGCAAACCCTCATGTGCTTATGTACTGTATGTTCTGTTGACTGTGCCGGACTGTCATGGAAGCATATTTCCTCTCAAATTCCCGTATGAGCAACCAACCTGCTGACACTTGGACCTAAGGCTCATGAGATGTAGAATTGACCGTGCCTGGTCTGATCTACAGGACCAAAACAATAGCGTGTGCTGATCCTAGCAGTAAGCACAGTAACTGTAAGCAGCCTCTGGCCCTTCTGGCTCTGAGTATCTAGTGGCCTCTTCATGGGGATCTAGCTTCTCTAGTCCTTTGTAAGTTGGACTCTGAGTCTGAGACCTACTGGACCAGACTTGCCTGATGTTGCCTCTGGACTCAGGTATCCCCATTAAAACTGACCAGATAGGCCCACTGGCAGTTACATTTCCCCCTTTATCACCACAAGATCACTTGAAGAACTAGCTCCTTCTCCATACACCTAAGGACTGTGGGCCTCTCGTAAACATCTGTCACCCCCCTCCCCATCCAATGAGGATAATGTTAGATCCATAGTCCCAGCTCAGAGCATCTTTATTTTGAATCACAGCACCCCGCACACTCCCAGTGTTTGCTAATTATATTATTCTCTTTACTCGACAAGCTTTAAAATCACTGCAATCTGTTCTGTAGCCAGATTTTGAATAATTATCTAACACTTGCTGCAAACCCACTTCCATGAGCTCCTGCTGACCAGAGGCATCCGTTTGCCCCCTTCCATTCTGGAGCAATTCAATTTGGAATTTCTTAGAACTGTCTGCAAATAACCTTTGAAGTCATCCACCCTCCCGAAAAGAGGTATTCGTGCCTGTGTCATGCTCCTGTGTGCTGCCCTACACCTGAGACATCTCTGTATCTGGCATTTGGGCGATATTTTCACAGGGTGTAATAGTTCTCTGCCTCTCCTTTTCTTCCACCAGATCTGCCTATGAACTATTGTTCCCATATACTTCTTCCCCTGAGGAAATCCCAAAGCCTCCTCCTTCAGCCCTTGATAGACACCCTTCCCCATCTGCATCCACAAATGTCCTTTGTCCTTCTAGCTCAGTAGACTGAGGATGATGAATATCCCAATGTACTGTGTCCTGTGGCTTATTTTCCTGGAATTTATTGCGTAGCTCTCCCTGCCCTGTAGAGTGTGTTTCTACATGTTAAGTGTATTTAAACACATGAGGTCAGTTGGAGGTCCTACCCATGGGGTCCAAAGACCTGTTGGAACAGTGTTTTCCACTCTGATGCCTGGTCAGTGTCAACCTCTGCCAAGTGATCAGAGCCATTGGCCTGGTCAGTAATTCCATTTCCAGCAATCTCTTTGGATTGGATTTGATTCACTCTGTAATATTGGGGTAGTGCCTGGGCTCCCAGAAAGCCTGAGTTGTAAAACTCTCTCTACTTCCGCTGTGGAGATAAGCTTACTTATCTGGTCTCTCAGAGCTGCTTTTATTGAACCTTGTGCTCATTACTCTGAGAGGTGCTTCCAGCCCTGGTGGCCAGCATTTCCTTCTGGCCTGGGGCTAGGTTTTGCTGATAGCCAGGCTCCCTGTCTTTAGAGTCATTTCCCTTGCCTGGTAAGTAAGCATAGTCACGCTGCTGTGCATCCCCAGCCCTGTCCATCCCCATTAACGTTGAGTCCTTCGCCCCAGCCCCTGCATCCGCCTTGCACTGCGTGTCTTTATGGAGCCAAGGACTCTGGGACTTCATAGAAACCGAGTCTCACAGGACCTGTCTTTTTCTGAATGGCTTCTTTATCAGCACAACATCTACCTCTGTGGTAGCCTGTGGCAGACTTCCTCTCTGCAGAGGCTGAGTGGTGTTCTCTCATGGACTGACTCATGACCTGTCCTTATGGTGCATAGCCACTGGGGCTCTCTCATCTCCTGGCTTTATGTAGCCACACCATTTCTGTTCCTTCTCCACACTACCTTTCCAGAACCCCAGAGGTGGGAAGGGCTATGTGAGCTCAGCTCTGGACCTCCCTCCATTTTAGATCTTATGAATGTCCTTGCTGTGACTTCCTCGCTCTCTGGCAATGCCCTAAGAACACCCCTGCCTGAAGATGTCCTTCTCCATGGACTGCCTCTCCGGCGAGGATAATGTTAGGTCCGTAGTCCCAGCTCAGAGCATCTTTATTTTGAATCACAGCACCCCACACACTCCCAGTTTTCAGGTCGTCCAGCTGGGCATGCTGTAGGGCCCCATGCCCTTTCTGCAGGGACAGTCTGAAGGAATGATCTTATTGAGAGGTTAAGATCTGATATCTCCCCAGCTAGACAACAATGCAAGTCAGGACAGCTACCTGCTTCCACCCATTTACCACCACCAAACTGTGGGAAGAATTCTCAGGATTTATGATTGTCCCACTTTAGCCTAAAATGGTGACCAAGTGAAGAGGCCAAATCTTCAAGGTTATTTTTCTCTCAGGCAGGGCATCTGCATGCATGCCAGGTTCTTGTACACTGCTCTGCTCTTGGGATTTCACCTGCAGACTTGGGTAACATATTAGCTGGGTATAGTAGTCCTTATCTCCCATTCCTTTTTTTTTTTTTTTTAAGTCCTAGGACTGTCATCTTCTCGTTCTTAGTACCCTGCTTCTGACACTGTTTTGTGAATGTGTGTGATGTTGCTTTGTCCTGTCCTGGCTTGGGTCTCAGGAACTGGATTCTGTCCTTTTATACATTGGTTTATCTCCTCTGGGTCTCGGAGGCTGCCCTTGAGTTGTGGTTGTTTTGCGCAGGTTTCACCCACAGGGACTCCATCCAGTTGGCTCGGAGCTTCACATTCCTCTATGCAAGGCCACTTTCAGTGTCACCTATAGCCTGGTGTTCCTAAAAGGAGGATCATTTATACCTTGGTTTCTATGTCGTTCATCCTGAGCCTTGGGACTACAGACTGTCCAAGCCTGGCACCCATCTTCTCTTCTTTGCCTCACTCCATAACAGGTTCTCTGACATCTGGAAACTCTCCTCTGTGTCCAGGTGCCAAAGAGCTCCATAAGAAACAGCACTGGACTCTGGAAGCAGAGGTGATGATCGTGCTTAAATTATACGTGCTCTGATCTATGTGATTTAGCAACAAGTGCAGCAGAGTCCTCCCTGCCCTAGATTCCCCACTACCACTATGAGGTTCTTCACAGGCATCAGCTTGAAGTCATGCCAGGTGAAATGCTCAACTCAGACTCTTGTCTGTTATCCGATTCTACTCAGGGAATTCAGATGGACACATGGAGACTCGCTGTACTCAGAAAATAAACACAGAACAGCCACACACGCTGAAGCAAGCAGCGAGGTCTCTGTCCCACTGTGCTCTGCAGATGTGGCCTCTGAACAGCCCACGTTGCTCAGGGATGCAAATGTGTTCTCTCTGAGCATGGAGCCCTGCATCCCTGACACTAATGCAACCTTCTACCCTTGCTCCTTGGTGACCCTAAGTTTCCCAAAGTCCTACTAGCACTGTCTGTGCACTGCAGTCTGTGCACACAGCATCCTGTGTTGTGCCCTGTTGTCTCTTAGTCTGAGTCCCACACATTACTGTGACTCATCCCACAACATGCCCTTGGGAAGTTTCATGGTCCCTTCTTGGGTTCCCAGGAAGGGCAAAGAGGCTTCTATCTGCAGGGGCACTCACTGAGCACAAATGCTTTGTTCCTCTATGGCCACATGAGCTGTGCTGAAGTGTAGTCAGGGGATGCTCGCATGGATATTAGCTCAGAGACTGAGGGCTGTTTTTATGAGGACTTGGAGCTGAAGCAGATAATTGGAAAAGACAACAAGGCAGTCTTTTTTTTTTAACACAAAGGCAATTTTATTCAAGTTTAAAAGAAAAACTGTAGGGCAGGCCAGCTGTAAAACACCCAGCTGTTGTCCTGGGTGAGCCACCTCAGCTGTGAAATGGATAGTCTGGGCTAGAAAAACCATACCAGGTATCTCTGAGTCAGCCTGTCTCCCCTTCAAATGCTCTGTTTCTTACTGCGTCCGTTTAGTGGGGGGAACCGCTTTATCCTCAGTTTCCCCACTGCACACTGCTCAGGTTGTCATGACTTTGGTTTGGTTTCGTGTGTGTGTCGGGGAGAGAGTGTATGTGTCTGTTCGTGTGAGTGTAGGCCTGTGTGCGTTGTGCATGGGTGATATGTCTGCATGCACATGTGTGTAGAGACTGGAAACAACCTCAGCTGTCTTCCTCAATTTCTCCCTTGGTTTTTTCCACTTGCTTTTGTATTTCAAGATGAGGTCTCTTCCTGGCACTGGAGCACACCAATTTGGTGAGGCCAGCTGGCCAGCAACCTCCAGGGATTTCCTGCCTCTGCTCTCCCAGGTCTCCGATTTTAAGTGTGTGCTATCACCATGTCTGGCTTTTTTTTTTTTTTTTTTTTTTTTTTTTTTTTTTTAATGTATGTGTTGGGACTTGAACACAAGTTCCATCCTTGTGTTGCAAGGACTTTAATAATTCTGTGCTATCTCCCCAGGTCCTGCTCAGGTTGTGAGGTGAGACTGTGTAAGTCCCCAGGTACCTGGCACAGACTAATAGACTGTATCTGGAGTGACCACACCTAAGATGGGAACCCAAGCTGCTGCTGGGCAGTGGTGGCGCACACCTTTAATCCCAGCACTTGGGAGGCAGAGGCAGGCGGATTTCTGAGTTCGAGGCCAGCCTGGTCTACAGAGTGAGTTCCAGGACATCCAGGGCTACACAGAGAAACCCTGTCTTGAAAAAAAAAAAAAAGATGGGAACTCAGTACAATTCAGGCATCAACCCTGACAGCCCTGAGATAGAATTGGAGGGTGAGGACCCTAAACATCAACATCAGGGAGAATGAGCACACGTACCATTTCCCATCTGACTAGAAGAGTGGGCCCACTTCACTCCGTGAGGCCCAGAGGTGGGACTTAGAGGATGGGTGGAACTCTGGGCTTCCTGCCATCCTGAGCAATACACCATGGTTCCCAGGACACACAAGAGTACCCTGTGATGTGGTAGATGCCCAGCAGAGATGGCTATCTTCTCTCTCCATCAAACTTCCTCTGGAGGTGAGCTACCAAGGGCCACATGAGCTGTGCAACCCTTTCTGCATCCCATCTCTCTTCAGCGCAATGACCGTTATCACCATTACTATTACTTCTGGTAGGAGTCGGGGTAAGACAGCTGTACACTGGAACTGCGTCCTCCCTGAGGCATCCAGGTTGGGACAAGAGCCTGGAGCCGACCTTGGTGCACGGGGAGCCAAGCTGACACCCTCCCCACTCTGGACCATTCCACTGTGCTGCGTGTTGGGGGTGAGGTGCGCGGTGGTTGCGCCCGGCGCCGCCCCCGCCTCCGCCACCCGCGCCAAGCGCTCCCGCAGGATGGCGCGGGCCAAGCTGCCGCGCTCGCCGTCCGAGGGCAAGGCGGGTCCGGGGGACACCCCAGCCGGCGCTGCAGCCCCTGAGGAGCCGCACGGGCTCAGCCCGCTACTGCCGGCCCGCGGCGGGGGCTCCGTGGGCAGCGACGTGGGCCAGAGGTAGGGACACTTGCGGGGACCAGGACCCCGCGGCTGCGCGGGAGGGGCTTCGCGTCGTTCGCATTTTGTTTAGCACTGGCTCTGCTCCCCCGCCTGGCATTGCCTGTAGCCCTGGAGAGGGCGTCCTGGAGTCCCACCACCCCTTGCTTGAAGCCTGGCTTGGGGAGACTTAGTCCCCGGGGCCCCTTGCTTAGAGGTTGAACCTAGGGCCTTGCAAATATGACCTGGGCTCTGAGTCAGGTGGCCCTGGACCACAGTGCTCCAGGAAGCCCAGTGGAGTGGGTTGAGGAGGGACACTAAGGAGAGGTAAGCACTTCAGAAGTGAGCAGCTGAGGCCCTGGCAGGCTAGATAGCAAACTGGCTGGGTGGGTTACAGTAAAGGTATGGGATTGCTGAGTACTAGCATGGTGGGCAACCAGGATGCAGGAGGCCTTTGCAGAACAGAGCCCACCCTTTTCATCCTCCTGCAAGCTCCAGGCAGGATGTGGTACCCCAATTCATGGATGAGGACACTGAGGTCTTTGCAGCAGTGAATCCCTAGCC
The DNA here is from genome assembly GCF_978045245.1 of Mus caroli. Classification (NCBI taxonomy): domain Eukaryota; kingdom Metazoa; phylum Chordata; class Mammalia; order Rodentia; family Muridae; genus Mus; species Mus caroli. The sequence goes on along the minus strand of NW_028227257.1, from coordinate 155,092,826 downwards.
ATCACCTGCTTGTGCCAAGAATCCTGCTGGCTGCTGCGGGGGGGAAATGAATCAGACCTGGCCTGGTGTGGGCATATCGTGAGCTTGAAGCCTGTTCTGCTAGCCATTGGAGCAGGACTGAATGGGACCAGGCCAGTCAACTTCCTGAGCACTGGCTTTTAAGGGTGAACAAGAATTGGCAGGGCTTTCTGGACAGAGGGATGGTGAACCCCCTGGGTCAAGTCTGGTGGTTTGGCCATGGCTTGGCCCAACAGATGGCTGGCCTAAGGTGATGATAGCACACACACACACACCCCTTCTTCCTTTACCTCCCCCATTTGCACCAGTCTCTTGGTTCTCACACAGGAAGGCTGCTGCTACGCTGTTCCCATTTACCAGAAATGGCTCTTGAGGGGCCTCCCATATCGGATGGGCAGCTCAGGCAGGAGTCTGCTCAGGGGCCTGGGGATGCATCCTTCTTGGCCTCTCCCTCCTCTTAATGGACATTTTGGTCCAGTGATCCCAGAAGCTCCCTCCCCTGCCAATCTGGCCCCATGAGAAATGGGCTGCAGGCATGGTAGTTTTGCCCAGGCTACGCCTGAGCACAAAGTACAACACGGCTGTGGCCACCTCTTCCAGGAAGCCCTCCCCCCACTTGCACCTCTGCATGTGGCTGCCCTTCATCCTGTAGACCACAAGCTGTGCTGCTGGCTCTTCAACAAGGATAGCCTCTCTCTCCTCTATGCAGGGTCCTTGCCAACCTCCTCTGCAAAGCAGAGAGAAGGAAGCTGCATACCCAACTGGTCCCAGGCAGCACCTGGGCCTGCAGCTGGCATCTTAACATCTGTCGTGATGAGCAGTTGGGCGCCAAGGCAGGTCCCAGCTGGGGAGGATGAGGTAGAATGACTCGTTAGGAATTGGATTTGTTGGAGTTTCCAGGCAAGATTGTGGCCTGTGACTTGCCTTTGCCCCTGTTCTATGTCTGGACTGCTGGCCAGACAAGTCAGAGACCTCTCCACTACTAGGAAGGCGACAAGGTGGAAAAGTATCCTGATAGCCCCACCCATGTCCACATTGTGGTGTGACTGCCCACACAGTTCCTGAGACACTGCGTTTTTTTCAGAACTATAACAGACTTGGGCCCTCTCACCCCACCCAACCTGAACCCTCTTTCTCCATTTCCCACTGAGGCTTAGAATGGTTGAAAAATGTGAGCTGGGGAGAGGAGAATCTATTTCAAAGTTTGGGAACCTAGAAAGAGCTGGGCCATTAGCGAACCTCTCAATGTGTCAGGTGCGAGGGCCCCTTCTAGCTCCTGGATCCACTTGACTTGGGCCCCCGGAAGTCCTTCCCACCTGTACTCCCTGTGGACTCCCCCTCAGCCTCATCTGCTTCCTTAGGGACTGGCTGAGCCAATGAGGGGTGTAAGAAAGATGTATGCCCAAGAAGGAGCTGGAAGGGCGGGGCCAAGCCTCTACGAGCTGTGCCCATGGGGCTAGGATTGGAGGACAACTGGAGGGGACAGAAGGCAGAAATGGTCCTAGAAGTTGTCCCTACTGGAATATATTGGGAATCTCTAGAGGCTCCAAATGACACTAGTGTATTTCATAGTCAGTAATAGGACCAAGAGAATAGATATCCTGGGGTGCTATGGTAGCTATGTTATGGGTAGAAAGCTACAAAAAGACCCTAGGGACAGAATTTTGACAGCGTGGGTTCAAGGAATCTCTATATCCCGGGAAGGGAGGGGAGAGGTTGATGTTCCCACAGACATTGTCATGGGGAGTTTTGTGACCAGGAATCATCTATCCGTTGACATCTCTGGGCTCTTAATGTAAATGTGTAGAGGTGGGGGGAGCCGAGGATGCAGGAGTGGAGTTGAGGCAGAGCCTGATGGATGGGCAGAGGTTTGATTTGGTCTAGGCCCTCTTTCCATCATAATGCTGTGTCCTCACAGGGTCTCCACTGTGGCCACCCCTTTGAGCCTGGAATGGTGAAACTCTCAATCTACTGGGGACAGAGCCCAGGGGTAGAGGCTGGGGCAAGAGAAACCCAGTGGCATCCCAGCCTGCTTTTGACCTGGCCAGTCTAGGATCAACTGTTAGCCTTATTTCTAAGCTGAGCCGTCCCTACACTTGCACACCCACCATAGCTTTCCCAAATCCTGAGGAGTAAGGCCCCTACCTCCTGGCTTTGTGACCAACCCCTAGAGAGTGTCTATGTCTTCAACCTTCTTACAGCCAACACATACCTGCTTGAACCTGTTCTCCAAGACCCCCTCTTAACACCCTCTGACATCATCTACTGCCTTACCATTCTCCACCTCAGTGGGGCCATAGCTTCACACTCTGTGGTACCAAGTCTCTCAGTAGCCAGCCAGACTCCCTGTCAACACTCCCATTCCCAGGGTCTGTCCCTGACCATCATATGCCAGTGACCACCCCCCAAAGGCCAGGGCCTTCACAGAGCAGTTTCTCGGGCTCATAGATTGCCTTGATGTTCTCCCAAGACAGCCTGTCAGTCCAGTTGCAGGGAGCAGACTCTCTCCCCAGCCCCAGCTGCAGTCACCCCAGCATTCTTGCGCTCAGGAGAGGATCCCTTGGCTCGACTTTCTTGTCCTCCATGTCTAGAACCTCGTGGTCCCCACAATACTCCAGGAGCCTGGATCCTTCCCTGACCACCAGGTGTTTCCTCTGAACAGCTTCCATACAACAGCTGCATGGTACCTCACTCCCTACTCTAACAGGTGGACACACCCAGGGACCACGAAAGGCTGCATACTGGAATATGAAGCCAGATTCTGGCCTCACAGAGGTCCCAATGCAGGTTGTACAGGGTGCCCCCTGAGTTCTGCAGTGACCTTTGCTGAATCCTTGCTCCTTACCTGGAAGATCGTTGCTTTGAAAATTGAGAGAGGTTCCACTGAAGTCCTTGGTTGGAGGACTGACCCAAGACAGCATGCAGTCAACACTCAACACAGACTGCTACTGCAGAGTTCCTGACACTAGGCCCCTTCTTCTTGGCAGGGTCATCTAGGGAAACTCAAGGTTAGGTTGTCTGGAATTGGCCAGGTCCACAACTCAGTCACCCGGGAATTATCAGCTCCAAGTAGGAAACCAAGGGGCAGGCCATCCAAGGCGTCCTGTGCCCAAATGTAACCCTGGACAGGAACTACTCAGCTGGCTTCAGCTTCCTCAGCTCTGGTGTCCCTGTAAGGGTCACTGCTGGACACAGGGTCACAAAGATGCCTGAGGTAGGCTTAACCCTGAATGGGAGAGAGGCAGATCCTTGTCTCTTGGCTAAAGGCAGGGTCCTGACCTCCCTGTGGTTGTCACTCCCTCTGGCCAGAGTACAGGGCCTGCATGTGCCAGCACCTGCAGTCTCTGCGGCTTTCTCCAATACAGAGGGGTAGGCCTGGCTTCCACCTGCCTTGCATGCTAGGCTGCCTCCCCTGACAATACCTATCATGCCTGGGGCTCCACAGGTCACAGGTATGGGGACTTCAGGTATACCCCATTACTCTGAGAGACTGCCTGGAGCCCCATCCACCTTCTATGTTGATGTTTCCACTCTGTGTCTCCAGGCTTCCTGTGGAAGATTTCAGCCTGGGCTCTTCCCTTTCTCAGTAAGTGCTTCACAGGGAAGGGGTTGACGATCTCAGGGACAGATGCACCCTCATGCCCTGAGAACCAGGCTCATGGGAAAGGCCACACTTGGTCAGTACCATGAGCCAACAGCCAGGCAGGAACATGACAGTGTTGGCCAGCACTTCCCAGGACCAACATGTGTTTCTTGTCCTGGGGGTGGGGGGCTGGGACTGAAGACAAAGAGATTAATGGTTCCCTTGGGAAGAATCTGTGGACAGGAAATGGGCTCCCCAGGGGTGGATGTCTGATTTTAGATACTTTTCTATTGCTGTGATAAAACACCATGACCAAGGCAACTTAAAGGAGAAAGTTGATTGGGGTGAGTCCATGGCCACCATGGTGGGGAGCATGGCAGCAGGCAGGCGGGCTGGTGCTGGAGTAGTAGCTGAGAGCTTATAACCCATAAGCATGAAGCAGAGCTAACTGGGAATGACATAGGCTTTTGATACCCCAAAGCCTGCCCCTAGTGACACACCTCCTTCAACAATTTCAACAAGGCCACTCCTGATCCTTCCCAAATTGTTGGTGACTGGGACAAAGCATTCAAGTATGTGAGTCCTATGCAGAGTTCCTGACGCTAGGCCCCTTCTTCATGGCAGGGTAGTCTAGGGAAACTCAAGGTCAGGTTGTCTGGAGCTGGCCAGGGACCATCATAGTGCCTGAGGCAGTGGTGTCCAGACCTTCAGCAGAAGCCTGATGACAGACAGGTCTGCCACCATGCCTGCATGAGTACAGTGTTCATTTAAGCCCAAAGCCTACAGATTCAGCTCCCCTCTGCTTCCTATGTGTGTTGATGTCTCCAAGGGCCAAGGTCTCTGCTGGGTACCTCTCTATCTTGAGCTAAGAGTTAGACCAAGTGACAAAGACTTTGAGACTGGGACAGCCAGAGCCCCTCAAGGAAGCCTGTTATGGCATCCTTCTGGGACCCAGATCTACCATGGTCAGAGTCGTCTCCAAGTGAGGCCTCATCTGTCATTTCCATTGATGAACAGAATTGATAACCACCATTTGCTCAGTGTTTCCAGCTGCTGGTAATTTGGGGTGCTTCCCTGCTACTGTGGTTCAACCTATTATGTCTCCATAGCTGTAGGCTGGGTAGCTGGGGCCACAGCCTATACCTCCATCTCCTTGTTTAGGGCCCTATAGTGCAGTAAACAAACAGACATAGACAGAGTTACCCACCACATGCAATGCTCTCCTCCTCCCCAGACACCTGAGGAGCTGGGTCTCAGACCTGGTCACAGTAAGGAGCAGGAACCTGTCTGTGGCTGCCCTTGTTGTATGCTCCTTGGAGAGCCCCTGGGTCCAAAGAAAGATGCCTTGCCAGGAGAGTTAGTTTGGGAAGCCAGTTCCCTTTTCCCAGGCCACACTGGATCTCTTCCCTCAGTTTCCCAGGTGGAGCTTGAAGACCCATACCTGACTGCCTACCCCCACCCCCAGGCTGTATGGGGCTGAAGCCTGGAGCATTGTAAGGGGCCTTTCTGGGGAGCTATGAGCTCCAAGCAGGATCCAGAGCTACAGGAGAGTGCTACAAATAGAGTTCTATTGAACTCCCCTGGGGATTATGAAGGCTTGGGGTTTGGCCAGCCCTCAGAAGATGTAGGGAGGAGCAGGTTAGAGTTGCCCCTGGTAGCCTGTTCTCAGGCCCTTCTTACTCAGTCACCCAAGCAACCAGTACCATAGCTGTGCCCTCTAGCTCCTCACCAAGGTGGGTCATGTATTTTACTCTAGCTCAGAATGTGGTTGGGCATGTGCCCTACCCAAGGTCTGTGGGCATGGCTGGTGTGTGTGTAGCCGGTCTGTGAGTTTGCAGTGTGATACACTGAATGATCTAGGCCTGAGATGGCTTTCTCTTTGCATTGATTTTGACCTCATGGGGTGCTGCTGGTCCTGGGCCCCACCCATACCCATCCTCTCTCTGAGCTCATTCCCAAGGGACACAGTGGGACATATCTTACCTTCACTCTGTGATACTGGGTGTGGAAGGATGGGGATAAGACACATCACTGTCCCCAGTGAGGAAGCTAAAAGCAGGCAAGAGGTAGAGCCTGCATCTCTCCAGCTTCCTGGTGGGCACTGGCTCTCAGTCCTTACACTTTATGACTCCCGGGAGCTTTGTGTGTCCCACTGTGTCCCTTGAGAATGAGCTCAGAGAGAGGATGGGCTTGGGGCCCAGGACCAGCAGCACCCCACGGGTCAAAGTCAATGCAACCAGAAAGCCATCTCAGGCCTAGATCCTATAGGTCCAAAGGTGCCTGTGAGCAGAGGCTGTAAGAGGGGCAGGCCATTCATAAACTCCCTCTGCTCCCGTAGGGCTGTGTGATGCGTCTTCATCTTAGGGTATCTTAAACATAGGTTGGAGTGAAATGGATAGTTTTAATCCCTGCTTTGTGTGGTGCTAGAGGAAGTGGGTGGCCACAGGCCATTAAAATTTAAAAGTGAAAAAGAATTCATTGATTTCTCTGGCATTGTAGAGCTCTGACTCCAGTGGCGGCTCCTGGGAGACACCTTCTGTTGTAGGTGGGCACTGCCCACAAAATACCTGGAGCCATCCATACAAATGGGTGTTGTCAGCCTAATGGGCAGCCCTGCTAGGAGGTGGCATTAGTCAGGGTCAGCCTTGTTCAAAGAGGATGCCATTAGCCAGGTCAGCTTTCCAGAGCTGGGCGAGGATGCCAACAGGCAGGGTTGGGCGTCACAGGCTCCTGGCTGTTCAATGAGCAGCAAAGGGCCTGCTGGCTTCTTGATCTTCACAGGCTGCTGGGTTTTCTGATCAAAATGCTGCTGGGAAGACGACAAGTAGGACAGGAGGCCTTGAGGGCCCAGGATTCTGGAGAGTGAAGCAGCCATGGGCACGGTGCTCAAGACACCTAGGGACCAGGGTCAGACACATGGGAAGCAGCAGGAATGTCTAGTGAGATAGGGCAGCAGGGTGCAGGGACGGGGGCGGGGGCAGGATTCTGTCCTTCCCCAGATAGGGTGTCTGTGGTTGGAGCTCTACCCTCAAGGAGAGCATACACGTACTTCCCAGTGTGTCCTGGGACAGCCTCTCTGGTGGATCAGCTATGGGTAAGTCTGCCCAAGGGAAGTGTGTTAGTCCACAGACCGGTGAGTCAAAATGGAGCTGATGCAGCTCGGTTCAGAGCCACATCTGGGAGTAATCGTCTCACAGGCAGAGGACTGCGGTGGTCACAGTCATCCCACGTGGCAGGAGCGGAAGCACACATGAGCCTGACCCTTCAGCTTCCCCTCTGCCTATTAAGCCACCAGGACTGACTCTGGGTTCTCCCCTAGCGATCTTATCCAATCCTAACCTCACCCCCATCAGCACCTGCGCCCCCTCGCCCCGCCCCCGATTCCACACACTACAGCTGTATGTAGTTCCTTTCTTCTTCCTACCTCTTAGGGATTAAACTCCTAGCACATGGCACCTTGAGGACACGTCATCATGTTATACTGGCACGAAATGGCAGAGGGCAGTGAATAGCCACCCCGGCCAGTGGGGGCACACTCAGGCAGGTAGAATTTGGTGCCTTGATCTGGCAGATTGTAGGAGACGCCTGTGACCGTCCCTGTTTAGGGTATGGCATAGGAGTAGAGCCAAAGATAACAGGAGCCACAGTGAATCAGAAATGCTGTGGTCTGTGCCCTAAGGGAGATGGGGACAGACTGCCATCTTGTTGCCTAGCAAAGGTCTTGGCCACCTACTGAGGGCCCTGTGGGGATGAGCAGGTAGGAAGTCCCTCCCTCAAGGCCTTTATTTTAAAGGAGGTGGGTGGACAGGAGAGGGATTCATGAGCTCCTTACAGGCTTTTAGGTCCCTCAGGACACCTGACAATGACTTCCCTGCTCCCCACCTCCACCCAGCCTGTCTGCCTAGCCTCAGGTGCCTTCAAAGAGAAAGTTGCACAGCTGACTCTTCATAGTCACTAAGTACAGTGTCCTCTCTGGCCTTGGGCTCCTAACACCCTATAAAAAATTAAACTGTGCTGCCATAGAGTGGGGTACAATTTTGCACTGGATATAGCATGTGTACCAGGGCACTGTGGGGACACGGTAGGTTGTTCTGAAAAAAGTGGGGTACAGAAAGAAGTGTGCTGTGGCATAGTGGGTGTGCCGAACAATGTGGAGCATGAAGCTTGCTGGTGTACAGTGTCATTTGTGGGGCAGAAGGGGACATGTGCTGGGATAAAAGGGTGTATTTTTTTTTTTTTTTTTTGGTTTTTCGAGACAGGGTTTCTCTGTATAGCCCTTGCTGTCCTGGAACTCACTCTGTAGACCAGGCTGGCCTCGAACTCAGAAATCCGCCTGCCTCGGCCTCCCGAGTGCTGGGATTAAAGGTGTGAGCCACCACGCCCGGCTAGAAGGGTGTATTGAGGGACAGTGAGATGTTTGGTAAAATGAGGTTCAGAAGTATAGTGGGATATGCTGGGATACATCAGCCATTAGCACTGGGTTGGCCCCTACTTGCCTATGGGAAGCTTGGCTTGTTGTGAGGTCCAGGGTGGATCTAGTCATGGCCCTGCACCAATGGTACCTTGTCCCAAGCAAGATGACCAGGCCTTTTGAACCCTTACGGAATTCTGTGACCAGCAAACCCACTGTGACCCAGGCCCCTCCCCAGCCCAGGTATAGGGCATTAGGGCAAGGCTCCTGAGCACCCAGTAGTCGACACTCACCAGGCTTTAGGCTGACTGGTGTTTTAAAAATACTTTGTTATACTTTTTTCTTGGTACGTGCTTGTTGAGACAGGCATGTACTATACCACGGGTGTGAAGATCGGTGGATAACTTGGAATAGTCAGCTTTCTCTTTCCACCATGTTGAGACCTGGGGGTCAAACTCAGGTCTCTGATAATGACTAGTTTAAACACTTTGGGGCTGTTGGAATAGTCAGTCCTAGCTAGGCACTGACATGAAACTCTCCAACTGTCTTGACGGAACCAGTATCTGATCAGAGGAACGTGATGTTCAGAATCTACCTGCCCTGGGTTTGGTGCCCCCTTCCCCAGGTGACAGTAACAGTGAGCGGGAAGTGCTAGAAACAGATTGGCTGGTATTTGTCTCCTTTGCCTACAGAGAGGCAGCAACTTCTCCATGCAGGGTCCTCCCAGGCAGCAAGACAAGTCTGCAGGGCACACTGTCTTTCTAGCCTTCTGAGTTGTGACCCTACACTGTCCTATGGTCCCTGGTGCTGTGTCCCACATCATTCCATCCTAGGGACATTGCAGCCTGTTGGGGAGGATGCACTGGTAGGAGGCATGTGTCCTCTCAAGGGTAGCTGACTGCCCCAGTTCACAGGGGAAATGCTGCAAGCTGGCCACACTTGCTAGAGGAGTCCAGGCTCCAAACTCGGACTCCCCCATTCTTCCTAAGTCAGCACGGATGTTTCATCTCCTGCTTCTGAATGTTTCTGAAGCTGAGGAGAGCAGGACCACATCTGAGGCTGGGATACTGAGAATAGAGGCTTATCTTCCATTAGCCACAGTTAATCTCAGTGAACACTTGGCTCTTCCTGGGTGTGGCACTGGGGCATCAGTGAGCAGTGAATAGCTCACTCACTGTTTGTACTGGGTGATGTTCAGACCTCAGAGAACGTGGGTGTGGCCGCACCTCTGAGACTGGCCTGTGTGTGGTGCCATGGCAGATCGGGGATGGAGGACAGAAGACCGGTGGCCAGGTCCACAGTATGGTTAGAGGGGCAGCTTATGGATAACTGCTTCCTGCTGGCCCTCTGACCATCCTCCAGATTGTAATGATTACAGGCCTCAGAACACAAATCCCAGACGTAATGACTGTGAGCTCCTGTTTAGGAGCTTTTACAGTTACTAAGAAGATTTGAGCACCCAACGCCCAGAACACTGGCTGCTGTAGCCCTGATCTCCTTGGATCCTGGAGGGCTCCAGATGCTGAGCAGATGGTACACCAGTGGCTGCAGCTGTACTCAGGGGAGGCTTTGTGAGGGCCAGTGGCTGCTTTAGACATAGACCTTGATGGTCCAAAGTAGGGACATTGTCCCTCCCAAGTTCCTCTCTGCTCATGTGGTTTGAAAGAACTCAGTTGGGCTTGGGGCTCTGGTCCTGGCTTGAGGCTCCAGCTGCCTTGGGCCTAAACCTCTGACCCCAAGCCCCAGCTTCCTCTCCTTTCTCAGGGTCCAGGTGGAGTTCTATGTCAATGAGAACACCTTCAAAGAGCGGCTCAAGCTGTTCTTCATCAAAAACCAAAGATCCAGTGAGTCAGGGGCCTGGAGTGCTCTGGGTGGAGAGGGATGGGCAGGGGCTGGGAGTCCAAGGAGATGTCCCACCTATATGTGGAGGGAAATGGTCACCCGAGCATCCTGGGGAAGCCCAGTGTGTTGAGACACGGCCCCCATGCTGGACCCTGAGCTGAACTGGGTCTAGGCTGTCTCCAGGAGCCAGCTGAGTCACCTCCCCTCTGTCACTCCAGCACCCCCTAGCGATCCTCACCTCCGTGCTTCCCCTCCTCCTTCCCAGCTTTAAGCTTGGCCATTCTGGACCCACCTGGGATGCAAGAAGGAAGGGGCTTGGAGGTGAGGCTGTGGCTCCAAGTCCCCTAAATCGAACCCCATGAGTGAAGTGGCCTCGGGAAATCCCCTGTACCCCAGGCCCCTGCACCCCCAAGCCTCTGCACTGTAAGTCTCAGTGCGTTATCAGTGGTCAGGTGGATCTGGCAGGGGAAGGTTGGTACAGATACACCTGTCATCTACATCTGGAATACAAGTGAGAGACAGAGGCCTATGCGGCTGCTTCAGGAGGGAGCTGTTGAGAGCCCCAAGCAGAGGGGCGGACCTGCTCCTTGATGCTCCCGCCCTGTTGTTCCCCTCCTAACAGGCCTGAGGATCCGGCTGTTCAACTTCTCCCTCAAGCTCCTCACCTGCCTGCTGTATATCGTCCGTGTCCTGCTCGACAACCCAGACCAGGGCATCGGATGGTGGGTGACCTGTGGGGCTGGGGTCGGGGTCCCGAGGCTGAGCCTTTCCATTTCGTTCCACTGGCATTACAGGCAACTGTTTGGGGGACATGTGACCAACACCTCACCAGACTCCCAAGAAGTCCTGTCACTAGAGCCTTGTGGATCTTTCCTTCTCCTAGTGTGACGCTGTCCCAAAGTCATGCCTAGGGTCACTTAGTCATACCCAGCATGGTAACTGGGTGGGTGTGAAGATAGGGGCCCCCAGGGTAGATCTGTGCACACAGCCACAGTGTGTTTCCTCGAGGAAGAGGTATATGCTAGCAAGTGTCTGTATAGGCCCCCAGCTGATGAGGCTGGCAGTTCTTCCCCTGAAGTCTTCTTCTCTGTGGTCCTCTCACTGCCCAGCCTTCTGTGAGATGCTATGCTATTATTTCCGAGCCCAGATCCATTCGGGGCTTCATTGTCTTCCCTGAAAGCCGCTGGCCTCTCTGGGCCTGGGGATGCCTTGGCATGCTTCCGGCTCATCCCTGGACTGACCCAGACTGCCCTCGGTGCCAGGATTGTCTTGAATTGTGTCCTTTGAGGCTTGGAAGCTGGGTCCTATATGCTTGTCTCTCCTGCCTCCTACTCTATTCCTTCTATTCTCTCCATTCTGTTCTGAGGTGACACTCCTCCCCAAATTTGAGTTCTGTATCCCTCATCTCCTGGTTTCCTTCATCCCTCTGAGGATGCTTTGTCTGGGCCCTTCCCTTCGCTGGTTACTTCCACTGAGGCCTGGTTTTTGGTTTGTTGTTGTTGTTTTGGGTTTTGTTGTTGTTGTTGTTGTTGTTGTTGTTGTTGTTTTAACTCCAATACCATACCAGCAGGTTTGACAAGTGGGCTCAGATGCTAAAGGACTCCTTAGACAGAGCCTGGAGTTTGAATGCCTGAGCTGCCGAGGTCCTATAAATCTCCAGGCAGGAGGCCAGATTCTGGAACCTGTGTGCAGAGTTTCACTGAATTCCTTTTTTCATTTGTCCACTTTCAGGAAAACTAGGGTTCCCAGGCCAAAAAACCCCTCACATGCTATTGAGAACAAACCTCTCATCACTGTCCGGGTCAGAGGAGGGAAGAGTCTCTATAGATGTTTGAGGAGAAACAGAGGTTATAACTCACTCAGAACACTTTCCTGGGTCTGTTTCACCTTCTCCACGTCCCAAAGGCTCAGGACTTCTGCTTGCACCTCCCTAGAGGATCCAAGTCCTTCACAGTCACCAGCAGGGATAGTGGGGGAGGGGTAGGTGATGGATCCTTAGGTGGCGGGTGGGTGAGTGAGTGACGGATAATGTATAGCTGGATGAGTAGATGGTTGGATGGATAGATGCATGGGTAGTCGGATAGTTAGGAGTCGGGATGCCAAGGAGATATTGGACAAGAGGATGCATTAATAGATGGATATATGAATTACAGATCAGATGGTGGTGGGTAGGTGGATGCATGGACCATAGATGTGGTGAAGGAGGGGTAGGTGAGTATAGATGTTGGAGAAGAGGAGAGAGAGGGTCAGTGGATGGCTCAGAGACTTCTGTGGGTGCTGAGTCTAACAGCCCCAGTAAAGCTTGGGTGAGAAGTAGCTCACTGCAAAAGGAGAGGCTAGGAGCTGCCCCGTTCTGGGTTCTGTGAGCCTGGTGCTGGGTCTGGCCTGGAGCAGATTTGGTCGAGTCTGCTTCTCATCAGCTGGTTCCCAAATGCTCGGATATGCTTATCTTCAAGTGGTTTGGAGGTGAGCATTAATACTTCTCCTTAGGATAGGAGCTAGCTATCCAGGCTTGTTCGGGAAGCTCCTCCAGAGGGCTTGTGCATCCACACTGGGACATCTGTGGTTGTGCGGTGGGTGAGGGGCCTCCTGAACCTGTCATCCTCACTCTCTCCAGAGCAGCATCTTCCTGTAGGGCCCAGAGCTCCAGACTGGTGAGAGAGCTTCCCTACTGCAGGCCAGGGAGGCTCCTTAAATGTTAGAGCACCAGTTTCAGTTGGAGGTGGGCCCTGCGTGAGCAAATGGGGCTTTTTTTCACATACTCTGAGTCCTTGGCGTCAGCCCTGGAAGTCTGTGTCTGGGCCAGTGCTTTTGTCTCTTCACAGCTGGGGCTGCACGAAGTATAACTACACTTTCAATGGCTCATCCTCTGAGTTCCACTGGTGAGTTTGCTCCGGGCTCCCATTTGTCAGGTCACACTGGGCCAGGGTGAGAGTTCAGCTGTCCAGCTCTAGTGGAGGCGATGCCCACTCTGGGACATGCTCAGCAGCACCCTAGCACACTGGCTGAAGCCAGTGCTGCAGACGCTCCCCGCGTGAGGGGAGTGATTACCCTCCACATCTGGCCACTGGGCTCTCACTACCTTGGTGACGCTCTTCTGAAGCCCGACGAGGAAGTGTCCTGGCAGTTGTCATCCTGCCCAGGGCTCACTTCCCTTCTTTTCCTAGGGCTCCCATCCTGTGGGTGGAGAGGAAAATGGCTCTGTGGGTGATCCAGGTGAGTCCCAACTTATCTCTCTTCCTTGTACAGTGAGACTGCTCCTGGAGGCTCAGTAAGAAGAGAGCTTGGTCCCATGTCAAGTGAGCAAGGGACTCAGGCTCACTAAGTAAATGACTTAGGCTCAGTAAGGCCTCACAGCTCTTACTCTGACTTTCCCAGAGACTTTGGAGGGCACACTAGCACCTTCATCTCTTTCTTGGTTGGAACCTGTCCTTCCTGCTGTCTGTCCTTACCTAGCCCTATCTAACCATCTTCCTTTAAAGTAGAGGTGGGGGTCAATAACTCAGGCGAGCTTCTGAGGGGTCTTTCCCCAGCTCTGTCCCAGTCCTGTGTGTCTCCAGCCTGGATGACTCTGCAGGATATCTGTAGTGAGGCTCCATCCCTACCCAGGGTCCAAGGAGTACTGCCAACTAAGCCCCACCCCCTCACAGCCACCTCCACCTCCACCTCCTGAGGTAGCTTTAGTGGTGCTCCTCAGGTTTCCCCACCCCTCCTTGCCTCATCAGTCCTGATGGCCCACAGGGTGCCTCAAAAGGGCAGGGACAGAGTCTGGTCTGCCCTCTAACCTAGCCAGGGCCTAGAGTACTTACTGCAGTTTAGCCTGCAAGCCTTTCTGATCAAGACATCTTACTTCAGCAGCTAGGGTGCAGGCAGGCCTGTACAAACACACACACACACACACACACATGCCTGCCCAGCTTCTTTAGGACTCTGCCTGTTGAGTCCCTCATAGGTGAGGCCCTGTCCCCAGATCTGCTCCAAGTCTCTTTGCTTTTCTTCACTCAGGTCATTGTGGCCACAATAAGCTTCTTAGAGACCATGCTCCTCATTTACCTCAGCTACAAAGTGAGTCCCTCCCTGTGCCCATCCTGCCCTGAGTCCCCACCATGTCCTTTCTGCATAGCCCTTCCTCTATCCCCCAATGAATCCCTAACTCAAAGACTGTCCACTCCCAACCCTTATGTCTCCCTATTTCTAAACTCCCAGCCCCCTTTCCTGACCCTGATTGCCATAGGGCCCTGCCCCTGCCCCTCACTGGCTCTGAAGTCCCTCTGTCCCCCAGGGTAACATCTGGGAGCAGATATTCCATGTATCTTTCGTCTTGGAGATGATCAACACACTGCCCTTCATCATCACGGTGGGTGAGCCCCAGCCCCAAGCTCTGCTACCCAAGCCCCACCTGACCTCTTCCCAACACCACAGGTCTTCTGGCCACCTCTGCGGAACCTGTTCATCCCCGTGTTTCTCAACTGCTGGCTGGCCAAGCATGCGCTGGAGAACATGATCGTAAGTGAGGCCTGGCCCTTGCCAGCTCCCACCTGGTGGCTGGACCAGGCAGTGGCCCAGAGACCGCATGCCACAGTGATGTATTCTAGTCCGGCCTTGAGCTTCCTCTTTCTGTGGAGACAGCTTTTCCAGGCCTGAGAAGCTGGGACAGGGTGTGTGGGTGTGAGCAAGCACAACCAGAGTTGGGCCCCAAAACCGGCATCAGGAGGAGAATTCAGGTTCCGACTATCTCTATGGCTAGCCTCTGCTGGATGTCCAAGGTTACCCATGCTGTAAATGAAAGCCAGGATGACAGCTGTCCCCCTGGTAGCCAGTCACCTGGACTCAGCCCTGCTCCTATTGCACAGTGACAACAGTTCTGAAGAAAAACATTATCTGCCCTCTGGCACTTCTTGACCTCAGCCCAGGGCATGGCTCATCCTGAGAACAAGCTGAGGTCAGAGTGACCAGCACAGGGCAAGGTTGCCTGGAACCCTCCTCTGGGATGGAAGGGTAACTAGACCTCTGCTTGTTATGCATCAGGGTGTCTGTGGGTTCTGATGGCTGCATTCTCTGCAGAATGACTTCCACCGTGCCATCCTACGCACACAGTCAGCCATGTTCAACCAGGTGCTCATCCTGTTCTGCACCCTGCTGTGCCTGGTCTTCACAGGGTGAGTGCCTAGATGTCTCATGGACCTATCAGGTGGCCATGACTAGCACACTCCTCAGACAGACCTCAAGCCTAGAAGCAAGCCAAGGGGAGGTGACAGATGGGACACAAAGCTGACGGGAGAACTTAGCTCCACACTCTTGTGTCCCGAGCTCAGGGATACAATGGCCCAACATCTGAACTTGAAGGTGTCCTGCTCAGCTGGCTGTGTTTGCAACCCCGAAGGAACCTGGCCCAGGGGCTGAGTGGGGTCTCAGGACCCTTTGCTTTGATGTTCAGCTGAGAACAGAGTCTAGAAGCAGCCAGGGTCTTTTGGAGGGTCACTTAGAGTGGGGAGCTTCTGGTCATCTGGGCCAACCTGCCAGCCTCCTGTGCCTGCCTATGGAGTGGCCCTGCTCCCCATCTTTAAGAGGCCCAGTCACCTCCTGCTATCCTTCAGGCAAGAATGAGCTGGCTAGGAATGGCTGCAGGGCCTGGTGGATAGGTTGGCAAGGCTTGTGGCAGCCCTACCCATCACTGCTGCAGCCACACACCTTTGCTACCTAAGGCTCCCCCTTCACCAATGCAGCCCCATTGCCTTACTGCCTCCTGATTAGGACGAGCAGCTTTTCCAAGCTCAGACTTAAACTCAGTGCCAAAGGGCCAAGGTCCTCCTGTGGGTGATGGGCATCCAGACCAGTCACCTGTATCCTATGGTCAGGGAGGCATCACTTAGGTCCTAGGGGACAGGGTTCTCAGGACTGGTAGAGCCTATCACTCTGGGAGGTGACATGTCCTGAGGTGGGCATGTCCTGTTTCCCTGGCCACAGCAGCCAACTCAGGCAGCCCCATTCCACACTGCAGCCCTATCTCTTTCCATTCACTTCCTCCCATCCATGGCTGCAGCCCCTGCCCCACTGCTGCAGCTCCTCCCCCACTGCTGCAGCCCCTGCCCCACTGCTGCGGCCCTTCCCCCACTGCTGCAGCCTCTCCCCCACTGCTGCAGCCTCTCCCCCACTGCTGCAGCCTTCCCCACTACTGCTGACCCTGCCCCCACTGCTACAGCCCCTGCCCCATTGCTGCAGCCCCTGCCCCACTGCTGCAGCCTCTCCCCCACTGCTGCAGCCCCTGCCCCACTGCTGCAGCCCTGATCTTCCTGTTTCTAGGACCTGTGGGATCCAGCACCTGGAGCGAGCAGGTGGCAACTTGAACCTGCTGACCTCCTTCTACTTCTGCATCGTGACTTTCTCAACTGTGGGCTTCGGTGATGTGACACCCAAGATCTGGCCATCCCAGCTCCTGGTGGTCATCCTGATCTGTGTCACCCTTGTGGTGCTCCCACTGCAAGTAAGTCCTCGTGCTCAGCACAGGGACATCAGAAGGCACTCCCTGAAGAGTGACAAAGGACAGGAGGGATCCATGGTGGTTGTGAGCACTTGTTGGAAGGCCATTCCCAGGAGAGCACTGAGGCCAGAGAAGGTGCTCCCTGGTCTGCGGCGGGTCATAGGTTCTCCCTAGACCCTAGTAAACAGTGAGGTGGTGTTCTGCACAAGAGCAACCATGGGGCACAGGCTTTTCTTTCCAGAGGGTCTTAGGTACGAGTGATCCCTTTACCTATGCAGACAGACTGTGGGGCTGAAATTTACCCTTTCCCAGCCACAGCTTTAGGGATGACTCTGAGCTCTGCCCTTGGGCTAGTCCCATCTCTCAGTGGAGCACTGACCCCAAGCCCAGTAGGCAGCTCCCTACTTCTTCCAGAAAGAGCAGCCTGCCTCTCCACTGCCCCTGTCCAGAGTACGCTGCACTGAGAGCCCGAAGTGTGCTAGTTCCATCCCTTTCCCACCACCACCACCACGGTCCTTCCAGGCATTTCTCCCACCTGCTATCTTCTCTGTGTCTAGAAGCCAGTCCTAGAGCATTCTGCTCACAGCTGCTGCTCTGTGATCTTGTTCCTAGCCTTGGTCAAGGGCCCTGCTCTTCTCCAGCTGAGGTTTTAATGAGGTCTAATGCACCAAACTTCCCCTTAACATTTTACTCTTACCTAAAACAACCATTCCCTCCCTCAGTCACAAGTCTGTTTTCTTGCAAAAGTTTAGGGTTAGCTTCTCACATAGAGGGCCAAGCCCGCCCAGAATGGAGCGTGTATGATAAGATGGAATGGGCCTGACTTGGCCCATGCACATCTCTTCATTCCACTCCTGAGGCTCTGCACACGATGCTCTGGAAGGTGTCTCTAACTCTCCTGTTCAGAGGCTTCCTAGATCCTTGCTATTCTGTGTAATTCACAGGCCAGGCCTCTGGTAGTATCCACCTGTAATCTCAGCCTTCGGGGGTTCAAGACCAACTCCCCATATGAGGATTCCTATGAAAATCATATTGACACGTGTGCCAAGGAACAGGTTGTGGCTTACTAGCCTTTAGCATTTCCTAGCAAGTCTCTGACATTCCTGGGGCTTTGCAAAGTTCTGGAGCTTGCTTATAAACCATGCTGGCCTCAAACTCACAGAAATCCTCCTGCCTCTGTGTCAGGAGTGCTCAGATTAAAGGTGTGTGCCACCACTCTTAGCTCAAAAACCTTCACAAGTGTTGGTTTATCCAGGGTCAAAGCTCTTGTTATGTTTCCTCAGGCCGCGTTGTCTTTTTGTCCTGGGTTGAAACTGCATTTCTTCTTCTGAGCTCTGTCAGTGCTGGTGTGTGCAGTATGTATCTAGCAAGCTGTACCAAACACTGGTCAGCTTTCATGGGCTGCCCCTGAAGAACGACAGTCTCTCACTCCCTCTTCAGTCTAACCATGAGCCTCTGAGCTGTCACTCTGACCTCCCTGTGACAACCTGTTGGGTTTGGGTAGATGCCTGCCTCTGCTTAAACACCTTCTCCCCAGTTTGGTGGAACCAGAATTTTTTTAATTAAATACTTTTTGTCAGTCCAATGGAGTGATAATAGAGGGTTTTTACAGATTTAAAAATGAATGCAGTTGCCTATCTAATATTACCCATCCTTGAATTCCTGAGAGAAACACGACGTAAGACTTTTGACAGCATTATGCTGGAGTCTGCTGAGATTTGCTGGATTCCCTTCGTTAAGCTTGTGTCTGAGTGGGGCCTGTGTTTTCCTTTATCTGTCATCACATCTAAGATGGGTCTGCTTTGGTCAGAGTCGCTATGGCTGGAGTGTGCAGGTGTCTCCTGAGACTGCTGGAAGCTGGCCACACACCTGGACTTAGAAGCAGACTCCGCAGTTATGGAGACCTCAGGCCTGTGGCATGGTTCACAGAGAGCTCTGAAGGCATCAAGTTGGCCATGATGCAGCTTTCGGCCCTCAGCCTCTCTTGGCTTACAGACAAAATTCCAAACTCTGGGCCCTGCGCATGGCCTTCCTCTGTGGCTCACCATCGCTTCCTTCTGCCTGCTTCTCCTTTCTCCTAGCTGCACTTGGTACCCATGTCAGCTTATCCTGGTGGGCTTTGATGGTACAGTGACAGCCCAGATTCATCAGCCACAGCTCCTGGTGGTCATCCTGACCTAGCATCAAATTGTGTTCTTGACATAAAGTCCACATCATGATCTCTGCAAAGGCCCCATTGATTTTTCCAGATAACGTCGCTTTCCTAGGTTCTAGGAAGTCATCTCTTTTGGTAGCCCCCACTTACGCACTATAGGTCCCGTTCTCACTGCAAAGCCATCTGAAGCTTGTCCTGGCCTCTCATCTCACAGCCCCACCAGCTTGTTCACGATATCCTGGCTCAGAAGGAGCTGAGACAGTGCCAGGGACAATCCATCCATACAAGTCTCAGCCTTCATTGTCTATCAGGACTCTCTTTGGATTCCCCAGTCTCTTCCCCAAGTGAGGATGAGCCCTGTCCCAGTAGCCCCAGAGCCTTCTTGGAGGCTCTGAGATGGGGCCCTGATGCTGAGGGTCACTCTCCTCCACAGAGGTCGCATGTTTAAGATTCAGTATCCAAACATGTAGGCAATGGCTACTCTGGAGGCCAGGTCAGAATGAAGTTCTGGTTGGGCTAGGACTTTGGGGGGGGGGTGGAACTGGGGGTGCTCAAGACCCATTGTCTGATAGTTGGTATCATGGTTGTGGCAGCCTCCTGACCATATGCCCAACCGTATGCCCTGCTCCATATGATCTTGTGGCCCTTGTTCCACCTACAAGCACCCCATGGATATTGGATTTAGAAGTCACCATAATCTAAGATGACCTCAGGTCAACAAATTACAAACACACACACACACACACACACACACTTTTTTCCAGATCAGCTCCCATCTGGAGATTCTGAACAGACAGTGAGTCTGCTTTAGGACTCAATGTCAGTCCTTCTGTTACCCCCTTCACCACAGCTGCAAACACCCCTACACTTCATGTGAGAAGAGTGAGGCCTGGGAGAGGCTAGAAACAAGCCCCAGGGATTCAGCAGCCCACTGCAGCAGGCCCCGGGTTCCCCAACACGCCCTGGCTACAAGTCTCCTTGTGAGGACCCATAGGAGTCCTTGATGACCCTTGATGGTCACATCACCTGTGGAGTGGACACAGCCATCAGGCCCACTGCCACATTCCTAGAAGTAGGCTAGAGATGTGGGGTCTTGATGCTCAAAAGTGGAACAGACAGTGGACACCTGACCTTAGATCTACATGTAATGTGAAGCCTTGGGCAGAGCCAGGACTGAGCAGCTCACACGGGCCAGGCAGATGTGAATCTGGTAGACCTCACAACTCTTCCCATCCAGCATGAGGAAACCCCACTGGAGGCCTGAACACTGATCTTGTCACTGTTGATAGAGAGGCATCCAATGTGGATTTCCTAATACTGTCAGGAAAGCCAACAGGGAGAGCCAAGATTCTCGTGTCTGTCCAGGAGTCTAGAGCACAGGCTCTGGCAGGCTCTGGCATCCGCTGCTGGTCATGTAGCTTCTGAGACCACAAGCTGGACTTCCCATAACTGTGCCACACAGCACAGCTTCTGACCCCACCTTCTACATGTCAGATCCAGGCCCAGCTCATCCTGCTGCATCCTGCCAGCCAAGCAGGCCTGCTTTTACTGTCCTCAGCACCTGGCATCTCCATGTAGCTGCTGCCCCACAGCCTGCCCTGCCCTCTGCTCCCCACCAGAGGCCTGTGCTCATTGCTCCCTCTCCACAGTTTGAAGAGCTTGTCTACCTCTGGATGGAGCGTCAGAAGTCAGGGGGTAACTATAGCCGCCACCGAGCACGGACGGAGAAGCACGTAGTCCTGTGTGTGAGCTCCCTCAAGATTGACCTCCTCATGGATTTCCTGAATGAGTTCTATGCCCATCCCCGGCTCCAGGTAAGGCTGGGGGCACCCCCTGGGGGCCTCAGATTTCTTCTAGGCTCCCAGAACAGTTGCCGCCCCTCAACCCCCAACTCCCACTCCAGCGCAGAAATGCCATATGCTTGAGCTAGGCTCCTGAGTGCTCTAGAGCCTGGTTATCATGTCCTGGGGGTGGGAGGAGCATCTGTGGTGGTCCAATAAGGCCCTGGGATGACATCACCCAGGAAACAGTCTGGGGATGGGACAGGAGCCTGCTCAGAGACACTGACATTCAGCCTTGCCAGCAGGACCACTACGTGGTCATCCTGTGTCCCTCTGAAATGGACGTCCAGGTGCGCAGGGTGCTGCAGATTCCCCTGTGGTCCCAGCGGGTCATCTACCTCCAGGGCTCTGCCCTCAAGGACCAGGACCTCATGCGAGCCAAGTGAGTGCTGATCAGGGCAACACAGCAGACCTAAGCCTGAGGCCACCAGCCATCCTCAGGCAGAGGGAAGGAGGGTCATGACAGTCTTAACTGCCTGAGGCAGGCAGGGGTCCCATGTGGAGGCAGGGCCAGAGTGGGTGAGTGGGACCTATCCTCATGTGCTAGTCACTGCTGGACAGCCTGACGAACACTCCTGGCCGAGCTGTGGTCTCTGCTGTGGACCTTGCCTGTGGGCAAAATTTTCTCTCTCCTGCTCTGAGTCTGGGGATTTTCTCTGTCAGATTTTTAGGGAGCTTAAAATAGACCAGGGGTGGAAAAAACCTGCTGCCAAGAGTCAGAGACAAAGACACCAGCCTGAGGGTGGCTCTTGATTTAAAGACAGAGTTGACAGAGTGACTTGAGGTGACAAGAGTGTGCTGTTAACATGCAACTAGAATGTGCTATCGCACCATCTGGGACTCTCCCCCCAAAGCCTCTGTGCCACGTTTTCATTCTAGAAGGTTCCTGTACCCTTTGTTGTGTGGTACAGGTGATATGGGGCCCAGGTCCTTCATCCCCAGAACCCTGAGCTGGGGCGTTCACGGATGCAGCCTCCTTTGGGATCCTGCTCAGTTCCCATGAGACTATCTGCCTGTGTCCAACTCTGGGCTGGTTGGCTGGAGAATAGTGCCAGCTAGGCAGGAGGCACCCATGGCTTTTGTGGAGCCGGAGGTGGTGTGAGGCTTCACTGTCCTGCTTGTGAGGTTAGGGTTTCTCAGACTGATCCTTAGCAGTCAGACTCCTGGGAACCTGGAAATGGCCACCCAGGTCCAGGCTGCTGAGTTGTCAGTCAGACAGAGGAAAGGACACTCAGGGTTAATGGGAGCCTAGGACATGGGCAGTGCCCTATGTAAGGTCAGCTGCCCTAGGGCCTAGGTAATTCCCATCAGTAACACAAGTGGACCCATTCTTTCCGACTCTAAGCCTCTGACAGCTGTAGGCAGAGACCAGAGTGCAGATGGATGTGGCAGAGTGGCTCAGAGACCCCTCTCAGGTACCAGGAGGCCACAGCTTGGAAACCCTGAGTGGTTCCCACTGGCCAGTTGGTGTCTCTAAGATAGGCTTGGCTTGTGAGCATTGCTCAGCCTCTGAGCTTGGACTCTGAAATGGGTGTCCTGGCATCCTGACCTGCTCAGAATATGCTGGAAGAATCTGGGGAGGTTGGAAGGCCTGGGATGCACTAAGGACTTGACACTAGGATGTGCTGGACTGGGCCTGGCTGTCTTGGCAAGGCCCCTGCTTGGCCATCCTTCCTCACCCTTTGCGTGCCCAGCCTCTCCTGACCTCCCGGGGAGGCCTCTGGGTCCTTAGTCACACTCAGCAGCTGCTGCTCTGCAGGATGGACAACGGAGAGGCCTGCTTTATCCTCAGCAGCAGGAATGAGGTGGACCGCACAGCTGCGGTGAGTTCAGGCAGACTCCCCCAACCTGTGCTGCCTGCCTACTCTTAGCCGTAGGCCCTCTAACACCAACCACACCTCCCCCCAGGATCACCAGACCATCCTTCGAGC
This sequence comes from Mus caroli, assembly GCF_978045245.1. Lineage (NCBI taxonomy): Eukaryota > Metazoa > Chordata > Mammalia > Rodentia > Muridae > Mus > Mus caroli. The sequence goes on along the minus strand of NW_028227257.1, from coordinate 155,070,564 downwards.
CTGGGCTGTGAAGGACTTTGCCCCCAACTGTCCCCTCTATGTCCAGATTCTCAAGCCCGAAAACAAGTTTCACGTCAAATTTGCTGGTGTGTTGGGGCCCTGTGGCATCATGGGTATGCAGGCTGTAAGGGTAGGAGCAGAGTCACCCTCTCCTAGGCTCAAGGAAGGCTCTCCTTTGGGACAACCTTCCCTCTAGCTCTCTGCATCAGAAAGTAAGGAGCAGCCTTGGCAAATGATCTGTCGTCCACTGGGGCCAGAGGTGGTGAGGGAAGTGGGGACACTGAGCAGAGCCTCAACAGACAGGGGCCATGATGGGCACCCGGGGACAGCCCGTCTGGGTAGAGCTGGGGTGATCCCAGACATTCCGGTACTCCTCTGGGTCTCACTGAGGTGCTGAGCTAATGCTGAGCAGGAATGGTTCGACATGTTCAGAAAGACATGGGTGCTGTGGGGAGGGGACCACAGGCAGCAGGGATCTGACCCTGCAGTTCCCACAGACCACGTGGTATGCGAAGAAGAGTGCAAGTACGCCATGCTGGCCCTGAACTGCATCTGCCCGGCCACCTCCACTCTCATCACCCTGCTGGTGCACACATCCCGTGGCCAGTGAGTGCCCTGTGCCAGACCGACTACCACGCCCTGGTCATCCCGATCAACCCCACAAGGCAGGGCGGGCTCCCTGGAGGTGGAGGGCATGTCGTGGGCAGAGGTCTGGCACAGAAAGGGGTCTAGGGAGATGCAGGGTGCATTTAACCAATTGGGTAAGAGGGGCAGGCCTGGCTGAGGGGGGCAGCCCCTTACCTTGGTCCTCTGGCAGGGAAGGACAGGAATCTCCCGAGCAGTGGCAGCGCACGTACGGGCGGTGCTCGGGCAACGAGGTGTACCACATTCGCATGGGTGACAGTAAATTCTTCCGGGAGTATGAGGGCAAGAGCTTCACCTATGCAGCCTTCCACGCGCACAAGAAGTACGTGGGACTCGGGGTGGCCTAGAGGGTTGGAGCCCGCTGTTCCCACCACCACTGGGCGACTCGTCCTCCACCCAGGGCCAGGTCATTATGAGAGGGGGCCCTGGGCAGGAGATCACAGAGTCTCAGCTAAGGGCAGGGTAACCCGGCTCTGCGCACCTTGTGAGGTGGTCAGGACATCCCAGGACAAGGTTCATGTAAGAACCTGCCGCAAAGCCTCTCCTCTCTGAAGCTCCTAAGGCTGACCTGGGATCCCCAAGTCCCTAACGCCCGAGCGGAGGGCTTGTCCAAGAAGTCCAGGCGTGGTCCCTGAGAGGAGACTGAGTAGCTCAGGACAATGTGAGCCACAGGCTGCCAGGAGTGGCGCTGAAGCTCCAGGCCATGTCTGCTCAGGTATGGGGTGTGCCTCATCGGGCTGAAGCGTGAGGAGAACAAGAGTATCCTGCTGAACCCAGGACCACGGCACATCCTGGCTGCCTCCGACACCTGCTTCTATATCAATATTACCAAGGAGGAGAACTCAGCTTTCATCTTCAAACAGGAGGAGAAGCAGAAGAGGCGAGGCCTTACAGGGCAGGGACTATATGAAGGGCCCTCCCGGCTCCCAGTGCATAGCATCATCGCCTCTATGGGTGAGCTGGTGAAGCATGCAGGTGGAAGATGGGTGGCTTCCAAGGGTGCGCTCCACACCCCACCTGCCACGGGGCAGGAGACTCCTGAAACCCAGCTCTTTCCGGACAGTGTGAGCTTCTCCTGGCCCAGGGTTTTGCATCTGTCCAATTGTGGTACCCCACCTATCAGAGTTTGGGTGAGCATCAGTTACCTGGGTAACTGAGAGCCTGTGGGGGTACTGTGGTAGATGAAGGACTAACCAGAGAGCCCTGGGGTCTCAGCCAGGCATCCCTGAACTAGATGAAGGCCCTGGGGTTTATTGAGTTAGCAATGGTTTATCTTCATGGCTCTTCCCTGGAACTGCTGTCTTCCCGCACTGGTTCAAGAGACTTCCTGAGCAGGGTTGGGCCAATACTCAGAAGGCACCTGTGGCGTGTGCCATCCTCTGCCAGTCTTCCAAGAGGTGATGGGGAACAGGAAAGAGTCATTTAGCCTCTCAGGCCCCAGACACACAGGCTAACCAGGTCTATGGCCTTCTCTCATTTGTGCTAAGACCCATAAGGCAAGTTGACACTAATAAGCACTTACTGTATGCCCAGCATAAGTGGTCTCTAGAGACCAAGTGCTTTGACTCTGGTACACATTTTTTTAAAGATTTATTTATTTATTTAATGTATATGAGTACACTGTAGCTGTCTGCAGACATACCAGAAGAGAGCATTACAGATGGTTCTGAGCCACCATGTGGTTGCTGGGAATTGAACTCAGGACCTCTGGAAGAGCAGTCTGTGCTCTTAACCCCTGAGCCACCTCTCCAGCCCTCTGGTACACATTCTCAATGGCATGTGACAGCAGCCGTCAGACTGAAGTTGCTGCCCTTGCAGTGACAGCTTTCTCTGGTGGTCAGGCTTGAGGAAGAGCTTGGGGTTGGGGTTGATGCTGCCCAACCCAGCCTCTAACCATCGCTCACCCCCATGCCTTCTAGGGAGACAAGAGTAACTTAGGAAGCCCACCCACCCCACCCCTTGGGTCTGGCCCACAGAGGCTATGAGTTACATCCTTGAGCCAACCACCAACCCCAACCTGGCAGCCCTGGGCTGAAATGGGAACAACAGAGGCCAGGAGGTCAAAGTGGCCTTGCTGCTCCAGGGTTACTGTGTGGCCACCCTCCCTAGCTCCCTCCTTAGAGCAGAGCAACCAGTTTCCTATGAGCCCAAAGGGCCCCCCACCTCAGGTCAGCATCAGTCACAGCAACGAGTTCGGGGCCTACTCAACATCACCACCACTCAGGGGCCTCCTTGTCCTGAAGAGGAAACAGAGGCTCAGGAATGTGCTGAAATTCCTAGGGCCTAGAGAGTGGGGTGGGAAGGGCTACTGGTCAGGTTCAACCCCTCTGTCCAGGGACAGTGGCCATGGACCTGCAGAACACAGATTGCCGGCCCTCCCAGGGTGGCAGTGGCGGGGATGGCAACAAGCTGACTCTGCCCACCGAGAATGGCTCTGGTAGTCGACGCCCCAGCATCGCACCCGTTCTGGAGCTGGCAGACAGCTCAGCCCTGTTGCCCTGCGACCTGCTGAGTGACCAGTCAGAGGACGAGGTGACGCCCTCGGACGACGAGGGGCTCTCTGTGGTTGAGTGAGTGCTGAGTGGAGCTTCCTCAGTGGGGGGGGAGAGGTCCCCAGTGTGGGCATGCTCCATCTATGGCAATCTCTGCTTCGCAAGTGGTGTCTCTGGGGTGGGGCCCGGGCACACGGGAAAACAGAGCAGGGTCCTCACCCCAAGCCCAGTCCTGGAAGGCACTTGAGAGCATTCTGACAGGGGTGTGCTATGCTGGAGTCATAGATAACGGGGTTCACAGACTCCACACAGTGGCATGCAACCCCATACCTGCTCAGCTACTGACCTATCTGCCCTCAGTTACTCCACAAGTCAAGATGGTGTAGAGCCAGGCACTGAGCGGCAGACATTCCTGAGCTCTTTCCAGCTGGTCAGCTCCTCTTGGGACTGTGTGTGTGGCCCACCTCATTTCAGGTGGATATTCATGGGCCAGGATCTGTAGAGGTCACCAGCAGATGACTTGGCAAGACTTTGTCCAGAACCAGAGACTACAAGCTTACCCCAAGTTAGCCATCCTGGCTGGGGGTTGGGGGTATGAGGCCAAATGTCCCTGTTTGAGACCAAGAGGGATTTCAGTAAGTCCTCAACAGTGTAGCTACCTTGACCTCAGTCAGGGCATCCTCCTGTTGCAATCTTCTCTAAGGTTGAGGGGTCATTTGTAGGGGTCCCAGATCCTGCAGGCAGAAATATGTGGGTCCCTGTGGCTGTGTCCCTTAGGGCATGAGGAAACAGAGCTAGAAGGTTGTGACCAGGGCTCAATGTTAAAGCATGGCATGGTGTGTAGTAGTGGGTACTGTAGGGTGGGGAGGAGGAGAAGCAGCCTTCTGAGAGGCTAGCCCACTGGAAGCACAGCCTTCTGTGAGGCTAGCCCACTGGAAGCACAGGCCTGAGTAGCTGTCTGTTACCTGGGGTGCCATGGGCATCACTAAGGGGACTAATGATTACAGCTCTGGTGTTCTCCTCAGTTTCCAGGCTTGAGAGAGAGAGAGAGAGAGAGAGAGAGAGAGAGAGAGAGAGAGAGAGAGAAAGGGGAGGGAGGGAGAGAGATTATATAGGTGTGTAGATGTGTAGATGTGTAGAGGTGGGTATTGCTTGTGTGCTTGTGTATGCCTGTGTTTGTGTGCTCATACATATGTGCAAGCATGTTGTGTGTTCATGCGTGCATGTGTGCACACATGTCTGTTCCTGCCTTTTCTGCCATATGTATATGTGTAAGTGTTTGCACTGAGTATATTTTGTGTGGAATTTTTCTCAAGGGATGCAAGGCTCCCTTCCTGTCCCCATCCGAATAGCAGAGGGCTGACTATTAGGAGACTTCCTGGTGGGCAGCGACACTGGGAGCCCAGCTTGGGTCCTACAGAGGGAGCAGCAACAAGTAGCCCCTCTGCACCCTATGTCTGCCTGAGCCATTCTGGGGCCTGGGTGAGGGCCAATGTACCTGTCCCAGTCCTGGCCTAGGAAGCAGGGACAGGATTCCAAGGTGTTATCTCATGTGGCTCTCCCAGGCAGATATGCGAATCAGGAGTTGGGGGACAGTAAGCCATCTCTGCTAGTACCAGTTGACTCTGTGATACTCCAGGTAAAGGGCAGCTTTGAAGCGGCCAGGCTGCCATGCTGTGGTCTCTGTCTTCATCCAGGTACGTGAAGGGCTATCCCCCCAACTCACCCTACATTGGCAGCTCCCCGACTTTATGCCACCTTCTGCCTGTGAAAGCCCCCTTCTGCTGCCTGCGGTTGGACAAGGTAAGGCCATTCAGCTATGGCCATCTGACATCCCACTTTGGTGGCATTGTATTATGGTTGTGCTACAAAATGGAGCAGGAGTAGACCCCTCTCTGCCTTACCCTGCCTGCCTGCTCTCTGCCTCCCTGCTCTGACCTCACAGCAGCCTTTTCTAAACAGGCTGAAAGCAGATTAGGACCATTGTGTCCCTCATCCAAACACCTGTGTGCTTCCAGATGGTGAGGGCCATCTTCTCTTCATATAACCCCCACTGCTAGAGTCAAGCAGAGAAAGAGTCTCCCAAGGCTCCAGGGTCCTTGTCGTTCTGTAAGAAAGCACATGCCTGTCACTCCCCACTTCTGCCTTCCTCAGGATCCCTTGTTGACCTTGGAAGACCTTGGAGTCTATGGGACAGGACTCAATCCATGATAGAATCCAGCTCATGCATCTGGGCTGAGCACACTGGAACAGGGTGGGGCTCAGCTGGCCACATCTCTAGCCATGCTGCCCCCTGTGAAAGTGACTGTTTGTTTATGGTTCAGTGACTACAGACATAAGGGCAGGATAGCTTCTGAGCTGCTCGACTCTAAATCACTGTCTTAGTTCTAGGCCCCTCCAGTAGTTCTTAGTGTGTAACCAAGAGGAAAGTGTCTGTTGCATTCACATAGTGGAGGCACATGGCCTCTTACTTGCTTTGGGCCTATACTCTGTTTCATGTTGCTTGGGGATCTGAACCCTTTGATGCCTGCCAGCCTGTCTCACCTCCTCCCTGTACAATGCTGAGCTGTAGACTGAGATCAGGCACCTCCAACTGAGGTCTGACTCCATTCGAGAAAAGGGGCTTTAGGAATCATCTGCTGCCTGTGGCCTTGAATCTGGCTAGGAAATGCATGTGCATTAATACATGCATACACACCTGTGCACACATGACTTGGACCTCTAGATTTCTGTAGCTAAATGCTGCATTGGCTTGCTTCCATCAAGTTTTGTGGGTTACTGACTTTAGTGGCTGCCAGCAGGTTGAGCCCTGGTGGCTGGTGGCCCCATGTCTCCCCAGGGCTCCCATGTGCTGCATGTGTCCTTGCTGTTGTTGGCCCACTGGCTTCTCCAATAGCCAGGGTGGTGCCCAGCCTGGGTTCCCCTACATCCCTAGGGCTGCAAACACAACAGCTACGAGGATGCCAAGGCCTATGGGTTCAAGAACAAGCTGATTATTGTCTCTGCTGAGACAGCAGGCAACGGGCTCTACAACTTCATTGTGCCTCTGCGCGCCTACTACCGGTCCCGCCGGGAGCTCAACCCTATCGTGTTGCTGCTTGACAACAAGTGAGGCGGAGTACAGTCCTCATGATGCCTTGCCTCTGTGTGTGTGTATGTGTGTGTGTGTGTGTGTGAGTGTGTATGAGTGTGTGTGTGTGTGTGTGAGTGTGTGTGTGAGTGTGTGTGTGTGTGAGTGTGTGTGTGTGTGTGTGTGTCCTGTTGTCTTCTGCGGCCATGCCTTCCTTCCTTTGCTGACCATGGTAGCCTCCTCCTCTAGTTTCTCCTATAACCTCTTTACCTTGTGGCTTCACAACTGAGAGTCCCAGGTGGCAGGACCACAAGGATCCCCTGGATCACAGCCCCTTTCATCCAAGACCCCAGAAGCCTGGCAGCCAGACCCCAAGGTCCAATCTTGGCTATCTAGCCTCAATAAGCCCAAGGCCTAGGTTTCCTGAGCTGAATAGTGGCATATCCTTTGACCTTAACCCCCTTCAGTCCCATGTTTTGGGGGCCCCAACAGTGTGGGGAGGATAAACCATAGAGCAGATGGCACCTCCAGGCCCTTCTGTCCCTACAGGCCTGACCACCACTTCCTGGAGGCCATCTGTTGCTTCCCTATGGTCTACTACATGGAGGGATCCGTGGACAAGTAAGCTGAGAACAGCATGGCCAGGGTGCCTGCATGGCCAGGGTGCCTGCATGGCCAGGGTGTCTGCATGGCCAGGGTGCCTGCATGGCCAGGGTGCCTGCATGGCCAGGGTGCCTGCATGGCCAGGGTGCCTGCATGGCCAGGGTGCCTGCATGGCCAGGGTGCCTGCATGGCCAGGGTGCCTGCATGGCCAGGGTGCCTGCATGGCCAGGGTGCCTGCATGGCCAGGGTGTCTGCATGGCCAGGGTGCCTGCATGGCCAGGGTGCCTGCCGTTGCTCTCTGCCCCCCTCCCCCAGACTGCCTCAAATGAGCAGTTGATCCCAATCCAGGGGAAGAGGTGCTGGGGGGATTGGGGCTGATCCTATGGTCATATTGCTTGCCCTGTGCAGCCTAGACAGCTTACTGCAGTGTGGCATCATCTATGCTGACAACCTGGTGGTGGTGGACAAGGAGAGCACTATGAGTGCCGAAGAGGACTACATGGCAGATGCCAAGACCATCGTCAATGTGCAAACCATGTTCCGGTGAGCACCTGACCCATGGGAGCTAGGCCTCATGGTGAGGACCATAGAACCCACCAGAGTCCACATCCCTGACTGTGTTCCCTACAAGAGACCCTACAGCTAGGACCATGGGGCCCATTAGAGTTCAAAGACCTCTCACCACAGGACCCACAAGAGGCTACACTTCTATGACTATGGGACCCACCACAGACTCCACAGGCTTGACCCCAAGATCTACCAGAGACCAACCCCATAGCTGTAACAATGGGACTCACAAGAGGCCACCCAGTTATGACCACAGGATCCACCATAGACCCCAGAGCCATAAGAGCCACCACAGACTCCACAGCCCGGGGACCCACTGAGGCCCTCAGCCCTGAGTGGGTGACAGCTCCCACGATCATCCTCCCTCAGGCTTTTCCCCAGTCTCAGCATCACCACGGAGCTCACACACCCTTCCAACATGCGGTTCATGCAGTTCCGTGCCAAGGACAGCTACTCTCTGGCTCTTTCCAAACTTGAAAAGGTAAGCAGGCTCCTCCTGGCAGGCCGTCCTTCACTGAAGAGCCCAGAGAGAACAGGACAAAGAGGAAGAGACAGGGCTGTGGGAGCATTGGCTACTGGCTACTCTCCTGCAGTAGCTGAGGAGACAGGCTCAGTTGCTAGTGCTCTCTGTGGTGCTACCTCCCTGAGCACCTGCAGGTCAGTGGTAATTCGCCAGAAACTGCTAACAGATACCTATAGCCCACCGGGTACCAGACTCTGCCTCTGTGCTCTACATTAGGGATCAGAGAGTGGAGAGACCTGCGTGGATCACACAGCAGGTGGGGCAGCAGTGGCAGGGCTGCTGCACTTCTGACACTGGAGTTCTATGGGAGGTATCAGGACCCATGGAAGGCATCCACTGGGTCAGATGTGGAACCCAAGGGCATAGGGACTCAGCGAGGTATTATAGACACACTAAGGACCCAGGAACTCATGGGGAACATGGGGAACTTCAGGAGTACGGAGAGAGGTCACTGTCTGTGTTGCTCTGTGCATGGTGGCTTGGCCCTTCCTGCTATGTACACAAGGGATGGCCAGGTACTGGGAAGCCATGTATTAGGATGAGGAAGTCATGGCTGCCAATGCTTGCTGTTCTGTGTGAGTCCCAAGTTCAGCCTGGGCCAGTGTGCTTGTGGAGAGCTACCAGGGACCAGCATGGCTGACTGAGGAAGACCGAGGAGCTGTCTGGGACAGTGTGTGTGAGGCCCTGGGTTCCACTCTCTTCTCAGAGCCCCAAACTCTCCCTAGGCTCTGTCCCTGAGAGTATAAGGGAATGCAGCTGGATATTCACGCCTGCTGGCCAGAAGTTTGTTAGTGTATGCACAAATGCACATCCATGTATACATACTATGCACATACAACACATGCATATGTATACATACCATGCACATATAACACATGCATATGTATAGATACCATGCACACATGATCATACACCACTTTTGCATACAAAATGCATCATAGACATACCACACAGACACGTACATACACATGCTCACATCCTATGAACACTCTGATGGCCACCCACAATCCTTTGTGCCATCTGAGGACCCCTTCCTTGCAGCAAGAACGGGAGAATGGCTCCAACCTGGCCTTCATGTTCCGCCTGCCATTTGCTGCTGGTCGAGTATTTAGTATCAGCATGTTGGATACACTGCTCTACCAGGTCAGCTGGAATGTGGAGAAAGGTGGGCAGGGTCCCATAATCCCTAGACCAGAGTCCACAGCCAATCTATGGCTGACATCTGGTCCTGCTGCTGTGAACAGGCCTCCCCAGGTCCCCCTGACTTCCTCCTGCTGGAGCAGCAGGTCTCATTGCCCTCAGGGATACCCTAGTACCACTCTGGGGGTTGGGATCCTGGTCCTTTTTGGACCTCATGTGCTGGGATGGCAGGCAGGTTCTGAGTGTGGAGGCTGGAGTATCTGCCTCACATGGCCCTGCTGCCCCACAGTCCTTCGTGAAGGACTACATGATCACCATCACCAGGCTGCTGTTGGGCCTTGATACTACACCAGGCTCCGGCTACCTCTGTGCTGTAAGTGAGGGGGGTGGGGGTGTGGGGCAGGTGTGTGGTGCCATACGGCATAGCCACCCTCTGTGGCTCACTGTAGCTCTGGGGCTCTGGGTGCTGTTGTAACTCCTCTCAGCTCAGAGATTCCCACTCATTGCAGATGAAGGTAACTGAGGACGACCTGTGGATCCGTACTTATGGCCGCCTCTTCCAGAAACTCTGCTCCTCCAGCGCCGAGATCCCCATCGGCATCTACAGGACCGAGTGCCATGTCTTCTCCTCGGAGGTACATTCCTAGTACTGTAGAGCTTCCTTACAGCCCAGTGCTGAGGAGCTGGGCGTTTGCCATGGGCTCCTTCCAGGTGGGTTCAGCGGCTAAAGCATGTACCTCCGGTAAGGACAGCTGCCACTCTGGGAAGAATGGTGACCTTGGCAAGCACCCCAGAGCTCCAGGGGGACTGGGCAGGATGTTAAGGGAGGTCTACCTGATGTGGGCAGCACGCCTCCCACCCTCCTGCCCCCTGCATGTTCTATATGGACTTGGAGAGGCCAAGGTGCACTGGGGAAGAGGCAGACACACCCACAGGTCCCAACAGCTCTTGGCTTCCTTTACAGCCCCATGATGTCAGAGCCCAGGTGAGTACCCCGGGCCCCTGTAGAGCTCTTGCTTCATGGGGCTCTTCCATACCTTGAGCAGGCCCCTGGGCAGCAGGCAGGAAATGAAAATGTGTTGGTCACTGGGCAGTTCAGGGTTGGGGGCATTTAGCAGTTACTATCCTCCCACACAGTGTGGAACTAAGGCAGAAGCAGATCCAAGATTTCAGCCCATCGTCTGTACCCCTTGCCTCAGCCCAGCTCCATGTTTATTAACAGGTGGCAGGTGCCTATATGGTCTGACCTGGCCCCCCACGCCCTCATTATCCTCCCCAGTGCCTCTCACACCCACTTAGGCAGGCACAGCCTGTTTGCTCTCCATTTGCTGACTTCCAGGGATGTGTTTGGCAGTGACACCTGCCCCATCTGTGTATGGGTAAACTGTGGTATAGACAAGGGCCCCTAGGATAAGGTCAAGATATGCTGGGCTAGAGGGACCAGGCCGGCCCTAGACGTGATGGCCCAGAGAGGCTAAGTCCTGGTTCAGAATGGAGCCAGCCTGTCTCCATTTCCCACCTTCAGCCCCAGGGAAATGGGGACAGGCTGGCTCCGTCCTGGACCAGGAGGCCAGGCAGACTGGGGTACAGATAGGAAAATAGAGCCCCACAGTTCTTCTGACCTGGAGAAGGCTGGAGTTCACACTGTGGGTCCAGGGCCCATCTCCTCTCCTGGCACACCTCATGCCACAGGGGGGCCCAGCCATAGCCCTCCTGCCTGCCCAGTCTCAGATCTCGGTGAACATGGAGGACTGCGAGGATACTCGGGAGGCCAAGGGACCCTGGGGCACACGAGCTGCATCTGGCAGTGGCAGCACCCATGGCCGTCACGGGGGCAGTGCTGACCCAGTGGAGCATCCACTACTACGTCGCAAGAGCCTGCAGTGGGCCCGCAAGCTGAGTCGCAAGAGCACCAAGCAAGCAGGGAAGGCACCTGTGGCCACAGACTGGATCACCCAGCAGCGGCTCAGCCTGTACCGGCGCTCAGAGCGCCAGGAGCTCTCCGAGCTGGTCAAGAACCGAATGAAGCACCTGGGACTGCCCACCACTGGCTATGGTAAGGGCTGGCAACAAGTCAGGGCCGGTAACAAGGCAGGGCCGGTAGGACCATAGCAGATCAGCTGATGGGCATCTCATATCTGCCTGACCCCTACAGCTGGGATGGCCCAGGTCTACCATGGCCTCCCTGGGCTTGCTCAGCAAAGGGAAGAGGGCTGTCTGCAACCACGCCATATGGAGAAGGCTCAGAGTGACCCACAAACTGATTCATTTCTACCACTCTGGAGCCTCAGTACCCCCCCCCCCATAATGTAAGGGAAAGAGTAGTGAGCCAAGCCAGCTCCCCCAAAGCTCATCACCTTCAAATGGGATACAAGTTCAGTCTTCCCATCCCATGAGAGACATGAGAGGCAAGGAGTTGGCAGGGCCACAGCACATCCCTGCCCTGGTCATCAGAGACAAGAACAGCCTGCACATTTCTCAGTCCATCCCACGTCCCTCCCAAGGCAGTCACCATAGCTCTGTTGCTCCAGAGTCAGCCTTAGGAGAACATCTGTGCAAACAGATTTTTGTAACTCCTTTCTGTCTGTGCCATTTTGGGGGTAACACCAGTGTGACTTTGATCAGGACTTCCTCTAGAGAGGTTACCTCTTGATGAGGTCAGAGGGGCCCGGGATCTCTATTCTGACCTATGCCTTGCCTCACTCTTTCAGCATCTCAGTACTCACCGTTGCCAAGGCCCAACCTACATCCATGGTCACCCTAGAGACTCCTCTAAGTAGAAGGAGCTGCCCGGGCGTCACTGGGACTGGGCATCATAGGGCATAGGCAGTACATATTGGGCATTCTGGGGATGTTCACAAGACAGTGGTAGACTTGGAGAAAGGCCTGGCTGGGGAAGACTGAGACCAAAGTTTTGAGGCCACCAGAGCCATCCCCAGCCATGCGTACAGTGTAGAGAATGTCCCGATAATGCCCTAGATCTAGTGGCCTCCTCAGTACTCCTGCCTGGGTAACCTGCTGTTCTAGGAAACTAATCACCAAGGCTAAAGGGATTCCGGCATTCATGAGCCTTTGCAAGTACAAGCAGATGCAAAGTGGAGCCCTATGACGACCTGCCCTGTGTGCCCTTTAGCCTCAGCAACCCAGCCCCCACCAAAGCTTGCCAGATAAAGCCCAGATCCTCTTTGGCAACTGACTTGCTTCTGACGCCACTAGTGCTGGCCACCATTCTCCCAGCGTGGACGGTGTCTGCGTGCAGCTGGCCACTGTCCCCCACCCATTCTGTGCCAGCGTGCCCACCCTGCCAATGCTTGCTGACCTGTCTCTCTCTCTCTGTTTCTGTCTGTGCCTCTCCTATGTGTTCCATAGAGGACGTAGCAAATTTAACAGCCAGTGATGTGATGAATCGGGTAAACCTGGGATATTTGCAAGGTAATTCTGCTCTAGTGAATACCGACCACCACACAGGGGATGTGTCAACCCTTTGCCACCTTGGCTGGGCCAGGCAGTGACCAGAAGAGAGGGCTTTGTGTGTCCACAGTGGGTTCTCAGACCTTCTGCCTCCCTCCTTGGTTTGGGCCTCCTAGATGAGGGCCGAGGGAGCCCAGATGATGGAACCCACCCTGGTCTCAAAATACTTGACCCAGTTCTGTTAGGATGTGCCATGCCACCTAGCTTTGTACTGAATAGGCAGCAGGCCATCCCAACAACAGCTGGTCTCTCTGGCTAGTCCCAAGAGATTCCCAAATTCCCTGTGTGTCTCAGTAGGCAGGCATGAGGATGGAACTTAGCGTTGGCATTCTGTGCCAAAGCATAGACAGACTTGGATTACTCAATCCAGGTAGACGTGGGGGCTTCAAGAGAAGTCTTTCTGCTTGAGACAGAGATCTACTTACTTCTCATCTGTGTGTTTCACCTCCTCTACGGAGCTATCCCTCCCTGAAGCCCAGAGCAGAGGCTAAGCCACTGCCTTTCAGTGTCTCCCCTCAAAATGGGTTGTCAAGGAGCTTTAGGGGTATCTGAGCTCAGTTAAGCTGGGCCCTTATTTGCAAGGATGGCTGTGGGCAGCCACAGAAGTGAACTGTTGGCATCTCTGGGCTTGTGGTTTTTCTCATCCTGCCACCCATAACAGCATTCATGGAAGCTGGGCCCTCTGCTGGGCACTTGGGGTTCTGATCTAGGGCTGGTGACTTCCATGAACCAAGTGTATCCTGCACCCAGTTACATCTGCTTCCTGTGTGGCTGCTAGGCAAAGGTGGGCAGGCAAGGGCTTGGGCAGCTCCTACAGGGTCCCAAGATGCTCTTGGGTGTACAGTGAGTGTCACCTATGTGCTCACTGGAGAAAATGTGCGAGGACTCAGCAACAGGAACTCACAGTACCCTACGGGCATCATGGGCTGGCATCAGGATGTCTGGCCAGAATGTCACACTGTGCTCAGAAAAGGGCAATACCAGGGAGGAGTTGGGGCCAGGAGCATAGCCGCTGGAGTTACTCTGGCTCTGGGATGAGCAAGCTGAGAATCCAGTTATTACCCTCTAGCTACATGGGAAATGGATGTAGAGGGCCAGGGCCTGAATCTCGGGAATACTGGGCTGGGGGAAGGGGAAGGAGGAGAGGGGACACAGCTGTTGCAGAGGCATGATCTGTTGGGAGTTTCCATTCTAGAAGTGCATTCAAGCCAGGTCTTGTCCCCACCTACCCCTACACCTGCTGTCCACCTTTCCCAAGCATGGGGGCTGCTGAGGCCATCTCAGGGCAGTTAGCTTGCCTTCCCCATCCCAGCAGTTGGGAGTCAGTGCCACAAGACTGACCACAGCCCCTCCTTGCACTACAGCTGGAATTTGGCATGACCCCCTCAACTCAACACTGAGCCAGGCCTAGTCCCATCCTGGGCTTTGCTAGTCTCAGACATTCCAAGATCTGACCCCGGTTGGAGGAGAATCACGACCCAGGGCCTAGCCCTGACAGGGGAAGATCCAACAACAGCTTCTCACAGCCAGGCTTCTAGCCCCACCTTTAGGATGACTTTATGGTGGTCACGACAGAAATGAATCAGTGCTGTGGTCTGGAATGTTGTGCTCACACCTGAATACTCTTGCTTCTGCACAAACCCTGCTGTCCCTGCATTACCCACGCCACTGCATGAGGGCCTTGGTCCCAGAATCACACCTCTCCCATTTGGCTCCCAGCATGAGTCATACCATGGGTATCTTGACTGTAGGATTTGAGGGGGGGAGGAGCAAAAACTGATGCTCATCCGACAGAACAGCCTTCCTATATGGAGGGCAGGCCACCAGGCCTTCCTACCCTGCAGAAGTAGATGGAGGTGTTGACTCCCATTTCAACTACCCCAGGTACAGACTGTTTGAGGTGCCCCACCCCCATTTCTCAGAAGCATTTTGTGCCATATTCCTTCATCCTGGAGCTACAGTTCTGAGAGCTGAGGCATGCCCCTCCCTGGCTCAGTTGGCTACCTGGCAGATTCTTTAGTTTCACAGAAGGGTCAGTCTCTTTCTTAGGGCTATGTCCAGCATGACCAAAGGATAGAGAGAAATGGAAGGAGTCAGGTAGAAGATGCCCTGTCTCAGTTCACCTTCATTTTGTATGTTCATTGAGTCCAGTAATACTTCTAAATATGAAGCAGGTATATTGAGGTCAGTAAGCTAAGGGCCATTGCCAGGACTGTATGAGGCCATGGTGACCTGCTGGCCAAGCACAGGCACCAATGAGATAACAGGCTGCTTCTCCAGACTGACCACATTCCCATGGGTCAGTCCCTGGTCACCCTGGGGCTAGGAGCTTGTGGCAGCAGAGCCACAAGCAGGAGGGAATGACCCTGTTCTCTGATCAATGAGTCCGAAGTATAGGGAGTAGAGGTGGCCTTCCCAGTCCCCAGGAATGGGGCTCCTGTAGAGCACTTCAACTGAGGTTGCAGCTTATGTACATATGTAGGTGTGAGGTAGATGGAGTGTGTATGGGGGGTGTGTGTGCATGTGGGTATGTCATGTGCAGGTGACCAGTAGTGTTTATGGGTACACAAATGTATATGTACAGATGCATGTATATAGGGTATGCACAGGTCCTTGCAGGTGTGCTTAAGTGTGCACAGTTATATGTTCAGGTGAAGGCATGCATGGATATGCACAGGTGTACTCAGGTGTTGTGCAGGGATGTGTGCATCTGAGCATATGCACCTGCCCATACAGATCTGTAAGAAGCAGGCATGTACAGGTGTGCTCGGTAACTCTGTCCTGGCCCCACACACTGGTGAGAAGTCATCTAAGGTTGGCTCGCAGCTGAGCAACCTGCACAGGCAAGTGGGAGCCAGTGCTCTGCTCTTCCTATGGCTGAGCCCTGCCAAGTGCAGGCAGGAGCTGTGGACAGGTGTCAGAATCCATCTGGGGCCAGAAAGGAGGGACAACTAGCTCCCCTGGCTCCTTGGGGCCCCGCAGAGCTGTACTGGGTGGGGCTGTGGTGACACTTAGGCTATGTCCTTTTCAGATGAGATGAACGATCATCACCAGAACACCCTTTCCTATGTACTCATCAACCCCCCGCCAGACACAAGACTGGAGCCCAACGATATTGTGTGAGTACCAAGTGCTGGCCGTCCCAGCATCAGGCATTGGGGAGGGGGGCAGGAATCACCTGGCACGGACCTGGTGTGGCTGCCTACCTGGCTTGCCATTCCAGGACCAGCCTTGGTGTCTTCTGCAGGTACCTCATCCGTTCCGACCCCCTGGCCCATGTGGCCAGCAGCTCCCAGAGTCGGAAAAGCAGCTGCAGCAACAAGCTCTCATCCTGTAATCCTGAGACCAGGGATGAGACCCAGCTCTGAGCCCCATGCTGGGGCGAACAGGACAACGCACAAGAGAGGAGACGTTGTCATAGGCTGGCCTGGCCCAAGCAGGCTGCATTATGACTTTATACAGTGGCTCCAAGACTTGCCCCCAGGAAGGAAATCCTCTCAGTGGGGCCAGTCGTGAGACCAAAGTGGCATGAAGCATTTTTTTTAACCTTTTTTTACAAATCTGAATGATTTGCATCTCTTTACATAGCTGTACCACAACTCGTGACTGGGGTCTGGCTAAAGTGTGAGGCAAGCAGACAGGACAGGGACTGGACACTATCCTGGATCCCTCCGTCTTGCATGGCTTCACGCAGCAGTTTCTGAAGGGGTGCTGGGGTGCATGGGAGAAGTAACGACCTGGAACCGGAGAGTTCCCGAGGGGACCGGGGAGTCCTCCTGCATGGAAGCCAGCTGTGTTCTCTAGCCATTCAACATGCTGTTCCGATCAGTTTCTGCATGGTTCTGGGACTACACCAGGGCCTATGGGGTGCCTCTCCCCAGAACCAGGCAAGGGGCCAACCAGTAAAGGTGCCATGCCCTTTAAGAAGAGAAAAACAGAGGGGCTTAGAAACCTGGTCGGGAGAGCCCCATTCTGAGTCTGAGCTCTGCAGCCCCTGCATGGGGGAGGGGGACCACAGTGGCTCCCCCTGAAGTCCTGAGCTGTGGATGGAAGTCAAATGTTCTTTCTGGCTCTCACACTTGAGCTTCCCTAGCCATGGCCTTTGGGGACATCAAACTGGCAGATGATGTGTCTCCACAGACCATTTCACACTCAAAACTCTTGTCTCTAAACTCCTGATCTGAGAAGCACAATTAGCTCTGGGCCCTGGTCATGCCTCAGGTCTCCAGGGATTGCTTCAGGCAGCTGACTTCATTCTTGTTTATGGTTTGTATGATCAGAACTGGAACCTTCTATTAAAATGGATACATCCTGCAGGCATGCATGGAACAAGGCAGCCCACCATAGCTCTGGAATGGTGGGGGGGGGGGAGACAGCTGAGGCTCACCTGTTTTAGGGTTAGAATTGCCTTATGTATCCCTCACCCCAGACTTCACAGACTAACTCCCAACCTCTGGGATGGCCAGCAGGGCCTTCCCAAAACAGTAATGAAATCCTCTGTGGCTGCAGGGCCTAGGCAGCTGCCCCAAGGTGTATGGGGACGTGATCCCCAGAGGACCCCTTGGCAAGCTTTCCATTGGTTTCCCCCTATGGTCCAGCATGTCCCAGAGATAGGCACAACTCACTTAAGGTCCCAAACCCTTGGAGATCAACCCTTACCCCACACTTGGGAGGAAGGTGCCCCTGATGACTATGTGAACTTCCCCCTTAAGTGTCCTGAAAGGTTGGGGTGAAGGGATGGGACCAAAGGGCCTACACTTCCTCAGCCAGAGCAGATGGAGCCTCAGGAGAGCAGGCGATAAGGGTCAAGGCAGTTGCTGTAGCTTTCTCGAGAGTCCTTGCACCTATGTCTCCCCTTCCCATAACCTGCCTGCATATCCAGCCTTCCTACTGCCACTCCGGGCCTGTTGGAACCTTCTTGCTCACAAAGTATGCATGAGTCCTGGTGAGGTGTAATGGGACAGAGCTGGCTGTAAGGACTCAGGGAAGAAGTTTGGGGGCTTGGGTAGAGAAGCAGGTGGCTCACACAGGGCTTGGCTGGCCAGGACTTATCTAGGCTAGGGTCTGTCAGTGGCCATCACTCTGGAGCAGGAGGGGTCTGAGTCTATACTCACATTCTATGTCCCTGCTCAGCCACCTGCCAGGCTGCTGAGCCCAGAGAAACAGGAAAGCTGGTCTTCATCTAGATGGGACTAAATAGCCTTCAAGTCCATGCTGGAGGAGCTGCCGCTTCTGAGGCACCTTGGGGAAAGCCACCTGCTCCGGGCCCTGTCAGGATGTTTACTCTCGTGTTTATCTGCAGCATGGAAACACATTTCAGTCTCTAACAGTGTGTGGGGAGGGCACTCCTCCCACAGTTAAAGACAGATACTTCCAGCCCAGCCTTTGCTAGCTTTTAAAGATGCCCAGCCCTGGGGCTGGCATTTGGGCCAGGAGGATTTGTGTGCTGAGATACCAGTCACCAGATCAATAAAAGCCACCTGCACACCTGGAATTCTCCATAGCTTCCATTGCCTTCATCTCTAGGCCTGGAAGACTGTCTTTTGCAGTATCCCTGTCTCCCACTGTCTTTGGACACCACCGATTCTCCCAGTCCTCATACTCTACTGGTCTTAAGGGCTCTCATGAGACACTCGTTCCCAATGGACAGGGTCTGTCCCAACCCATGAAGAGGCAGAATTTACACACAGCAACAGAATGTTCAAGGTATACAAAATTAGCAAGAAGCCTTTTTTTTTTTTTTCATTCCTAACTACTTGGAATCGTAACTCAAAATAGTGTCTTGGGTGCTGTACCCTGTGCTAAGTGAAACACTGGCAGCCGTGTTGTGTTGTGAGGGGCAGCTGGGCCTGGGAGCCGTTCTGCTGTGGGAGCTGGGAGCCTGGGAAGCATGTGTTTGCTGCAGGTTCTAGGCTATCTTAGTAACATGTATTTACAGATGGGCAGTGACAGACAGAGACAGGAATATCTAAGCTTAAGTACTCAGTGCAGAAAAGCAGGCAGGGCAGAGACGGAGACCAAGGCAAGGGCTAAAACACTTGCACACAGAAGTTAACACCAATCCAGCTACATGTCTGCCACGCCAACTGAGGGTAGCTTTAGGTGGCCAATGATAAAACAGACCTACAATGGACAGAAAGAAGACTATGAGACATGACCCATCCCCCAAGTCCCTCTCACTCCACCACATGTCCCCATGCTCCAAGGCCTCTCTTTGGGGGATTTCAAGGCAGATTTCTGAGAGGATGTGACTGGTCTGCATTTGCCTGAACCCCCAGGCTATGCTCAGTCCCACCATGCTCTTAACCAGCCATACTGACCCCTCATCTTAGGCCCCACAGAGTCACACACCACAACACCCTCAAAAGGACCTTTCTATCTGAGTCACAGTCGTCCCTGTTGGGTTAGTTTCATTAGGAAGACAGTGTAGAATACAAAGACAAATTGCATTCGAGTGACAAGAACAGTGTTGCGGTGGGGAAGCTAACAGTTTTAGATACTTCCTTACTAATTTCAGTTTATTTTGTCTTCCCTTCTAAGAGGCAGGTTCCTTAAGAATGGGGTTCTGGGTGTCTAATGCTCACTGTGCACAAAGCAGATACATATCTTGGGTATCATAAGTTTGGGGTATATTGTTTTTATTCTCTCACACATTATATCCCTACTGCAGTTTTCCCTCCCCAACTCCTCCCAGTACCCACCACCACCACCCCGCCCCCCACCCCAGGATCAACTCCTCCTGTGTTTCCCTTCAGAAAATAAAAATAAGCAAATAAGCAAAAGCAGGCCTCCCAGGGATATCTACTGAACATGGCCTAACAAGATACAATAAGACTTGACAAACTTTCACATCATGGGTGGATGTGACAACCCAGTAGGAGAAAAAGGGTCCCCAGCACAAAGGAGTCAGACACCTCCCACTCCCATTGTTAGTCCCATAAGAACATGAAGGTGTACAACCATAAGGGTTATGCAGAAAACCTAGCTTAAAACCATACAGGATTTGTGTCTTGTTACTTCAGTTCCTGTGAGCTCCTATGAGCACAAGGGGGCACATGTCTACCCCAGGCCCTGCAGTGTAGTTTCCCAATGCAATTGCAACTCACACAGGGCACCCAATAATGGTTTAGCCTTGAGCTGGGGGTGACATCTGCCTATCTAGATAGACAGCCTCAACCCTGGCCCAGAGTTCAGAGCCCTGGTCTCTGCGTGGACAACTCTGGGTAGCCCTAACAGGTGCCTACCAGGGGTGGGCAGTTTGAACACAGCAAGCCCCGCCCTCACCTCTGTTCACACCCTTTGCATCCAGGCACATACTCGTACTTCCTTCCCCGGCCCAGGGCCTGCTCTTCCTCCAGGTGGGAGCATCCAGCTCTGAACATCTTACGCACATCAACAGATGTTTAAACAGCTGGCTGTGGTCCAGGAGACAGCAGACAATAGGGCTCTTATACTGTCCACTCCCAGACTCTGCTGAATGAAGTACATGTTCCCTAACTAGGATGCAAAACGGCACACCTTGTCTTTTGCATGGCTTGAGGAACTCCTCCTTCACAGACTCAGATATACTCATAAGACTGGAGGGCAGGTGGGTGGGCACTCCCTTCACCAGGGAAACTGAAGCCCAGGCCCACTGTTAAGAGCTCAGAGCAGCAAGGCCCAAGCTTGGACTTTGGAAGTAAACTTCTTAGAACCTCCATCATCTCACCAGCTTAGACTGCTGGGACAGCGCTACCTTTGGGTGGCACCTACACCAACTGTCCATCATGAAAGCCCAAGGAAGCCACAAAGGGCAATCAGGCTGGGACAGACCACCCTGCCTCTCTCCTCTAAGTAGCACCTCTGGTCCCTGCTCTGTCCACTCTTCTCAGGAAGTCCTTGCAACCAAGACAGCCCTGGCCAGGGCCCTAGAACCAACAGGATCTGCATAGAACATTGGCATAAGCAAATATTACAGGCTGCACTGATGACCTGCAGAGGGGTCCCTACTTTGGAGGCACTGCCATTATCTGTTAAAATTTCACCTGAAAAACTTTAATTTTCCTAAGCCATGCAAGAAGATGAAACCTCACCCACTATGGCACAGTGAGAACACAAACCAAGCCGGGTGTGGTGGCACATAGCTTTGATCCCAGGATTCAAGAAGCAGAGGCCAGCCTCTGCTGGTATGCATACCAAGACCAGCCAGGGCTAGATTAGGCCCAGTAGAAAAAGAAAGGGGGTGTGGAGTTGGGGAGGGTTGCCTAAGGATGGCTTGTACTTAAGAACTGCTGCTCTCCAGAGGACCCATGTTTGGTTCCCAGCGCGCACACACACACACACACACACACACAAAACTGGCAGCTCACAAGCATCTATAACCCAAGTCCCAGGAGATCTGAGGCAGCACACAGTCATATACATAAAACCAAAAACCCCACAAAATTTCTCACCATGGTGAGCAGAGCATGGTGAGACAGCCAGAGGTGCATCGGGGCTGCCAGGCTCTGCCTCTGCCCCTCAGCACTTAGGTCCAGTGAGTCCTACTTCCCTTGTGTCCAGAGATCAGCCGAGGACAGCATCCTCCGAGGCTGCTTGAGCCTAGAGAAGCATTCTGATTCCTGTGACCTCGGCACTAAGTCCACTTCACATACCTGATCCTAGCGCTCCATCTTATCAGACCAGACTAGCTGGTAACGGGAGCAGTTCACTCTGCTTCGTGATCCCCAACGAAAGTACACCAGGCCCATCAGCAACCCAGGCAGCAGTCAGTGTGGACCAACCTCTGTGCCTGCCCCCATAGGAACCAACATCTCATCCATCACCTACTCTGCCCACGACTACGGGGACCTCTCCTCCCCTGTGCACCTCAGAGTCACACCATGTAGCCCATGCTGGCTGCAAGTTTATGATCCTCCGCTTTAGTGCCCATAGTACTCGCGTTATGGCATTGTGTTTCATATCGAACACATATCACTGTGTTCTTTGGGCAGTTTCTAGTATTTTACCATACAGAAATGGGAGGAAACTCCTGTGAGGTCAGGTCTCCCAGTAGAAGTCTGGCTGAGTTGACATCTGCCATAGACAAGTGTGTGCAAATTCCTATGTTGAGACCCTAAGCCCCAGAATTTTAGAATATGATTGGCTTTGCTAGAAGGTTTTGAAAGACAAGGACCATGGAGACAAGAACATGAGCGATCCAACCCCGCCTCACTGGTGATCTAAGTGGTCAGGCCACAGATACAGAAGGACAGCTACATAAGGATACAGGGTGGAGACTGTATGAGAGGAGGAAGGTGGCCACAGGAGTTAGCCCTGTCACCCCTTATCTCAGGCCTCTAGCCTCCAGGACTGTGCAGGGCACACCATGCTGTAAGACGTATGTGGGTGTATGTGGTGCGGCATGTGGGGGGGTGTGTGTGTGGCATGAATGCAAGTGCTCCCAGAAGCCAAGTCAACTTCTGGCATAAACACTACAAATTGTCAGCAGACTAAATCTGACAATATGTAGGTCAGAGCTGGGTCATTTATTCCAGGAAAACAGGTTTCTCTAAACACCCAGAAGGCGTGATGGTAAGAACAGAATCACCATCTTTTCAATGGGATAAAATGAACCCTGTAAAACTCAACCTAATTCTAGTACACTAAGACAGGAAACCTACAGTCAGGAACGCCACAATGCCACCAGGAGGATGCCCGGCCGCTCTCCCAGGCACAGCCAGAAGGCAGGAAAGACACAAAAGCCTTAATAGAGCTACAAAGGAAGGACAAGCAAACATTCCTTTTCATAGGATGTTAACAGAGTTCAAGTGCCTCTAAAATTAATAAGAATAAAAGTTGAGTAAGACTGCTCATGGCTGAAAAATCATTTGTGTTTATATGCTGCCTGCATCAGTGCTATTAATAGGAAACAAATTATAGGTACAAATTCACAGTACACTCACTGAGAGCCAAGCTGCAGGTGCAGCCTAACAGGACCTGGCAGGGCTCACCTAGAAGACACAGGCACTGTCTTCTTCCAGCCTTCTGAGGAGTTTTGTTACCTCTGTGGTCTCAACTCCCCTGCCTGTATTTAACTCTCTGGGTGGATCCTCACCCACGTACCCACCCACAGACCACGGGCCCAGAGAAAAGGAACAAAGTCACAGAGCAGCAAGCATTGCTGATAGGGAGAGTGGAGGGGACAGTGTTGGTCACTAGAGATCTACCCAGAAGCAAACAGACAAGATGCCTACACTTTCCTAAGCCCAAATCCAACCCCAGGTGTATGGCAGGCTGAGAACCAATGAGCCAAAACCAAGAAGGGTTTGAGGATACTTTAAAAGACTTCATGACCCTATAGCATAGAATTTTTCAAAACTAGTTACAAAAACTTGATAATGCAGCCCTAGAAATTTTAAGATTTTTTTAAAATTTTTTTTTGTTTTTTGGTTTTTTTCAAGACAGGGTTTCTCTGTGTAGCCCTGGCTGTCCTGGAACTTACTCTGTAGACCAGGCTGGCCTCAAACTCAGAAATCCGCCTGCCTCTGCCTCCCGAGTGCTGGGATTAAAGGCGTGCACCACCACGGCCTGGCGAAATTTTAAGATTTAACAAAGTATGAAAAGTGGAAAAAGCTAATCAATTTGCAAAAGATGACAAAATAGATAGGCAAAAGCTTGTATAGACAGCGTCCAAAGCAAAAAGTACAGCCAGCCAATGAAGAGAGAGAAAGACGGTCAATTTCATGTGGTCAGAAACGCCCATCAAGAGCTGGGCGGTGGTGTTGGTGGAGACAGAGGCAGCAGGGTCCCTTTGAGCTCAAGGCCAGCACAAAACAAAAACAAAACAAACTCAGCCCTGATGAACACATGACTGAACAAATGACAACCCATGTTGATCCAAAGTCCGGACCCTCCAGGACTCCCTCCCCATGAGCGCACTGCGCACTGCGCACCTGGCCAGCACCTGGCCACGTAGGCCCACAGGCTCACACTGCAGGAGCAGGACTTGTGGGGCCTCCTCTGACATCCTCCACTTTTCTCACTAGGAAGCCGGAGGGCAATGGTTCCACCGTCTCTGCTTCCTCAGCAGCCTCCCTGGGTCTGAGATGTACCCTCTCTCTACTATACCATCAGAATGAGTTTGCACAGCAGGCCTCAAGCCTGCCCCCTGGTTTACATGCTGCCTGCATTTCCCTCTCAGGGGCAGGGAGCCTCATGGAGTAGGCAACTGTGATGGTTTGGACCAGGGAGTGGCACCATTTGGAGGTGTGGCCTTGTTGGAATAGGTGTGACCATTGGAGTAGGTGTGTGACTGTGGGTGTGGGCTTAAGACTCTCACCCCGGTTGCCTGGAAGTCAGTCTTCCACTAGCAGCCTTTGGATGAAGACGTAGAACTCTCAGCTCTGCCTGTGCCATGCCTGCCTGGATACTGCCATGCTCCCACCTTGATGATAATGGACTGAACCTCTGAACCTGTAAGCTAGCTCCAATTAAATGTTGTTTTGGTCATGGTGTCTGTTCACAGCGGTAAAAACCCTAACTAAGACAGCAACCCATACCTCCAAGCCTACCCACATAAGTGCCAACTGAATGCTGGCACATGCTGCCACAGGCTTACCCACGTGGCATCTCACATGGCACTAGGGACACTCCAAACAAGAATGCCAAGCACCTGGCAGCACTGAGGAAGGCAGAGACAAAAGAGTCAACTTGTACTTACATGCTCTGGTCTGTGCCTATTTAATACCCTCAGTGAATGCCATGTTTTAAAGTAAACACAGAGGGCTGGCGAGATGGCTGAGTTTGGTTCCCAATGCTACGTCAAGTGGCCCACAACTACCTTCTGGAAACTGGGCCGGTTATTCAATGGCTGTAGTTGCAATCTAGGGCAAGGAAGACCATTCCACAGCAGAAGGTTCCCTGCAGTGTTTGTGGCAAGGTGGTGCCCATGGGAATGGTGGGCTTAGATGGTGCCAAGACCACCTGGATCAAGAGGCTTCTCCTTTGCTCCCAGATATCCAAAGGTGGATGCTCTATCTACTTCAGTAGCTCTAGGGAAAATATGCCAAGCATACGAATAAGTCTGCAGTTGTGGAGTGGGAGACAGAACAGAGAGCTGTGCATGAGCTTAAGTGGAGGGCAGACTATCCTGGAAGGGCTCCTCCAGTCTTCAACACACATGTGCCCCTAGTACCTCTGGAAGCTCTGCAGGAAGGGATTCTCTCTATAGAGACACGGGACATGGTGGTCTCAGAGCAGGCCTGCTATCCCAGAGGGAGTCCAGGGCCCATGACCATACTTACAATGTGACTTCATTGTCCCCAGCATGCCCAGTCGCGGCTGCTGCTGAGGGCATGCCCTCTGCTCTCCAGTCGCTGCTGCTGCTGAGGGCATGCCCTCTGCTCTCCCAGAAGCTGCTTGAACCCAGCTTCCGAGGTAACTGTCCGTTTCCTTGCGTTCACCTGACAGACGTTTAACCACTTTCATTGACCGTCCATCAATTACTAACAGGCACAGGGACACAGCTCAACAGAGATCACCGGGACTTTAAACAATCTGGGCATTAGCAAACGGCATCCTCATCTGATGCCAAGCCTAGAACCACAAGGCCCAGAGTGGGGACTGGGCCCACTGTTAACCAGCAGTGGCTACATCTCCCCAGAGCACTGTTCCTGCCAGGGTCTGCTCTCCTGGGAAAAGAAACAGTAAACTGGCTGCTTGTGAACCAAACAAACAGTTGAGGAAACAAACACAAAAACAGCTTAAATGTCACTATGAGATAGCAGCACGACAACAGTCACAAGCTCAAAACTGCAGCTATGGTAGGTAAATGGACTGGTGTGAGTGGATAAGGCCGTGATAAAGGTGAGCCCAGCAAACGCCTGGTGAGAATTCACTTAGCACTGCCTGGCTGTCCCACTCCCATTTAGGAAGATCTACCTTGAACTACAGATCCAGCATAGAGACCAAAAGCCAAGCTGTCTTTCGAAACAATAGCTGTATCAGTTCAACTTAAACACACAGAAGCCCTTGTCTTCAGCTCTAGACCTGGGAGTTTGGCTGGTCCTAAATCCCTACACAACAGCAAATACAGGGCCATTCTCTCAGGCCACCCAGCTTTGTGTCTACAACTAGTAGCAGTGGCTACCCAGGGCTTCCATCAGCCCACATAATCAAACATGAGAGAACACCCTTCCCTCCCAAACACAAGGGACTACTCTCCTGCCTATGGCATGAAAGAGTTTCTTTCTCTTTATGCCAGAAAATACGACAGGGCCATTTCCAGCCAGGAGACAAACCTGAGATATCACAGATGTTGGAGTGGGGACAGGCACCCTACCCTCTAAAGCTTGTGGTGCGCAGAGGGACACCAACCAGAATCTTTGCTCAGGCACCAGCTTTCAGAACAAGTGTGACGAGGGTCTCCCTTCTCCCAGTAAAGATGCTACCATACTGCTGCAAGGTCTGTACCATCCACCCTAACTACAAAGAACTACTACACCCTGACTTGAACCAGTCACGGGGTGCAGCCTGGACTACATGTTCTTCCTTACCATGCAGGTGTTGCTATGTCCTCCTTACCACTTGGGGAACTAGGGAAAGTAGACCCTGGATGGTAAAGACACTGACTGTACTTTCCCAGGCCACAACCTGGCAAATAGGAGGGATGGCGGGGCTAGGGGAGGAACCTGTCATCCACGCCCTGTATTGTCAGGGAAGTTTGCATCACAGCTCTGACATCCCCAGCCATACCTTTGCACAGGCCTCCCAATGGTGGCATGGTCACACCGGAAGATGCCGGACACCTCTCACAGGTTTGAGAGCTGACACAGCTTTTGTCAACACAAACCTAGAAAGACCTGGGAGACCCACTGAGGAACGGCCTCCATCACATTGTCTGTGTGGTTTAGGAGGGTCGAGCCTGTGTGAAATGGCAGCAGAGCAAGCGGGGGGGGGGGGGGGGGGGGAAGCAAGCCAGGGAGCTGCATCCATGCCCCACTGTCTCTGCTTCAGTGCCTGCCATGGCTTTCCTCAGTGGTGGATTGTAATCTGTGATCCAGATAAACCCTTTCTTCTCAAGTTGTATTTGGTCGTGGCTTTTATTATGGTTTTCATTTCTCACAGCAACACAAAGCTCAGAACACCAGTGATACCAGATACCAAAAGCACCTCCAGAGTGCACCTCAGACACCAGGAAGACCCTGAGTCAGCAAGGTACAAGTTTATTGCCAAGGAATCAGTGAGAAACAAGAGGATGCTGGGCATGGCTCGTTCCCAGTTGGGGCTTGTGACTTGGCCATAGTCACAAAACAGAAGTTAGTACTGGCTTTACACATGTGGTACTGGACACAGATAAAATGAAATCACCAATAGGCTCAGGCCACCAAGATCAAAGCCATTTTACTAGGTAAACCAGCACCAATCTATAAAGGTTTACTCAAGTTGATTAACTTTCAACAAGAAAAATGTACTTTTAACACTTTCTTCTTCCAAATGACAACCAGAGTTTCAAACAATCTAGAAGTAAATTTTGTATTATGCCACTTTTCAATATTGCCTGAGTAGTCTGGACCTTAAAAGTCTGATTGGAGATTGTATTGCAGAAACACACCTAGAATACCAGGTCAAAAGGTCACACTAGAAACAGTATCTTTGGCATGCATACACACATGTGTACGCAGGCCACATGTACACGTTTGTGTGCATATACTCATATATGCACATACAGGTACATCCCACATTGACACACACATGTAGACCTGCACATCTAGTTCTGAGATTTTTTTTTTTTTCTTTTTTTTCTTTTGGTTTTTCGAGACAGGGTTTCTCTGTGTAGTCCTGGCTGTCCTGGAACTCACTTTGTAGGACCAGGCTGGACTCTAACTCAGATATCTGCCGGTCTTTGCCTCCCAAGTGCTGGGATTAAAGGCGTGTACCACCACCGCCCGGCTGAGAAATATTTTTAATGCCAACCGACCTGGGCTCCTTGGGGGGGTCTGTCGTTACTAAGGAATGAGCCGCATGAGTCATCATGTACTCAATTTCTTGACACTTTCTGCCCAAAAAGCTGAGTAGCCTTCCCAGCAGTTGGTCAAGACAGTGTCCCCACACCCTGGAGGCTCCAGATCACCACCGCAAAACCCCGTACCGGAAACTTCCTAATAAAAAAAAAATCAAAACTACTTCTGTGCCATGGAACACAGAAGGCATGAGTGCGTCTGAGCCATCAAGCCACATGGCCTCCGGTCTGGGCTTGAGACACTGGCACTCTACGTCACATGCAGACCCTGCGTTCTGAGACAGCCTTCAGGACAGGCCACATGCTAACTCACCATATCAAAAGTCGAGCAGAAATGCAACTTCCTGGCCTACACCAGGTCTTCCAACTCTTCATGAAAAATAAATTCCTAGGTAACACAAAAGTCATGCGCAGCTGCCCTGAAGCCAGGAGATGTGGGACACTGTCAGCAGAAGGAGTTGTGACAACCACACACATGGTTAACAGAAAGCCAGCTCATTACTTTATTATATTTTAGTGCTCTCTTAAAATAAATATGGTAACATCAAGTGCACAGTGAGAAATGAAGACACACAGGGCAGCCGGTGACAGGTGGTCACAGACTTTAATGCTCATACAGCATAGCGCCACCCCTGACTGGATACACAGTCACAAAGAAAGAGAAGACAAGACCTCACCTCACCCCTCCAGCGTTCTGTCCCATGCTCCTTTCCTCTGTCTACATGACACTGCTAGCGCTAACACTAAGATGTCTGAGTTCCCGCTATGATCTTCAAGTCTCTCCTGCAGTTAAGACAGATTCAAGTAACACTCTCAAAAAGAAATGTGCAAAACTACAAGTGGCTCCAGGGTCTTCACATAGCTGATCCATCACTGGGGCACCTCTGCTCCCCAGGAACGCCTGTTCTGAGGCAGGCAGCTGCCACAGGGACCAGCGGGGAAGAGACCCAAAGCAGCTACACCATTCTGAAATAACCGCGAATAACCAGCAAGGTTTAAAAGAGGCAAAAAGCAGAATTACCAACCTCACCTGAGAGCGCACACTGCACTGAGCACGCTGTTCCTCCAGAAGCAAGAACCATGGTAGCTACTAAGCCAGGCCAGGCCTTCACACCACCACAAAGGAGCCGGCAGCCAAGGGTGGAGAAGTACGCTACTATACCAAAATCTGCCTTTATTACAGTGAACATACCAGCACATTCCCCAGACCTAACCAGTGGTGGCTAAGCCGGCTTAGCTGCCGGCTTCCAATGAGGCCAGCATCAGCTAGCAGTACCCACAGCCCTCCCAACTGTGTGGCAGAAATACTCACTCCAAATATGTAAACGTCATTTTAGCAGAAGACAAACTTTGCCGATTTCAGTGCTTTTAGTGAACTGACATTTTCAGTAAACTTTTTCTGAGCAGCAAGGAACAGGTTTTTTTTTTCTTTTTTTTTTTTCAGAATCTTAGAACTGGATATAAAGGTTGGCAGTAGACACAGTCAATAAATATTATACAATTTCTAAAATGAAAAAGATTTCCCATACGAACTCTTTTTATGAAGACATTCAAACACCCTGACCCGAATGAGCCTTGGCCCTATAATCACGCACGATTACAGCTGGCCAACATGGGGCATCAGGCAATGTGCACAGGGGTGAAGGGAGGCCAGAGAGCAGATCACATTTAACTTATTCTGAAGAACTTCAAGTGAGGGGCCCACAGGCCAGGATCTCACTCCATGGTGTCCCTTATTCTGAGGATCTATCTCTGTGGTCAGCAGGGCCACGGCAGCCAGCCATGCCCATGAAAGCACAGGACTCACTCCTGCATACGTCATGCCCAGCATCCATGTGTGCAGGGGAGAGAGCATCTTCTCTGTTCTCTAGGAACTGCTGTAGAAAACTGTCCATGGCTCATCAACTTCCTACCAAGTAGATGAAAATAATAAATAGGGATCCCGTCAGCACAACCTCTCAGAGTCCTGATTGCCGTGGTCACTTGCGAGTCTGGGTCTTCTTTGGCACTGTGGGCCGCTTGGGCTGCCACAAGTGGTTATGGATCGTGAGTGCATCCACGCTGACCGACATGGTCTTGGCTGGGATCAGGTTAAACTGCTTTCGGTCTGAGCTGTATTTATATAGTTTGTCAATCATCTTCTTGGTGATGCTTTTTGGCCCCGTGCCAGTGAGTTTGTAGATCTCTTCAGTGTCGGGTTGGTAGCAGTAAAGTGCCCTGAACTGGCAGCCCGCATCTCGGAACAGAATAATATAGTGGTTGGCATCACACTTCTCCAGCTCCTGGGGAGTAGGAAGAGATGGAAAACACTGAATGCCACTCTTATACCCTAGATTCCCATTGTTGCCCAATGGGCAGGTATTATTCCAAGGCAATAAGGGTCCAATAAACATCCTCTTTTAAGAACAGACAAAACAGGTTCAGCACAGCCTCCCCACTTAAAAAAGCTATGGCTGGCCAACGAGATTTTACTAAAGACTCTGAGCAAGCAAGGAAAAATGCTGCTGAGACAAACTGAGGAATCATATAAAAAGGTGCTTCACAGCTCCATGCTGTGAAGAAACGTAAACCAAAACCAAGTGAGCACCAGTTCACAATGAACGCTAAAATAAAAAGGGCAGATATGAAATGATGTCGTCAGCTGCTCTCCACAGTGGACATGGAGTCTGTTCTCGAGGAAACTGTGAAAACTGTCTGTGGCTCGTCACCCTGTACCAAATGACATCCTGTGACCACTCTCTCTCCGAGTCCTGACTACCACGGTCACTTACATGTCTGAGTCTTCCTTCTATATGCAAAGTCAAGAATAAGGACATCCAAGGAGGCAGACCTCATGCAGATCAGTGACTGAACTAAATACAGAGAAACCTACTGAGTGATGGCTTTCAAAGGGTAGCATTTGTGAACTAAAGTCTAGATTTTACCCCCTCCTCCTGCCAAGACAGGGTTCTCTGTGTAGCCCTGGCTGTTTTAGAACTCACTCTGTAGACCAGGCAGGCCTTAAACCCAGAGATCTCCCTGCCTCTGCTTCCTGAGTGCTGGGACCAATGGCATGCGCCACCACATCCCATTCTAATAAAGCTATTACCAAGAAAGAACCTGCAGCCAACAACCTATTGACATTGCTACCAGGCTTTGCTATGCAGTGTGAGAGAATACAGTCCTACATTGTGCACTCCTCCACATAAACTCTCAGTATCAGCAGTTCCTGAGTATGGTGGGAGCTCCTGAACTTTCCAGGCATCAGACTGCAGTGTTATAATCTTAGCCTACCATCTCCAGTGAGTGCAAAGGAGACTCTGAGGCCACCCAAAAAGCAGGGTGTGCCAGACCAAGAGGAGGTCCCAGTTCTCGCCCATAAAGCCGAAAATTTAAAAGTTATAAAAATATAAAACAATGGCTTATCTTTGCTTCAGAAGAGACAATTTCAAAAACATTTGATTTTTGCCAGTGTAATGTAATGGGTTTATTGTTGTCTATCCTTTGTAGTATGTACATGTGTATGATGGAAAGGGGACACATGTGTAGGTCAGAGGACAACTTTTTAAACTGGTTCTCTCCTTTCGGCTACACATGTGTTCCCAGGATCAAACTCATGCTGTCAGTATTTGCTGAGCCACCTCACTGACCCAGAATGTTTTGCCTACATGTTTGTCTGTATACCACATGAAAGCCAGAAGAGGGCAGTGGTGCCCCTAGTATTAGAGTTACAGACGGTGGTGACCTGCCATGTGGGCCTAAGAGTCAAACCCCAGCTTCTAGAAGTACAGCCAGTGCTCTTAACCATTGAGATCTCTCTCCAGCCACTATCAACCTACAAATGTAAAAGATTTAAGTAGAAAAAGAAAACCCTAAGTCTGTATACAATACTGACCTAACCTATATGAACGGTGTTTAAACATGGCTGAATGAGCTCTGGTCAGGAAAAAGAGCGCCACCTGCAGGCATGGCAGCTGTTGTGTATCAGGGTCCCTCAACATTAAAGATCACCCATTTCCTGAAGTGTGGCTCTGTAAGGAAGCTGGTACATAACTTCCTGGGTGTCGAAATCAATGGCTGACAGGAAGGCTCCTTGTACTGAGCTGGCTGACCATCACATTAACTCTGCCTTCCCTTTAGAGTTTGGAATTAGTTTTACATGGCTGACTACCATGTGAAAGAATACAGTTGAATTAAAAAATAAGCACATACACACATACACACACACACACACACACACACACACACACACACACACACAGACACACATACACACAGACACACATACACAGATACACACACACATACACACAGATACACACACACACACATACACACACACACACACACAGACACACACACACACAGACACACACACACACATACACACACACACACAGACACACACACAGACACACACACACACAGACACACACACACACATACATACACACACACACACGGGGGGGGGGGGGCTGGAGAGAAGGTTCAGCACTTAAAAGCACTTCCTGCTCTTCCAGAGGATGGGAGTTCAACTCCTGGCACCCACATGGTAGCTCACGACCATCTGTGACTCCAGTTCTAGAGGATCCAACACCTTCTTCTGGTTACATGGTGCCCAGACATACAAACAGGCAAAATATCCATAACATATAAAATAAAAATAAACATTTTAAAAGAAATAAAACAAAACAAAAAACAAGACAATAGAACTCCACTAAAACTAATCAGTCCTATAGCAAAGGCATCTAATGAGAGCTAAATGAAATCCCAGAAGAACTCAAAATAACAAAACCTATGGGTTACAGGCAGAGAAGAATCTCATTCAAAGGCATACAAGACATTTCCAAGGATTACAACAGAAAGTTTCCCAGAGCTAAGGAAAGAGACTTAAATACACAAACAGGAAGCATTTAGGACAACAAAAACAGACCAGAAAAGAAGTCCTTCATTATGTTATAATTAAATATGAATACACAGGACAAAGGCTACTACTGGAAGCAACAAGAAAGACACCCCTACCCCAGTCCTCTAGGGGATGCAGCAGTGTACAGTGTGAAGCTCAGCAGCCCAGGGCACCTGGGATAAACTCTATTACTCTCCGAGTCAATTATTAGATCAACTACCAACTGCTGGATACCATCACTGTGCAAAGGACAGCACATCACACAACTGAAACGTTAATAAATGAACAACTGATTCAAGAGGAAAAGAGGTGGTCCAAATACTACTAGGTCAATAAAATAGTAAAAATCTACATACAACTTCCAATAATAATGCTTTAATAATTTAATAATGTATTAATTGTCTCAACTCCCCAGTCAGAAGGCAGACTAATAACAGACCTCACCACAAAAAACCAGACATGTTCCCTGATGATCAGATAGATAGAAAGTTCTCAACAAATCACTTGCAAACTAAATTCAAAACACATCAGAAAGATCATTCACCATGATCAAGCTGGCTTTATTCTAGCAACAAAGGAAGGGCTCAATACACAAAATTAATACATGTTTTAATTTACATATATGTATGTGACACACATACAAGTAGTATACATACATATACTTTAAATAAATCTTTAAAAAAAAAGGATAATAAAGAATCCCAAAGAAACCCAGAGTAGAAAGAACATAACTCAACATGATAAAGGCTGTATATAACCAAACTACAGCCAACATTATTTTATATGGTCAAAAATTCAGAAAAGCAGTTCCCCTAAAATCGGGAACAAGACAGAGTGCCCACTGACTCTGCACTTATTAATACCAATACTAGAAGTCTTAGCTCGAGTAGCAAGACAAGCAAATAAAAGGGATACAAATAGGAGATGAATAAGATCTCATATGTACATGATAGAGTCCTATACACAAACCCTAAAGACTTCACTAGAAAACTCTTAGATCTAATAAACCCTTTCATCACAGTGACAGCAGACAAAATTAACATACAAAATCAGTGTCCTTCCTATTGACAAGTGGCAAACAAACTGGAAGGGAAATAATAACATTCACGATAGTCTCTGTAAAAAAGCAAAAAAATAGCCAACACTGGGGAGACAGAGGCAGGCAGTATGAGTTTGAGACCAGTCTCATTTACAGAATAAGTTCCAGGACAGCTAGGGCTACACAGAGAAACCCTGTTTTGAACATCATCACCACCACCCAAAAGGAAACACTACACACACACACATACACACACACACAAAATACCCCACTAACCCTGAATGTGGAAGACCTCTATAATGAAGACACTGAAGAAAAAAACTGAGGAAACCACTAGAAGATGGAAGGCCTCTCACGTTCATGGACTGGTAGGATTCATACTGTGAAAGTGGCCATCCTACCAAAAGCAAGCCACAGACTCAAGATTCAATGCAATCCCCATCAAAATCCCAGTGACAATCTTCACAGAAATAGAAAAAAAAATCTTAAAACTTACATGAAGTACCAAAGACCCTAGATAGCAAAAGCAGTCCTGAACAAAAAAAGAAGAGAAAGTATCCTATACCTGACTTCAAACACACTCCAAAGCCATATACTTAGCACGGTATGGCACCAAGATAACATGTAGCCTATCAGAGTATAAGAGAAGAGCCAGAGATAAGGCTACACAACTAAAGCCAAGTGTTGTTTTAATTTTTTTGTTTTGTTTTGTTTTTGTTTTTTCGAGACAGGGTTTCTCTGTGTAGCTCTGGCTGTCCTGGAACTCACTTTGTAGACCAGGCTGGCCTCGAACTCAGAAATCCGCCTGCCTCTGCCTCCCGAGTGCTGGGATTAAAGGCGTGCGCCACCACGCCCGGCTTGTTTTAATTTTTAAAACATTTTTAAAATTTGTGTAACTAGTAAATGCTTTGCTTGCATGTATGTGTGCGTACATGTGTGTCTGGTACCCAAGGAAGCCAAAAGAGAATATTGGATGTCCTGCAATCAGAGTTACAGGTGACTGTAAGGCACCACATAGGTACTGGGAACTGAACTTGGGATCTATGCAAGAGCAGAAAGTGCTCTTAACTACTGACTCATCTCTCCAGCCTTTAACAACAACAACAACAATAATAATATAAAGGATGTATAGCAAAGTCTTATGGAAACCCACTAATTTCTAACCTTATTAAAATATAAAAAATTTTAAGAGGAATTTTAAAGGAGTGGATGCCCTGCAATGTTCCTCCCAGGAAACCCTGTGTTATTAAAACAACAGACCTCAGTGTCAAGCATGGAGTACTTCCAGAGGCCCCCAAACATAGTGTCCTGCCATTGTCCTTGGCTGCCTACTCTCACTAGACGGTAAGACCCTACTGCTGAAGATGCAGCATATTATGCTGGCTGCAGTCCTCCCTAGGCCACTGCACAGGGCTCACCAATACACACACTCGATGTGGCCTCCCTCCCAGCACACATACTCACAGTTCCCAACTGTGAAGAGCATGTCAAACCCTAACTTTGACCCTCACTTTCTAACTGCCTCCAGACTCTTGAACTTGAAAGGCTACTAACATCTTTTCTTGTTCTCTCTCTCTCTCTCTCTCTCTCTCTCTCTCTCTCTCTCTCTCTCTCTCTCTCTCTTTTTGAGAGTCTCATACTATAGTCCAAGCTAGTTTCAATCTCATAGGAATCCTCCTGCCTCAGTCTCTTAAATGCTGAGATTATAGGCATGAGCAGACACAAAGCAGCAAACCAGCAGACACAAACAGCCTCAAGGAAGTGACAACTGACACAGGAAAGATGAGAAGTTTTCCATCTGACCCAACTTTTCAGTTCTTGGTGACTCAGGTGCCCAAAGTGCCTCCAAGGCCCACCCTTCTAACTTCTGCCTTCAGCCATGGGCACTCACCAGCAGGACAGCAGAGTCACCTGCCTCTTTTCTGTCTCAAGTGCACTGCCATTTAAAAATATCTACTCTACTCTGGGGACAAAGTGGGTTGCTGGGTGGCAGGGTACTTGTCTACTATGTATGCACGAGGCTCTGGGTTCCACTGTCAGCACCAGAAAATAAAAACAGAAACAAGTCACATCTATAGCCACAGAAACAGTCTCCTCTCCCCTCAGGAATGTGGCCACTGGACCAAGTGCTGGCCATACCTACCACCAACACAAGTACCTTCTTCCCCAGCTGAGGAAGATACTTCTTATCTCGATGTCTAGCTCTGAACCAAATGAAACCACTAACTGAATTAATCACCCACCTTTCTGACAAAACCCTGCTCTTCTATAGGGGTCTCCCGTAACCCTACAGAGAATTCTGTGTCCATGCTTCAGGACACACACCCCTCTACGTGGTGATTGGGAGAAAAAGGTTCCATGGCTAGTCAGTAACAGGGTAACTTAAAATAACAGGAAGAACATACCTCTGGCACTAACAGCAAAGGCTAACAGAATGTATTTTTATTCTATGTATAACCACCATAAAATTTGACACTTGCCTCCAATATTGAATTCTTGTGAGGCTCATTCACTTTTCCAGCCAGACAGCAGTGGGAGATGGCATTGTGAATAATTGGTTTGTTTGATTTGCTACTGGGCTCCTTAAAGAGTTTAGGACCTAAGAAAACCAGATCAAAAATTGCAAAATTATTAACACAAGCCACAAATACACACAAAAGAGCAACACTTTTCTCAGAAGCAAAATACAATTATGCATTTCTGAAAACAGAACATAAAGACCTCTTCTAATCTACTCAGAAGAATTAAAAAAAAAAATTAAAGTACTTGTTGCTACTTTCTGACCTGAGTCTCTTTACTATACAAATTACAAATCCAGAAACCGGAAAGTGACCAGGATGTATGATCCTGCTTTATCTCTGCTCTCAAAAGAGTAAGGAGTTATTATTGCCCACGGGACAAATAGAGGTAAAATCAGGGTCTCTGCTGTGTCCCTGCTGTGGACAGCCAGCAGTTAGAGATAGCTCTGACACTGAGTATATATTGAATTTTAAAAAACAAAACAAAACATTTTAGGCCAAAATAAAGATGTATTTTAAAGAGTGCTATCTATACCCAAGTGCCTCTGTGGGCAATATACCCTAAAGATGTTGTGTGGCTGTTACCTGTGTACTCAGCCACAGAGGCCAAAGAGGAAGCTGCTGATGCAGTCTCCCAGTCTCGGTCTGTGCTCCGACTGGGGTTGCGGCTCAGGATAGGTAAAGCTTCCAGTGATTCAACTCTGCAGGCAGAAAAAGACAAGGTGCTCAAGCTGCAGTTCTCCTACTTCTCCATGACAACCATACAATGCACGCCCACAGCTGCAACAGGCAGGGCCTTTATGTGAAGGTAGAAGATTTGGTGAGCCTTTGTCAACCACTGCCAGAGGGTGTCACCATGAGTGCAGGGAGTGACTGATGCTGGCTCAGGTATAGAGGACCAAGTACAGGAGACTAACAGCCACCAAGCAAGGGATGAGACCTAGGGAGGAGGGGCTGAAATGGGGCTACCCTCTGACTCCTGGCAGGTTGGGGCTGTGCATGCAGGGGTGCTGGATCATGAACAGTAAATACCAAGGGCAAAGCCTGTGAGAGCTGTGTAGAAGGTCACTCTCTCGGTGAGCTGTCAGGGATGGAGTACAATCTAGCCAGACAACCAACTCCCAAAACAAAACTAAAAGAAGCACCATTCAAGGCTGCCTAGGAGTCTTCCAGAGTCCAGGAGACAAAACCCCACTAGACATCAAGGAGGAATGAAAGCTCCTCTCCACAGACAGCATTCACAAGATGCCACTCAAATGAAGCCCCAGCTACAAGAAGTCAACACCATGTAGGAGCTCCCAGCTAAAGCTACAGTAAGAATTCATTGATGCCACAACAGGTACCCACAGCACCTGTAAGATTACTTTGTAACACAAAGAGGGGGTTTTAATAGCTGGTAGAAAATGAAAAATACCACTTTAAATGATCTGATAGCCCAAAAGCATTGGTCCCTGCCAGACCCCATAGCCCAAGAAAGACATTCACACCTAAGGCTGTGCCAGATGACGGTTTGACAAGCAATGTACTGAGATACACACTGAAGTATGCAGGTAATGGGGCTAAGTGTCACCCACTTGCTCCTATGCAACAAGAAGTGCACACTTTTGACAGGGAGGTCATGTGGAAAGAATGAGGGACGATGTCATAAAAGCCACTTAGCTCTGGTAGAGGTAGGCTGGGTTTTCTCCTAAACATTGTGGATCTAGTTATAAAATATCTCTCGATTGATGCTCTGTACAAGTGCACTAAGATACCTCATGGCATCTTAGCCTCCTTACCGGTGAGAAGGTGTGCCCCCCGAATAAACACTCTCAGGTTCTGTTGTTGCTGCAGATGCCAAGGACAGGCTGGAGCCAGAGTGAGTTTGGCTCAAGTTATCTGCTGTAGGAACAAAAAATTGGCAAACTGTGAAGAAGTTTACCAGGCCCATCCCTGCCATCCTAACACACTGTGATGGAGCTTCCCTGTACAACCCCCAACAATTCTCTGCCCAAACCCTGGATGTCCCTTGCCATCTTGGAACATCACATTTGGTCTCAGTCCCTTAAGCCTGTTTAAGGGATGGCCCCTCCCCTGAATCCTCTCACAGGAGCTGAGATAAAGCACTTAGCACTGAGCAGCAAGCATGGCTGGGGCTGGGGCTGGGGCTGGGGCTGGGGCTGGGGCTGGGGCTGGGGCTGGGGCTGGGGCTGGGGCTGGGGCTGGGGCTGGGGCTGGGGCTGGGGCTGGGGCTGGGGCTGGGGCTGGGGCTGGGGCTGGGGCTGGGGCTGGGGCTGGGGCTGGGGCTGGGGCTGGGGCTGGGGCTGGGGCTGGGGCTGGGGCTGGGGCTGGGGCTGGGGCTGGGGCTGGGGCTGGGGCTGGGGCTGGGGCTGGGGCTGGGGCTGGGGCTGGGGCTGGGGCTGGGGCTGGGGCTGGGGCTGGGGCTGGGGCTGGGGCTGGGGCTGGGGCTGGGGCTGGGGCTGGGGCTGGGGCTGGGGCTGGGGCTGGGGCTGGGGCTGGGGCTGGGGCTGGGGCTGGGGCTGGGGCTGGGGCTGGGGCTGGGGCTGGGGCTGGGGCTGGGGCTGGGGCTGGGGCTGGGGCTGGGGCTGGGGCTGGGGCTGGGGCTGGGGCTGGGGCTGGGGCTGGGGCTGGGGCTGGGGCTGGGGCTGGGGCTGGGGCTGGGGCTGGGGCTGGGGCTGGGGCTGGGGCTGGGGCTGGGGCTGGGGCTGGGGCTGGGGCTGGGGCTGGGGCTGGGGCTGGGGCTGGGGCTGGGGCTGGGGCTGGGGCTGGGGCTGGGGCTGGGGCTGGGGCTGGGGCTGGGGCTGGGGCTGGGGCTGGGGCTGGGGCTGGGGCTGGGGCTGGGCGCTTACGGGTAGAAGAGCACTTGGTGCCAGAGTCGCTGTAAGACTCTTCCCGGTGAACTGACTTTGGCCGAGGCTTTTTAGGCTTTGATTTAGGTTTGCCAAGTCCTTGTTCCTCCAAGGCCTGCTGCTGCTTCCTCCGTAAGTATTCCTGTTTAATGAGCTCTCGCCTTGCCTTCTCCTCCTCCTTCCGTAGTCGATCCTCTTCAGCCTTACGCCTAAGAACAAAATGGATTCACGAGACTGGGTCAGAGGTTCTCTTCCAAAGGACAAATGTACCAGACCCACTCTCTAAGATCCCTCTCTGTGGTTCTTTCTGTAGATTCCTGGGAACTATGGAAGTTTAAGGGGCAGGTTAGGACTGAATCACCTGGTAAACTCTCTGGACACAGACATCATATTCCCTGTGCTGCATGCTGGCAGCCTCATCATTACAATGGGGAGTGAGCGCAAAGGGAGTGAATGCATAGGGCTGATGTGAAAGTAAAGGATCATGAGAGCCACACGGATGTGTACTGTTGTGGCTAGTGAATGCCAACGTCCAACAGCAAGAATGAGGAGGGAGTCAAGAGCTGTGAGATGCTAGCCCCTGTGATGTACCAGCCTGGTCCTGTCTACCATCTACATCTAGGCTGCCCAACTGGACACAGACAAACGAAGGCTGCTGAGGAAGAGGTTACCGGGCTTCATCTCGCTTGAGCTCCACTTCTGCCTCCAGCTGCTGCTTGCGTGCACGAGCCTCTTCAGCCTTGCGCTGCTGTTTCAAAAGGAAGGCTGCCCGCTTCTTAGCAAGCTCATCTTCTGCTTTCTGTTCATCCTACAAAGCCCACATTACTTTGTAGTCAGTGGAAGTACAAAGGAACTCCTTACTATCCAACCTAGGCTTACCCTGATCAAGTATGGACTTTAACATACACTTAGAAAATCTGACTTCATTGTAGCTAGTCCTGGATATCCTAGAACTCTCTTTGCAGACCAACCTGGCCTCAGGTTCAGAGGTATGTCTGCCTCTGCTTGCCAAAGGTATGCACCACCATGCCCAGTTCTGATGCTTTTTAATTAATAAGCTTATTGTATGTACATACACGGTGACACAAATGGGGAAAAAAAAAGTCCATGCCACCAAACCACCTATTAGATGACCTGCACCAAATTCAGTTTCCCTACAAAGCCACACATTTTTCCACATCTCAGCTAACACCATGTGACTACAATCATACCATACAAAGTATGACTGGGAATGAGGAGGTGGCTCAGCAGAGAAACCTCTGCCTGGTAAGCATAAGGACCCGAGTTCAAATCCCCAGAACTCGCAAAAAACTAGATAGGAAAGACAGCTTTGTGTAATCCCAGTATATGAAAAGTAGAGACAGGGAGACCGTGGAACAAACTTGCTTGCCAGGCTAATTGAAATGATAAACTCCGGGTTCTACAGGACACCTTGCCTCCTATAGACTATAGAAGGTGGTCTATGGCCACATCACCCTGAACCCCATCCACTCTTGTCTAATACATAAGGTGGAGAGCAATAAAGTAAGGCACCCATTGTCAATCTCAGGCTTTTTACACACACCCACACACACACTCTACAAATGTCAATAAAACGTGCATCTTATAAGGCTGAGACTATAGCATGTGGTCAGGAGAAAACAGATATGATCAAGAGAAACCCTAGAGGCCATACTTCTTATCATCTCTGCAGGGCAGAGAAACAAAGGCATTTCAAAGCTTCTCTGCTGCCAGGTTTCCATACCGGGGGTTGGCAAATTGAAGCATACAGGCCAGGCCATATCTGGCTTGGATGTCTTTGTACAACACTCAAGTTCTGAGCACTTTTTACATTTTTCAGTGACCAAAAAGCCATCCAAAAATAAAGTATTCATGGCTCATTAAAAGTATCAGGCTCTAGGATGCACTGCCTGAGACTACATCTGGTTGGGTACATCCTCAAAATGGAGGCTTCTGTAGCCCACAAAGTCAAACATGTTTCTTCTCCTCCAGCTTGTTACAGAACCTGCTTAGAACAGAAGTTCGTGAGATAGCCTTACAACTAAGGCAATATGACTACGCTTCAACACAAGTCCAACTTACCTTGAAGAAGAAACCAACCCCAGGCTTCTGGTCACTATCTCCACCAAGCTCCACCGAGCTCTCATGGCCAACCACCTCTCCATCCTCATCAGGGGCCTTCAGGTCAGAGAGGTCTACCTCAATGAGGCTGGCCTTGCTCCTCAGCGGCTCTTCCATCGGAGTGTGTTCTTTGCCTGTGCTGGCAGAGGAGCTCAGCCCTGCCTCTTTCACACTTGTATCTAGACCCTCTTTAAAGTTCACCTGTTCTGATACAATGTTTGCATCTTTGCAAGAGGACAGAGCAAATGTCCGATGGTTACTCTCATCATGGAGCCTATAACTGTCAAAGAGACACTTCTCAGGGAGTTCCCCGCCTGGGTCCGACGGTGACCGTGGATGGGTGCTTGGAGGTAAAGACCTTGACTGTGGGAGTGTCTCCACACTGGGTGTTGGGGTTTTGCTCCGAGAACAACCCTGCTGCCTGTCTTTTGGAACCTTCAGTTCAGCCGGCCTTCCTGAGCGGGAATTCCGGCCCTGGCCAAGCCGTGGGGGTTTGCGGTGGCCAGGCACCCCAGTTGGAGAGAGTGGCTCAACAAAGTGGACTGGGGCCTTTATTTTTTGGTCCTGGCAGTTATTTTTAGTGCCCGGTGTTGGCACTGAGGGGGACTTCATGAGGAGCTGCTCTTGCTGCTGGGAGATCTTCAGTATAGCCTGCTGCAGGGTACTGATGGTCTCATTGAGCTTCTCAATGGACAGGTCACACTCGCTCACATCTACCTCACCAACACTGTCCTCGAGGAGCGCAGTAGAAATCATTCTGTGCTTCTCTCCATCATGCAGAGCAGCTGGGTCCCTGGGCTTATGTAGCTGGACAAATGCCACATCCTGAGCGTCACTGAGATCTCTCTGCTCTTCTTTGACAAGGAACCCTTCGGTTTTACAAGTGCCATCATCCAAGTCCTCCCCATTGTGCTGTGGGAATTCCTTCGTGAAGTGCTCGGGTCTCAGTGGCTGTGGGGCACCATCAGCCTTCCCTTTCTTTACCACATGCAGAAAGGCCGCTTTGCCCAGCTTCAGACGCTGCCGTGCAGACAGCGCCTCCATCTTTTTCTTCTGGGCTTCAATAACTCTGCGCTTTTCCTCCAGCTGCATGTGCAGCTGCACCAGCTCAGAAGCCAGCAGGCTGGCAGGGTCCTTACTGTGCCTGCCTGGACTCTGCTCCCTCTTCTGGCGCCACGTTGTCAGAGGGGCTGGGCAGCTTTCAGATGCATCAGGGGTGGTCTTCTGGGAGCTGCTGGTGCTGGACTTGGTCTCACAGCTGTTGAGCCGCTGGAGCTTCCTTTCAGCAAAGCTGGTCATCTTTACACTTCCACTGGCCATGGACATGCTGCTGAGCTGAGAAGTGGTGCTCAGACACGGGCTTGAGCGGCCGCTGGCATCATCCTTGTCTTCATGTTCCTTCACTTTCATATCCTCCTGTAGTTTAGCTGACTCTTCCTCACCAGCATATCTGGGGATAACCACAGGGTGGTCCTCACCAATAAAATCCTGCTCTGTATCCTCTACGTCTACCACATCAGAGTCCGAGTCTTGCCTCAAGATGGTCCAGGGCTCTGAGTCATGGGAGCTAGGACTCTGTGAACCAACGTACCACCTCCCCTCATCTTCCTCAGCCCTGCCTACATGGAGAAAGAAACCATCAGCAGCCTGCCCCTGAGGTAATGCATCAAATCTACCCAGGGCCAGAGGCTGTCCTTCCCCTGTAGCTTCTGCTGACTGTGGTCCTACCTCTGCAAGATCAATGCTCGCAGCAAATTCTGAACAAGGAATTGGGGTGAAAGTTCTGTTCAGGTCACGACTGCCATGGCTACCACTTACTTTCTTTCGTACCATAGGCTGGGAGCCCTCACTAGGCCTCTTGGCCATGATGGTCCTTGGCCTCCCTTCTCCACGCTCATCTTCCTTAGTGGTAATCTGCTTCTCTTTGGCTGGCCGGAGTACTGCTGGCATCAGGGGTTCTAAGTAAAAACTGTCAGGCTTACTCTCCAAAGTGTCTGCCTGTCTCTGGGGAGACCTGATACTTGCTAGCAGGCCTGGGGCCTGAGGTGAGGTCCTGGGCATGTCTGGGGAGGGAGGAGACACATCTGTCCTGATGATGGCTACAAGCTCCTCATCCTCATCTTCAATGTTGACATTGCTCAAGAGGCTTTTCCCATTGGCCTTTCCAGCGGAATGATGGGGTTGGTTCTGGGGGGTCAGGTGGATAATGTTAGATGCCAAGCTATCTTTGCTGATAGAGCGAGCTAAGCTGACACTGTCACCAGAACTGGGATCCACATCACAACTTGCAGCATGATGGAGAGCAAATGATGTTGGCTGTGACACAGGCCTGAAATAAAAGGAGAAACCAACTCACTGTTCAGCAGCCTGAAGAAGAGCTCAAGATATGGAGAGAGTACCAGTCTTACAGGAAGAAGCCTTATATAAACGCTTTAGGACAAAAGAGCAGCAGAGGCAACTTTTAGTGAATGACTCAAAAACACTTTGCCCCAGCACTCTTTACACACCCTTTAAAGTAACCAAGGCCCCGATGAGCCTTGATTATCTACATTTAGCACACTATAAATGACAGCTCAGATATTTTTTAAGCCCTGAATAAAAATCACCACAGGAAACATGAAGAACAAAGGCATCTGTAGCACAGGAGGCACTGTTGCTATCACAGACCTCTGCTGCGAGACCTCACAGCTCCCCCTATTGCTGGACACCATACATCATACAGTCACGGTGCCAGCACATGCTGGCATGGCTGTGGTATCACTAGCTGCCAGCTCCCAGAAGCAGCGTGCTGAATCTTTAAGGGTCCCTGGAACACATCTGGAGAACTGCTGCTTAGTCTAATGAGCACCCAATAGAAACAGTTCAGTGACTCACCTGTTTTTTTTCTCTGGCCATGCTCCTATTGCCCCTCGTGGCTGACCGTCAACCCGAGTTAAAGAATTCGATCTGTGCCGCTGATCTGTAGTTTGGAAGAAACGTTCAGTGTTAAGTGACTACCTCTGTGCCATTGGAAGCTCTTTCAGTGCAGTAGCCATCCGTCTGGGCAATTATCATCCTAACTCAGTACACTACTCCACTCCAGTACTGTAACCTCCAGCAGCTGCAGTGCGTGAAGAGCATACCTGCCACTCTGTGCGTGCAGCACACAACTTACCAGAGCTGAAATGACATTTACACCACAAGTTCTGAGCTACAGATCAATACAAATTAAAATTTATCCTGCTATTCTTAACTAGAATGGGTACATTAGAATAAGGTCATATAATTTTGAGGAATATTATTTTACTAACCATGAAAAGAAAAAGTAAAAAATAAATAAATAAAAATAAAAAAAGGAAAAGAATCATGGTCTCACCAGGGATTTCCTCTGTCTGTGACACTTTTTGCTGTTTCTGTCTCAGTGGCAACAAAGGATGGGACGGACTAAATGTGGAAGCTCCTTTCCCACTAAATAAAAATAATTCAGAAAAAAATAATGAGTTTAACAAACTTCAAGTTCAAAAGCAAAGGCAAAGGATAGTGAGACGGCTCAGCAGAGAAGAACACTGGCTGCCAAACCTGACAGTGTAGGTCCCATGTGGCAGAAGGAGAGAGCTTACTCCTGAAAGTTGTCTTCTAACTTCCACATAGGCACTGTGGTACATGTGTAACCATAAATACACACACACACAACCTGTCAATCAATGTAAAAGTAATAAAACAAAGGCATATAACTGAAAGAGACTATTAAAAACTT
This sequence comes from Mus caroli, assembly GCF_978045245.1. Lineage (NCBI taxonomy): Eukaryota > Metazoa > Chordata > Mammalia > Rodentia > Muridae > Mus > Mus caroli. The sequence continues at coordinate 155,025,924 of NW_028227257.1, read as the reverse complement.
ATATCAAGCTGAGAGCAGTCAGCAGGTTTCTCTGGGTAAAGTCTTTCCATAAAACTGAACCAAAAGAAAACCAATAAAGTTTTGAATTTGAGATAAAAATCCCCAAATTGGAACTGAGGAGATAGCTCAGTTGGTAAAGTGTTTGCTATGCAAATATAAGGTGGGCCTGAGTTGCCAGCACCCAGATTAAAAAGCCAGGCAAAGCAATACATATCTGCAGCCACTGTACTGGCAAAGACTGCTGACTAGCCAAATCAGTGAGCTCTGGGTTCAATGAGAGACCTTACTTATCTCAAAATATAAGATGGAGTATGATCAAGGAAGACATCCAACATCAACCTCTGTCTCCCCGCCCACACCCATACCCACACCCCCCCCACACACACACACACAGGCGCATACATGTGTACAAACACACCAACACTCACAAATCCCAAAGCTGCGAACACAAATCATACAACTTCTGGTTGCAGTGTGTGACACAAAGTCCCAAGTGACCACCACACAGGGGACCAGCTGAGTAAGAGCAATGCATGATATATATGTATGAAAATGTTACACTCACAAACCAGGCGGTAGTGGTGCACGCCTTTAATCCCAGCACTTGGGAGGCAGAGGCAGATGGATCTCTGAGTTCAAGTCCAGCCTGGTCTACATAGCAAGTTCTAGGCCATCTGAGGCTATATAGTAATACCCTGTCTCAAAAACACAAAAATAAAAAAATTTAAAAGACCACAAAGATGGTACCACTATATCAAACTGATTGAAAATGTTGAGAGTAACTTGAAAATGGATAAGCAGGGCACTCCCACAAAGCTGGGAGAGAATACTCACATATTTTAGAGAGCAATATGGAAACAGCTACAAAAAATCTACAATTATTCACACCTTTTGACTTCTTTGATTATAGCTTGAGTAAGAGGACTCAAGGCTCTGGCCATAAGGACACCTACTTTACATGAGACCAGCGGGTGTGGCGAAGGCACAGACCAGGTGGGCACTGTTCAGTGCAGCTGCATTAGCCTGAGACCCAACCATGGGGACTGGCACTAGCTTCCCATCAGGAAGAGCACACTCACACTGGAGGGCAGCTATTTTACTTTGGGGAAAAATTTGACCAATGGACAGTAATAAAGTCTGGGCAGGAATCACAGGGACATTCAACACCCTGGACTGCAGCTACTAAGGTTAACCCCAAAGGAATAAAGACAGGTGGCAGTCCTTTAGGGGAAGAGGAGACATTAGAAAGAGAGGGAGACAAAACTGAACAGAGGGGTAAAAGGGAATACAGAAGCCCAGCAGAAGGCAAGGAAAAAGAAAGTCGTTTATAACCTATAGTCACCCACAGCACCAAGGACCAGAGAATTCAAATAGAATAGAGTCAGAATATGCAACAGTGCCAAGCTATTCAGGGGAAGAATTTGATGAATGAGAAAATCTTCACAGCCACTGTTAGGTAGAAAAAGTCACTGAGCCAGTTAGAGCACATGTGATGCCAATGCTGCCTCAACCAAGTTCCATGAGCTAGAGAGAGGGAGAGGGGGAGGGAGAGAGAGCATGCTCGTGTATGTACACACGTACACACACACACACACACACACACACACACACACACACGGCATGTACTGGATCTGACCATAAAGACCCAGCACAAGGGCTGGATGTAAGGACTGCCAGCAAGAATGCCCAGGTACCCACCTAAGGCACATGTGGCTGTATGGCTCTGTCCTTGTGATGCTGTCACTCCTCAGCCACCGTCTGTCTGTACCCATGGGCTCTGAGCCACACACAGCTGCTCCAAGGACCGGATCCTGTCAGTGGATCTCAATCCTTAAATACTCCCAGGGCCACCTGATGGGTTTTTTGGGCTCTCCTCCTGGCCCGACCCCTTTTTAGCATCTTTAGTGTCAACATGAGAAAGTTGAGGTCCTTTCCAATTTGTGTCTAACTAGCTGCATGTGCTATTCAAAAATCACTTCTGAGTATCGTTTTAACCTTAAATCTCAACTCAATCTCCACATTCTAAAACTATGTTTCTGTTTTAAAATATTCTCTCAGGAAAACACACACAGGCCTCCTCCCACAGAGACTCAAACTCTCTCCCAGGAGAGCTTTCATCTCACCCTCAGCCCACTGACAAGGTTGTAGCCAATCAACCAGATCTAGCCAGCTGATAATGATAAAAATCAGTTCTCAAAACCCACTCTCCAGCAGCTCCATTCACTATGTCATCATCCACTGCTCACTGAAGCCAATGAAGCAGCACTACTTACAGCTGAGCAGCCTTCATTCCTAACGGCTATCAGATGACATTTCACAGCCAATTCTGACTGTTCTTCAGTTTCCTCCTTATTACATCATCTGTGAAACTGTAAGTCACTGTGAAGAGCAAGGGAGAAATCTCTTTTCTCTTCTACAATTTGATGTATTAATTAAGAATGAAACTTCTTAATTGCAACTAAGGCTTACAGACTCCTGGCCTCTGAAGAGGAGACTGAGTGCCCCAGGAACAGGCAGAAGGACAGACAGCGAGCAACAGGAGCTACTCGGGTACTCTCCACATTACTTACTTAAAAGAGTTTCTATTTCTCAGGCAAATAAAAGGAAAGAAGATGGTAAACTGGCCACAAAAGCAGAATGACTGACAGACTTACAGACACTCAGGTTCTTCCGAGTGGAGGTGGTACCGATGACTGCCTTCGGCAAGAGGCTGGGTGGATGGTGGCAGGTCAGCAGGGCTCATGGCAGCAGGGCTACCCAGGAAGCTGCGTTTGGTTGCATTGGAGATAGGGACAGGAGGCCGGCTGCTCTTCTGCTGTAACACTGTTTTAGCTACAGAAATAGCAATTTTATATAAATGTCTATTATTTATAGTTATAATGTCAGCAAGAAACAGAGAGCCTATAGCCTTTAGAACCATGGAAACACAGTTCAACTTTTACTTGAAACCAAACTTCTCAAAATTAGTTTAACAGGTGAGGCTCTAGGCCAACTTACAAATACAAAATTTAAAAACAATACCGACCAGAACACAGACAGACAAAAAAGGCAAGCCTGGACTTCAGGTCTGCCCAAGCACTGACACACAGACCACCTTGGTCTTCACAGACAGATGGGCTGACTCAACCCTTTGAGCTCTCAAGAAAATGGCTATGCCCACGCAGTGGCTACTCACCATCCTTCAGTTCTTGGATATCTCGGGGCTGAACAAAATCTGGTTTGACGTTCTCAAACCACCAGAAGAGCTCAGCGATGAAAACCATAACGTTCGGCTAAAACAAAACACACAACAACCCAGGCACAGTAAGTTCCTGCTCACAGTCAGCTGGCTCTAAGTGCGAGTCTGATGGCAGGTTTACCTTCAGCACTAGGGGAGCATACAGCATATCCTCCAGGGTGAGATAGAAACACTTGTTCAGATGCTCGTTGGAAAACTCCCTCAGAAGGCGGATGTTATAGAGGCTGTCAGCCATTGATGGCACCTCCTTCAGACAGATATCTGGTAGACACAGACAGGAAACTGTTATAGCACGCGTAGTGTGCTCACAGGGGTGTGTGTAGACACACAGTTCTGAACTGAAATTCTATGTAAAAGGGTTGGTGATAAAGGAAGCAAGGTGAAGAGAGTTTAAAAGACAGTAAGTTTCATAGGTGACACTAAAAGGAAAAAGAAAATATGTAAAGTCTCCAGACTCTGTATTCACAACGTAGATCATATGAGATCATAGGACTTCAAGGCTGGAGTCCTAAAGTGAACAGAGGGGCTGAACTAGAATTTAGTAGCAGAGCACTTGCCTAACGTGTGCAAGGCACGAGAGCAGGCAAAGATGAGCAAAATGAACTGTGGAATCACCTTTCAGAGACCTCAGTGTTCTGGGTCCTCAGTGCTCAACGGGTAAAGGCTCTCGCCCTGCAAGCTCAACAACCTAAATTCAATCCCCAGGACTCACATAAAGGTGGGAGGAAACAGCCAGGTGACGGTGGTGCACACCTTTAATCCCAAGGGGAAAAGGCAGGCAGATCTCTGAGGAGTCCCAGGCCAGCCTAGTCTACTAAGCAAGTCCCAGGACAGTCAGGTATAAAACCCTGTCTCAAAAAAAAAAAAAAAAAAAAAGTAGGAGAAAACCATTTCCAAAAAGCTAACCTTTCACATCCACATCTGTGGCAACACCCACATACATACCACATGCATGCACACACAATCGTATTAAAATAAATGTATGGAAATGTTTGCATTTTCTTCCACAAGCAGAGACCTCTGCCTAAAGTTAATTTCATATTTGCAAATGGCAGGAGCTAGGATATGCACAAAATTATAATTGTCAAGCAATGTCTCTAATCCTCCAAATCAAGAAACTACACTGATCAACCCCACCCCCAAAAAAAAACACCAAAAAAAAAAAAAAAAAGAGAGAGAGAGAGAGAAAAAGAGAGAAAAAGAGAAAGAAAGAAAACTTCACCAAGTACAAGCCTCCTCTATGAGAGGTGAGGCTCTTCCCAACCTCTCAGGTAAGAAAATTCAGGAGGGCAGATGCTCCATTGGAAAATGTGGTACAGGCAGTAAATAAGGACCCCTGAAAAGGGGCCTCCGGGGTTTGTCCAGATGCCAGTAAACAGCAAATGTAAGATCATGAGACAGATGCACCAAGGCTTTGCCTCTGAATGTTCCACCTTTAAAAACGAGAAGCCAAGAGGGTGGTGTACACATTTAATCCCAGCACTCCGGAGGTAGAAGCTGGTACATCTTTGAGTTCAAGGCCAGTCTGATCTCTGGAGTGAGTTCCAGAACAGCTAGATCTTGTTACACAGAAAATCCTTGTCTCAAAAAACCAAAAAGAAAACAGGAGGGAGGCAGGCGTATCTCTCTAGCATGCTCGAGTACCAAAATAAGAGGGGGAGGGTTTGGGGGGATTCTTTTTCAAAGATCTCAATTGCTATTTCCAGTCTAGGTCATCAGTCCAGGAGCAGGGTGTGCCCATGTCACAGGAGGTAGCGTCTGTCATCTGACCATGGAGCACTGTCTGCCACCATTCCTGACTGCCCAGTCCTCCCGTGCCCTCTAGGGTATGTGGCCCCTCAATGCACAGCTCTGACTGACCATCTCTTTTTCCATGGTTTGTGTATTCCTGCTCTATTGATTGCCCTGGGCCAATGCTACAGTTCCAGCCAGTATAAAGCTAAACAAAATGTTACACTTGTAGAACAAGGGCCCCATGTTCTATTCTTAAAAATAAATAAATAAATAAATAAATAAATAAATGCAGCTAAAATCTGTGAGAACTAAGCATCAAGTACAAGTCTCTGAGATAAATAGAACCAGACACAAGCTACCAGGTGATAAGATTATAATGTGAGTTCAGTCTGTCAATCAACAAACATGCTGGCAGGAAGAGGACAAAGCTACCCCTGCACAATGCCAGCTAGGAAACAACAACAGGAATGAGGAAGGACACTCAGTGGTGAAAATCAGATGAGGAAGCAGATGATAACCAAAGATCCAAAGTCCAAAGGTCTCCCTAGGAGTCAGTTCATCATTAAGTAAAAATCACCTCTCTCAAGTGGTCTTAAGCGGCCAGCACACAGCATTTTGACCAAGAGCACAGTGGACACAGATACTGGTGTGCAGTATAGCCTGAGGCAGACAAATCATAAGGAAACAGCAAGCCAACTAACCACCAAGCAAGGGACAACAGACCAACTCCATAGCCTAAAGACCATGAATGGCAAAGGCTAGGTGGACACTATGGCTTTAGGGAGACTGCAAGGTCCAACAACTACAAACGGTGAAAAGACATCCCTGGACCTCCCCTGACCATACACTGCGTATAGCAGTGCTGCCAGGAAAGCCTTTGGTCCCTGAGCTACTCCAAAGAAAAAAGTGAGAAAGGATCGCCCTGGGAAGACTAGACTTTAAAAAACAAATTCTTGGAGCTATCTGTTATACATTAAATTTATACCAAAGTAAAATGTTGTAATTTTGCCCTTATATTGCCTTATCAATCTTGGTAAAAGCGATTTACTGGACTGGCAATATATTTATAAGAAATAATGATTTTAGTGATTCTGACTCCACATCTGAGAATGTGAAGCCTCTTCCAAGAACTACAGGGATGTTTAGGACTTTTTTTTCTTGCAGTTTTAAACTTTTTATATATTCACATTTTCTTCTCACACCCCGTTTTACTGACTAGGTTACCTGGCTCTCCCCAAGCTGTGGTCCACATGAGACTCATGTACTCATAGTGGGCTAGCTCCACCAGGGGTCCTCCTCTTTGAGAGTTTGGTAAATGCTCCAGCACAAAGTTCCCACAGGAAGTCAGCCCAGGAGGATGCACTTCCTGATGCCTGAGTCCATCTGCCTTGTACTTGTGGGTCTCCGGCTCTCTCATTCCTTTTTCTCCAACACAGAACTATCTGTGTCATATAACAAGTGAACATAAATAAACAACACAAAATACTCTCCATATTTTCACTTGGTTTCTACTAGTCCTCCATTTATGCCGTTTTGTTTTCTGCTTTTTTCCCCACCTAGACAGGGTTTTTCTGTGTTAACAGAGCCCTCGCTGTCCTGGACTTACTCGCTGTAGTAGATCTGACTGCTTCTACCTCCTGAGAGCTGGGATCAAAGGCATGGGTCACCACCACACCTTGCCTGTTTTCTGCATTCTCTATTTTGCTCTCTTTTATTGTCTGATCGATCCAAACATGTATCTGTTTAATGAATCCATCAAAAGAACAAAAACAAACAAAAAAAAAACCAAAAAACCAGCTTTTAACTTTACATGGTTTCTCTGCAAAATTTTTAAATGTTTTATTACTTTACTACTAAATATACTTTTTAATTTTTATTTCAACAAGATACAATGTCTTGGGGGCTGGTGAGATGGCTCAGTGGGTAAGAGCACCCAACTGCTCTTCCAAAGGTCCAGAGTTCAAATCCCAGCAACCACATGGTGGCTCACAACCATCCGCAACGAGACCTGGCGCCCTCTTCTGGAGTGTCTGAAGACAGCTACAGTGTACTTACATATAATAAATAAATAAAATCTTTAAAAAAAAAAAAGATACAATGTCTTCTAAACTGCACAAAGATACTGAAGTGCTCTATGTAGCCTCTTCTCCAGCAAGCTGGAGTGCAGAGGCAAGGCTGTTAGAAAGCAGCCAGCCGTGCTGCTTCTAGGACTTGGCTGAGAGACCTGTCGCTGTCATACAGTCCTCTACTCTGTGTGACCTGCTTTGTCTCCCCACAAAGTGCTTTGGAGTCTTCTCAGTATATACCATAGTCCTTCAACTGGACACTTCCAGTGGGTTCCTGAAATCTGGCTGTGCTCACCCAAGAGGCGCCTACACTTTCCTTTGGTAAACCATCTCTATTTTCTGTGTTCATTCTCCTATATTGATTTCATTTTTCTAGTTTTCCTTTACTTTCATGCTTTTGCGCTTTCTGTTCTATTTTCTGGAAGATTCTTTTTTTTTTCTACTCAGTCATCTAACTCTTTAGTATACTCTTACACTTTAGATACCAAAATGCCCCCTTCCTCAGAGCTCTACAGAACATGTCTAACGTGGACATACCGGTAAGACGGTTTCTAAGATGCCTCTTTCCAGTCACCGTTCTTGGCAACTAGGTCCCCGGCCTCTTGGTGCTGTGTATTCTGAACTATATCTGTTGTCTGAGTATTTGTTATGGCCAGGGGATGTCCTCAAATGCTCAGGGGGACCTGGGTACCCATTCACTGTTAGAGGGAGGCATTAAGAAGTAGGTTTTGCTGCAGGTGACCAAGGCAAGAAGCCAGCTGATGTCAAACCTCAGTCACTGTGGCTTTTATCCTTAAGACCAGTTTCTAGAGAGAAGACTCTGTCCCTGCTTTGCATGTGGAGCATATCAAAGAACTGAGGCTTACTAGTATAGGATGAAGAAACTAACACAAAAGCCTTGGTTCTGGTCACCTCCCTCCTACCCACTCCATTCGGAGTCTGAGGCCATGACTTACAGGCTTAGTCTCCCCAAGTGTGTTTATATCCCTATCTTTGGACATGGAGGCTATTACTGGAAGCAAAGGAGAATCCAGGCTCTCAAAGTTCTTGAGACTGACTTACAAAGACACACCTAGGCATAACTGCTGGCCAAAATCCTTCTTCTGTCTTCCTGTGGCAGCTCCAGAATTCTAGCTGGTGAACTGTTTTGCCTCTGTTTTACTTCTTGGCTAGCCAGCTTGTTAGAGCCTGGAACTTACAATTCAGTCGCTTGCTCTACAGACACAGTCACAAAACTTCATTTTTTTTCTCCCTTTACTTTTCTCTGGGATTGTGTCCTTTTTTGTAAGACACTGAAATGAATTTAATTAATGCCCAAGCTCCCTGCTTTCTGACACACATATGTAAGGCATTCACCTCCCTTACAGCACGCTTCAGGCTGTGTCCTACACACTTCTGGCTATTGTTCACTGGCTCAATACCTAGTCCACATTGGTCTGTCCTACATATTACTTTAAATGGTTGTAACACATCAGTGAAAGCAAACAAAAAGCTCCCACTCTTACAGATCTTACCTACCAGCTGACTTCTCTTATTAGGAAGAGTGTGGAAAGAAGCTGTGCCTTTGTGGATTTGTAATGTGCTAAATTGTCGGGAACACATACTTTGGGATCTGGTGTAGTTTCTCTTGTGGCTTTGACCAAGTTTGTTGTTGCTGTTGTCATCCCCATTGACTACCCCCACCCTGACATGGTCTTAACTATGTGGCCCTGACTGGTCTGGCCTTGGCTTTGTAAACCAATATGTACTTGAAATCAGAGTTTCACCTATCTCTGTCTCGTGTGTGTGTGTGTGTGTGTGTGTGTTGGGGGGTAGGGGGTGCATTGATACTAAAAGTGTGTACCACAACACTAAGGTCATTTTTTTTGCAAAGGTTTGTGTACATGGAGACAAAGGAACAACTTACAGGAATCAGCTCTGTCCTCCTACCTGTAGGTTCTAGAATTGAACTCAGGTTATCAAGCTTGGCATAAGCACTTTCACCCCCTGGTCCATCTTGATAGCCCTGACCATTTATTTTTATTCAGTGTACTACAATATCTGGTACACTATGTAGCCTGTCAAGTTTGTAATATTTACTGTCTGCCTTAAGATGCTCAAAGGACAGATGTAAAAGCAGGCTACAGACCAGACATGGTGGCATATGCCTTTAATCCCAGCACTTGAGAGGAAGAAGCAAGAGAATCTCCGAGTCTGAGGCCAGCCTGATCTACATACTGAGTTCCAGGACAGTCAAGACTATGGAACAAACATGCAAACAAACCAGGCCACCTGTGGAGCTGAGGGAAACTGAGAAAGTGCACTCGGGGCAGAGAGCTACCAAAGCACAGGGGGCAGTGATGCCCATGTCTCTGAGCTTAGTACTCTGAGAGGCTAAGGCGGCAGGCACACATTCAAGGGCAGTGTGGAGCACCTACAGCTCCAGGTCAGTCTGAGCACAGTGAAAGGGAAACCCCACGACTCTGGGGTGAAGCACCCACCAGCTCTCCTCCGCACAGCTTCTATTTCTTCCCTAAGGTCCTTCAGAAGCATTCTGCGTACTCTTCCACCTGCTGTGAAACCTGAGGGTTCTATGGAAGCATGTTTCCTTGGAAATTGTGGTTTCTGGAAATGTTCCCACAAGCAGAGCTCTGGAGTTCCTACTTGGCCAGAGTGTCTAGCACTAAACCAGTTTTACTTTTCAGTGCTCGGGCAGAAACCTAGTGCCGCTTGCTTGTCTGCTTGGCAAGCCTTCTATTACTGAGCTATCTCCCCAGACGTGTATCATTTCTTTTTGTGTGATGCTGGAGATAGAGCCCAAGGTCTCAATCAAGCTAAGCAATTATCCACACTGAATTATTTCCCCAGAGTTGTCTTTGTTTTGTGAAGCTGGCCTCCCTCCCACTCACTTCCTCTTAGTCCTCAGAGACATGGGTACTTGAGAAGCCACCTGGTATAAGCTAGGGCTTTTCTGATACACTTCCCCATGTCCTAGTCACAGGACCAAGGCCAGCCAAATGTGAGGAAGCCATTTGTTCACCTGCAGGTTTTATCCTCATGAAACCTGGGGGTCTCCCTGGCTTTCAAGCCACCTATGTCTGTAAAAAAGAAAATGTATTATCTACACTTTCATGCCTAGAACAGGCATTAATACCAGCCTAAGCTGTCCAATGCTAAAAATCTGAGATAAAATTCCAATCAGAACTGGTCAGGTCCCTGGCCTTCTACCTGCCCACTCCAGAAAAAAGGCACTTAGGAAATAGAGCTACTGACAACAGGAGCTTCATAATCCCCTGGCAGGTCTGTGCTGTGTGTGCCCTTCATAGCCATCCACTTCCCTCCTCCCTGCTGTAAGTCACAAGCTCCTAGAAAGAGGTACTGTGGCATCAGAATAGTGCTCCATCAGGCCACGACAGGACAGACTGAATCTAGCATTCGTTTTCATGTCTTCACAAAGTTCTACAGAATTGTTTTGTTTTTGGCTTCTGACAAGGAGTCTCCTTTAGGCATCCCAGGCTTGTCTTGGTCCTAACTCAGCCTACCACATACTAGGATTATAGGTGTGTGCCACCCTGTCTGGTTTAAGTTCTAGATGTTTCAATAAGGAAGGAATTTAAACCCCACTCATACTCAAACAAAGGTAAAGTCACAAAACACAATGACATAATATCCAAATACTCAATGGGCTATTTCTTATCACTTAAGATACAGATTACAAATAAGAATCTGGTCTCTTGGAATTTCTAGGTATATGGCAGTATCCCAACTGACACAGGGACTCCATGCTACTTCTCTTGCATGCTAAATGCACACTGTTCCCTCTCAGGTCTGTTCAGGGAAAGTGTTCTGCACTCACCATCCAGTTTCATCTGCTCTGGGCAATAATAGTGAACCACTGCTAAGAGAGCAGCGCCATCACTGCCGTCTCTCATCAAGTCCTCCAACAACGGGAAGTAAGGTGACTGCCTAGCAGAGAGGTGTTCTCGCCGATAACGGACCTGCGGTTGATAAAAGGAAAATGGTCTCTGCGTGTGAGATCGCTTCAGTCTGTGTATCTTACAGGCATACTGCTAGAGCAAGATTTACATCAAGTCTAGAGCCACATGAAGACCAAATGATATTGCCTGGAAAAATTCAGACTATGTTGATGACATCCTCTATCCAGAACAAACAAGTCAGATCCAAGGACTGGGGTCCATGGCTACACTGCATGGCAGAGATTCACTGCTAACACCACCAGGGTCAGTCTAACTCTAAACTGACTCTGGCAGTGGGCACACATGGGAAGGAGACAAAACACATTATCTATACTACCATAAGCCAATGCATTACAAACTAATGAGAAACAAGTTAAACAGTGGGCATTCAGATGCTTGAAAGACCCAAGCTACAGGCACTGTTCTAAGTATTATCAATATTAACATTGGTCATTGAAAAGTACAAAATAGCATTAATTGATAGTTTGAGAAATTTCAGAAACCAGATTTTAAAAATTTCTCACACCACTACACCGGCCGCCAAGAACTACAAGTGAAACATCAGTGCTAAACTCACAAGATCATCAAGCAAATGCCAGACCAAGGCTCCTTTATGTGCACACCCCAATATTGAAGCTACCTGTCAATATTCTATACGTTACAGTCCATCCATACTTTTCTATCCACTGTCAGTAAAAGCTTAGCAGAGAGGGGGTTGCTCAGTGTAGACACGACTCCTTGAGAGCTGCTCTCACCTGAATCAGTGCCCAGGGCAGGGTAGCCACCAGTCCACATTTTTCTCCAGGAGCACACACAATAGAAACTAAAAACAAGGGAGCCAGCACCTGCCTAGAAGAAGAACTGTTGGTTTCTGAGTTCTACAGGTAAGTCGTTCAACTCAAAGAATCATCTTGGAATCTAGACTTTCAGCTAACACTCCCATAAGTATTCGCATGAGCAGTAGTGATGCTCATTAGAAAAACACTTGGAACTGACTCCTTCACATTTAGCAACAAGGCTTGTTTTGTGTTGACTGAATATTCCAACACACATTTTAACTTGTTTCTCAGAGCCCACAACAAGCACTATCATAGGGAACCCGCCTCATACTGTACCACACGTGCAAAGTCCACAGGTTCCAGCATGCAGTGCATCACAGCATGCTCCAGGCCAGGCTTTCAGAGACAGCAGACAGGGAGTGAGCAGACATGCAGTAAAGCAAATGGTTTCTTGAGTAAAGATGGATGGCATGGGTAAAAATTAGGCTGACACTGAATTACAGGGGCCCAGAAGGCTCACATGGCTGCTGTGCTCACCCACATCTTCAAACTTCTAGCTGGGACATGTTTAGGTAAAGCCCAAAACATACCAACCTTGACCACACGTTTTCTTGTTGGTCTATTTACCACTGTAGGATACCCGTAGCCTCTCTAACAATGGAAAGTTAAGGCGGATTGTTTTGGGTTATAGTTCTCTTTTTTTCATCAATTGTATCTGAAAGCAAACCTCTCTACAGGACACCTGAGTGTGTGAGCCCTTGCCTTGGTCAAGTTCAGTACTCAAACATTCATTAAGCACGCCTTCCTCTTCCTCCTCCTCCTCCTCTTCCTCCTCACAAACACACTCAGCAACAAGTACAGCAAGGTTTACATTGGCCTTTTGCAGCCCACAGCCGTGGGGCCCCAAGTGGGGCCCCAAAGAAAAATCTGGGCCAAATAATGAAGGACCCAAGCAATCAAAGGGCACTTACAAAGCCATCTGCAAAGAGATCCAAAAGAAATTCACATAAAAAGGTACCACTTGGCACAAGGCATTTCCTATAAGGGCAGCAACAAACTGGTCTACTTCCATTCTGGGCCACCAGTTAGATACTGCTGAAATTACTAAATCAAATCCTGTTTTTTAAACTTTGTGTGAAAATTCATACGTAATTTCAGAAACCCTGCATTTGAGCTGACCTAACTCAGACTACAGAATCTGAGCTGACCTCCATATGACCTGAGGGGTAGAAACAAGAAGACCACATCAAAATACACCAGCGACAGCCCTCTCTGCAGTCTACCTGTACCCTCAGTGGGAGAATGCCTTTCCAATCTGACAGCCTAGAATACAGGTTCTAGGGAAGGTGGTTAGAGACACCACCCCCCAGGCAAAGTAACAGCAGAAAGAAAAGGCCATGAAATGATTCCAGCCACTAGGTAACCCCCAGTCCTCTTAGCATCTGCTAGAAAAGACAGTGTCCTGTCAGCTATGCTGTACTGGTCACTCAGAGATCACTAAGAGCCTAGGGGAATGAACATGGCACCCCAATGTGCCACATAACAAAACCCATCAGCGTGGCCAGCGGGGCTCATGCTAGACAAGCCGCACAGCCCCCAGGCGGACACTTAAACAAACAAACAAAAACCAATCTTGGGTGCGAGCAATTTTTATGGAAGCGCATGATGGCAACAAGATGGCTTTGCAGATGGTGGATGGTGGCCTGAGTCACTTACGGGTACTAACTTCCAATACCACTTGGAGGGAGACTGCTCAGGAAGCGGGAAGGAAGGTGGAAAGGAATGTCAGCACTGCAGGTCCAGGTGTGGCCATGACACACATGCTCACACAGGAGAGTTAGAGACAGCCTCTGATAGCAAAGGCGTTCCAGTGTGCATGACCTTAGCTAATCACAACACCAGGCAATTTAACTGGAAGGTAACCTGTCCCCTTTACAACTCTGTTTCACAATAGCAAAGAACAGTTCCAAACTTGAGAAAATCAGGGGACCAGGCTACAGGTCTGCCCTTTGTCTATGCCCATGTGAGCCTGTCCCCATCCAAAGATTAGGGAGGTGCTCAGCTCCAGCCTGATCCTCTACTGACCTGGCTGACTAGAGCTGACCAGTGTAGAGAGAAAACTACAGGGGGAGAACACATGTTGCTCTCAGTGGTGAAACTGTGTCAATAGTCAGGCATTCCTGGGTACATTCCACTGACTGTGATACATGGCCTTGGGAAAGAGAAAATGGCCAGGGACAAGACCAAAGGTAGAATGTGGAACAAACGTACCCATCTGCACCCATCCCAAGGTACACACTTCCCACTGGCTCCAGGCACAGGGTTTAGACCCCCATCTGTCCCATGGCATCTCACAGGCCATCTCAAGTATCTGCATGAGCGCAGCTGGGCGTTTTCTGCTCAATTTCTGACCTTCTAAAGCTCACTCCCAGCTCAGGCTACATTGCTTCCTTACTGAGCCTCCCCCCAACGCCCCCCAAGTCCTCCCAGAATACCCCTGGTTCAACAAACCAGACCTTTTGGGGTTGGGCATAGAAGACAGGTTGCCCATGGAAACTCCTAACTGAAGCATGGAGAATCTAAGAGGCTGGCTTGCTCAGGGTGATAAAAATATAGAATGAGCAAGGAGAAACAAAGATAATTCTTTAAAACTACTAACATTTACCTTAGTGTGTTTCAAAGAAATTAAAATTACCCTTTACCTTTTGATGAGCGGGACTTTCCAGTGGCTGCTGTTTTAATTTAACTTCTTTCTCTGTTATCTCTCTCATTTTAAGATTTACCTAAGGCAGAAGAAAATGCATTAAGAAGGCTACTGCTCTCCCATGTCATCCCCTATATCTCCACTTCACCACCATGAGATCCCACAGCACCTGCTGATCACTCTTAAGACAGACGTACCGTCAGGCCAATTACAAAGATGCAGAACACCTGAATTCTATGTGACCCAAGATATGCCCTGAGTCTCAGGGTCAGCCTGCCCTTGCAAGGAAACCACTGTGCCTTTAAAAGTCAGTGCAGGACTTTCCTCACCACTGTAGAATCAAGGCTAGACCCCATGTACACTTTACATGGTTGTTTGATGCCACCCCAAAACAATCTACCTAATTTTACATCACACCTCAACTGACTACACAAAACTAGTGAATCAACACAAAATAAAAGCTCGGTTATAAAACCAAGCTGTAAATCCCTTTAAAATCATAGATTTAAGTAATCGCTCTTGAAATTAAGATAATATCAAATTCGTATTTCTATTGAGTCAACGAGACAGTTTAGCAGACCAAGAAGGTACTTGTCACTCCAGTCTAGTCACTGGAGTTCAATCCCTAGAACCCACGTAAAGATGGAAGGAGAGAACAATCTCCACAGTGTCCTCTAACTGCAACACAGCTATTGTGCCACATGTGCACCCACACATACAGCATACATCATGTACCAACACATACATCATGAACACACATTTATCATGCACACACACATACATCATGCACACTGACAATATAATTTCTCAATCTGTATTTATATAATAACAGCAGATTTTGTGAAAATACACATTAATACTTAGGAGTGGTTAGAGCAATCGTGGTCAGGTGAAAACATGCAGTGGCTCATCATCCAAGAAAATACAGTATGTGAGCTCTTTACCTACAACACCAAGAGGGCAGAAAAGCTCTTTAAAACCATGATAAAGGAGCTAGAGACAGCTCAGTGGTAAAAAGCACTTGTTCTTGCAGAAAACCCGAGTTTGATTTCAAGCACTAATATGGCAGCTCACAGACAGACAGACTGACAGACACACACACACACACACACACACACCCTCTCTGTGAGTACGTGTGCTTGTGCTCACATTGCCACAGTACATATGAGGAAGTCAAGAGGACAACTTGCAGGAATTAGTTCTCTCCTTTTACCAGGTGGGTAGGGATCAGAATCAGCAAGGACCCTTATTTGGTAAGCCACGTCACCCACCAATCTAATGGTAAGATTTTTGAAGGAAAGTAAAGCCACTATCGAAAACTGGATGAAGTGGCTCACGCTTGTAATTTCAGCACTCCAGAGGTACAGACGAAGATCAGAAGTTCAAGGCAAGGTCCTCTGAGCTACACAGTCAGTTCAAAAATCAGTCTAAGATATATGGGATCCTTTTTTAAAAAAGGAAAACAAGCCCATTTTAAAACTAGCTGGGTGGTGGTGCATACCTTCAATACTAGCACTCAGGAGTCAGAGGCAGGTGGATCTCTGAGTTAAAGGCCAGCCTGGTCTACAGAGTGAATTCCAGGACAGCCACAAAACTATATGGAGAAACCCTGTACCTAAGATGTACAATAATTTCAAATTTCTCATAAAGTAAATATTTTAAAGTAAAATATCAATTTCTTTTCAAATCAAGTTCTACTACGGTAAACCAAACCAAGTATCCGCTATGAAACCAGGTGGCCAGAAAGCACAGGAGAGAGAGAGAGCACGCCACCACCAACATAAGGAATGGGTTTGAGCTGGGCGTGGTGGCGCACGCCTTTAATCCCAGCACTCGGGAGGCAGAGGCAGGCGGATTTCTGAGTTCGAGGCCAGCCTGGTCTACAAAGTGAGTTCCAGGACAGCCAGGGCTACACAGAGAAACCTTGTCTCGGAAAACCAAAAAAAAAAAAAAAAGAATGGGTTTGAGAAACAGACAGGAAGGGTAGAGGGCAGTTACCCAAGACACCACCCCATCTTCTGAGTGGGGGTGTGAAGCTGACCATGACAGTCAGTACTAACTTTTAAAACATTAACTAGGACAGGAACTGCCATTTTAGCCTCCTATGCGCACCCTGAAACTGGAAAGCAACATCTTCATCCAAAAAGAGAGACTGCCAACCATTGTCTCTTACAAAGGTGCAGCACCTGGGGAAGACATCTAACAGTCTTTTTCAGGAGAGTCAAAGCTTAGTGAACTCATAACCAGGCTATAAAAATTCACTACAACAGTTACTAGGTGGTAGGGAAATGCAGCTAGAAATGTACAGCCAGTTATGCAAATGGGACTCAGGAGCCCCTACAAGTCTGAGATACTGCTAAAAAGTGTACAAGAGCAAAACTAAGCTGGGCAAGATAAGTTATCCCAGCACTTGGGAGTCTGCTGAAAGCTTGAGGCCCGATCTGAGCATATAGTAAGTTTAGGCCAACTTAAAATAAACAGCAAAATCTTGTCTCTAAAAAAAGGGAAGAAGTTGTACAATTCAGTGGGTAGAGTGCATAACATTCACAAGGCCCTAGGTTCAATTCACAGCACCACATAAACCCAGGTGTAACACTTGGGAGGTAGAGGCAAGAAAATCAGTTTAAATTCAACCTCAACCAAACAAACCAAACAGATGAAAAGTAAATTGAAAAATATTAGCTGGCCAGCCAGTCTAGCCAAAAAACAATGGGAAATTCCAGGTTCAGTGAAAAACAGACAGACATCTTCTCCTAGTCTGGGTATGTACCTGCACTTACAAATACACATAAGACCCCTACCATGCGTGCAAGCACACACACACACATACACACACACAAATGTCCTTTTAAAAAAAAAAAAAAAGACTGTATATCCTTAAAACATCAAGAACTTCGTATCTCTTATCTTTTTGCAGTGTGGACACTGCACAGCCACTGTGCACTGCTAGTCCTTCACAATCAGAGAGGACACAAGGACCAAAAAGCATTGGTCAGCACCAGCCTCCACAGCTACAGTGGCAACTAGTACAAACTAACAAATAAACACACAAATAAATGACTACTGAAAACAGAAAGAACAGAACTGGGTAGGGTTACCACCAAATGAATGTGACAAGGTCAAAGTCCCAGGAGAAAAGCAGATCTACTATCGTTAATACATCACTCTGGTCTCAGTAGCCCCTGGCAACACAACAGCACAGGGCAGAACCTACAGCAACTCTGTAAAATAATGGAGAACTACAACAAGTAAGGAGGGAGGGAGGTTGGTTTAAAAAAAAAAAAAAAAAAGGAGACAAGATAAGCAGCCATCAAGCCAGAAGGTAGAATTCAACCACATGGACAATCAGAGCAATCTAACTGGTCTAACACTCTAATGACAAGGCAGATGTTATCAAATGAATACATGAAAATGGCAAACTTACAGTGTGCTCGAGGATCCACTTAAACAGAAAGACAGCGGAGTAAAAAGGCTGTGTATGATGATACACACCTTTAATCCCAGCATTCAGGAGGCAGAAGCAGGCAAATCTCTTGAGTTCCAAGTTAGCCTGGTTTACACAGTGAGTTCCAGGACAGTCAAGGCTAGACAGAGAAACCCTGACTTGAAAAAAACAAAATAAAATCCAAAACAGAAAAATGTATCTGGAATGATTTCCCTCTAAATACTAAAAATTAAAAACAAAGTCTTTTCAGATAATGCACTGATAAAACAAGAAATCACCAAGATTGATACTATTTTAAAAGAAATGCAGTATACTCAAGTACACGAGACAGAGCAAAGCTCTGCTCAGAGGGTGAGCACCACACCTCGTACCTCATACACAAGAAGCAAAGCAAGTTTGAATGAACTTGCTCTCTACCTTAACGACACGTGAAGAGAGTGTGTATGATGCTTCCACTAGCTGGAACACTTTATTTTGCTTGTTTTTAGTTTAGTGCTGAGAACAGAACTAGACAAGCATCTCTGTCACTGTGCTATTGCTCAGCTCTGACAATGAATGCCTGAGATGCTGGCTATGCTATACATATGAATATGACCATTACATGATGCTGGAAGATCGCACCACACTGCACAAATACACTCAGTTGCTATGTGCCAATAACATGTAAAAGGTAAACATTGTGGCTAAGACCGGAAAAATGCCAAGAACTCAAGGCCAGCTTGGTCTAAAGAGTTAGAACCTGTCTATAGATAGTCACACAGATAGACAGACAGACGGACTGAGTAAAAATGAAATGAAAACAAAAAAAGAATAGTAAAAAAAATAAAGGTAAAAGAAAAAAAAAACATTAAACAGCACAGATGTGCAATGTCTGAAGATAATAAAGTTGGTAAACTAGGAAAAAAAAAAAAAAACAAGGTAGAAAGAAGCCATGATCAGTATCAGGAAACAAAGACAGGGTCACTAGAGACTGCAGATACATTTACCCGAAGGATAAACATCAATAAACTTTATGCTAATAACAACTTAAAATGAACCCTGTAAAAGCCACAAATTATCAAAACTGACACAAAATTAGATTTAAAAATCTAAATAACTTAATGTATATAGAAGTTTTCACAACTACATATACATCATACACACACACACACACACACACACACACACACACACACACACAATCTCCAGGCCCAGATAGCTTCACCAGCCAGCCCAAAGGTTTCAGAATGAAATGAAAACAAATCATAGTCAAATTACTACACAGAACAGAAAAAGAAAAACATCCCATATCTCTTTTTGAGTCTGCATCATCCTAATATCAAAACAAGAAAAAGAAATGCATTAGAAGAAAAAAGCTGCAGACAGTTCTGTGGGTCCTGAGGGTCAGGGACAAACAATATACCTTATTCTACCACGTCTACTCCACATTCCACAAGAGAAGAGAAACGCACTTTTTAATTTAACTGGCTTTCTATTGATTATCAACAAGCACCTGGAAATGAAACTAAGAAACATCACTTACAGCACAACTTAAAACACTGAAATTAAATTTCCCTGGGGATAATTAGTGAACAAAAGTATGGTAATGAACTGCGTTCCTTACAGGGTAACAGCATAGCCATAGCCCCACTGATCTAGATCCCTACAAGTGCTTTTTATAGAAACCAACAAGTTGATTCTAAAATTCATGAGAACATGCAACCTACGAGAGCTAAAACAACTCTTTAATTTTAAAAAATTCAGTTCAAAGACATGTATTGTTTAAATGTAAGTCATTATTACAGAGTACTGTGTATAAGCTTACAGTCACCTCAAGTCACCATGGAACTAGTCACACAGGTCAATGGAGTGTGTCTAGAGACACTTGCCTGTGCAGCTCACCTAGGTCCCAACAGAGCCACTGCTACAGTAACGTGCAGAGAAAAAAAAAATCTCTGCTCTGGGGAGTCTCTAACTGCTCTCTGTCTGTGAAAAAAGCAGGGCACTGCATACCTTCCCTGCTTCATACACAGTATATAAACACCAGGGCATCAGAAAGCTCAGGAGAAGAGCAAAGACCACCAAACCACTAGGAGGAAGAAAGGAAGCAAACCCTTCCAGTCTTGGGGCAGGGCAGAAATCTCTTAAGGGAAAAAAATGTAAACTGGGCTTCAAAATCCCAGAAACCTCTGCTTTGAGGCAGCAACTACTAAGAAATGGTAAAAAGTCAAAACTAAGAAAAGCAAGTCAGGATACATTCCTAACAAGGTACATACATATTCTTGCAACTATATTAAGACAAAGAGCACAATTTAAAACTGGTCTAGCCGGGCGTGGTGGCACACGCCTTTAATCCCAGTACTTGGGAGGCAGAGGCAGGCAGATCTCTGAGTTCGAGGTCAGCCTGGTATACAAAGTGAGTGCCAGGACAGCCAAGGCTACACAGAGAAACCCTGTCTTGAAAAAAAACAAAAAAAAAAACAAAAAAAAAAACAAAACAAAAAAAAACTGGTCTAGACCAAGAATGATGTTACTCACTTGTAATCACAACATTCAAGAGACTGAAGAAGAAAGACCAAAAGTTTAAGGCCAGCCTAGGCTTCAGAGTCCCAAGCCAGCTTCAGCTACAAAGGAAGACTCTATCTCAAACACACACACAAAATAAATAAATAAAAGTTGTGTAAAAGATTCAAACAAGGACTTGCAAAAAGAAAAAAATCAAGGAAACACCTGAGACTCTACTACACAAATGGCCCCAAACCAAAGACCTGATGGAGTACTGATAACAGTTAGAACCAAAAGATTTGTACTCTGTACCTGAATTTTAAAAGGTGTTCCCTTAGAAAATATTCTGGCAGTTTGTTTCTAGAAACTTAAGTATAAATGCTTGATGTGGAACAAGACTTTAGTCTCAGCACTTGGTATCAGAGGCAGTTGGTGAGTTCAAGGACATCCTGGTCTATAGAGTAAAACCCTGTCAAAAAAAGAAGCTTAAGACCTTTATCTTAAGCAACTATGTTAGACATAGCAATGCTGCCAAGTACTCACTTAAAGAAAGAGCAGCAGCATCTAGACACACCCAAATGCCCCAGCAGCTTTATTCAAAATAGACAAAAGCTGGAAAACATGTAGGTGTCAATCAACAGGTTAATGACAGACAAATCATGACACAATCCTATAAAGAAATTCTACAAGGCATAAACAAAACCAAACTACTTATAGATACATTTGGTTCAGCGAAAGAAGCCAAGTTCAAGAACATTTTAAGCAAAACCTGGATGAAGCAAAACTAATCCCATTAAGAAAGCAGGTAAGTATAAGCCCGGGCCTGGGGGAGGGGCTGACTGCAAAAGGATCCAAAGCAGCACTGAGTGTGAGAGAAGAGCTGCCTTGACTGCAGTGGCTGTTAAGAGGGTATCTATCATCGCTGCTTAAAATGCAAGGAATCGCCACATGTGGAACCTAGGTTAAGTTTCAGTACAGAGAAGATTTTTTGTTTGTTTGTTTTGTTTGCCTTTTTTTTTTTTTCCATACAGAGTTCCTCTGTGTAGCCCTGGCTGTCCTGGAACTTCCTCTGAGACCAGGCTGGCCTCGAACTCAGAGATCCACCTGCCTCTGCCTCCTGAGTGCTGGGAGGTTCATACCACCATCGGCTGACTCAGTAGGGAGTTTTAAACCACAGGCTATCAGTAAACTTTTGAAGATGACTGAGTAGATGAAGAACTTGCTGTGTAAACATGAAGACCTAATTTCAGATCCTCAGCACCCACAAAACTCTGAGTCCTTGAGACAGTCACAGGATGACCTAGGACTTGCTGGCCAGGCATTCCAATTCATTAGGAAGCTCTATGTTCAGTGTGAGCCCCTAGTTAAAAAAAAAAAAAAAAAAAAAACCTTGGGTGGCAAGAGATTTACGACTCTTGACGTCTTTTACTTATGCTGGCACACATATATAGATGCATATGCACACAAAAACAAATATGTATATAACACACTCACCAAAAAATTTAAAAGAGCCCCCAAAAAATGGGCCATGGGCCAACTCAGAGCACCCAGGAGATAAAGAGGACCCAAGTGTCCATCAAAGATGATTCATGTCAGGCCAGCAGAGACGACCAGGATGATACTGCCTGCTCAGCTCTACCTTCCAGTGACCAGACAGGATGGAATCAAAGCAGGTGTGGTGTTCTGCAGAAAGGCTTCATCAACTGCACCTCAAGTCAGGAGGAGAAAAGGAGTCCAGGATGGCAGAAAAGGCCTCCATTATCTAAGCTAGAGAAGAACAAGGTCCCAAAGGGATGCCACAAGGAAAGACATTCAATACTCTACAGTACTTCAATGCTTGTTAAGGGCCCTGTGAAGTTATGGCGAGGACCTTTAAGAACATATGCAATCTAGTGAAGGCTGCAAAAGAGCTCCATCTTGCTGGATGCTAGGTAATTCACCCTGGATGCAGAGTAAGGATAACATTAGCCAGAAGCACAAACTGCATCTGATGACTCCAACCAGGCAGAAGCTTACAAACACCAGAGAAGCCACACCAGGAAAAACCAGTCAAAAGAGGGCTGTAAGTTACTGTGGAAATGCTAAGGAAATAACAAACCATGAACAACAAATACAAATATTAGGTAAGAAAAAGAGAAAGATTTGTAAAAACTGAAACAAGAAGAACAAAGGATGGTTCTAGAATGGAAATATGGCTGTATAAGCAGATACCAAAGCGCAGTAATTTAAAGTCTAACAGTGAAGTGCCAATGTGTCTGTAACCCAAGACAGGGATGGAAGGCTACGTGAGCAAGTGCACCTCATTTTCCACAATCCCAAATCTGCACACACTGTCTAAGAGTGACAAGTCAGAAGACAAAAATACAGTGTATTTCCTTGAAGTACTACATGGATGAGCCCGATATGATGGCATATGTCTGTATGTCTGTCCCAGGACTTAGGAGGCAAAAGAACCAAGAGTTCAAGGTCATCCTCAACTACATAGTCAGTTCAAGGCCTACCTGAGCTACCTTTCTCAAAGAGGAGAGGGATCTCAGTGGGTGCATGAAGTAGTCCTGAGCAAGCACAAGGAACCAAAGCTTTAACCATGTGTTCTAGTTACAATTTCTGCTGTGATTAAACACCATGAGCAAAAGCAACTTGGGAGGGAGGATTTATTTTATCTTATATTTCTTCTACATCACTGAAGAACTTCAGAACAGGAACTCCAGCAGGGAAAGAACCTGGATGCAAGAACTAAAACAGAGGCATGGAGGAATGCTAACCACTGGCTAGCTCTGCCTACTTTCTTATAACCCTAAGGCCACCAGCCCAGGGTGGCACCACCCACGATGAGCTGAGCCCTACCTGAACAGTCATCAATAGAAAAAATGTACTAGAGGCTTGTTTATCAGCCAATCTAGTGAGGGTATTTTTTTCAAGTGAGATTCCCTCTTACAAAATGACTTTAGCTTATGCCAAGATGCCCTAAAACCAACCAGCACAGCACAGTAAACCCAGCACCGCAGCAATCTCAGTGCTCCTACAACAAAATGGCAGGTGGACCTTCTCTCAAACAAGGTACAAGACAAGGACCAACACCTGAGATTTTCTTCCACAGGCTTGCCATGTCATGTGTGTATCTGTACTCTCACATGAATACAGATACACACTGATAAACAGACACAAGAAACTTGATTCCTCCCCAATAACTATCAGCAAAAAATCATGAACATGAACTTATATATAAGTACCTTAAGCTAAAAATGAAACCTATTAGTTGTAACCACACACACATGCACATCCTCATATACAAACCCATCTCGCTTAACTCTCAGCGCTCAGGAATAAGGACTGTCTATTGGACACCTAGCTGGATAAAGTACCATGCAGTTCCAAATGACAAACTCTAGTGGCAAGTCCCAATATGGAGAACAAGAAGCAGACAGCTCTCAATCAGGCAGAGAGCTAAACAAGTACTCACCTTATTGATCCAGAATACCATGGCATCCTCGAGGTCATAAGGAAGTTCTTTTGAGGCGCTGAATGTAGAAAAGCGCTTGACACTGGCCACCACCTTCTCAATGCTGATCATCTCCACAGTGTAGGCCATCATCAGGGCATCCACCATCGCCATGTGGCCACTCTGGGGACAGAGGCTGCAATCAGCATCCTAAACATCTTGCAGGTCCCAATGCACGAAAACTTTCTGCCTTGCCTTCCCCGCCAAGGACAGCACTGGCTGAGGCCTGTCCATCCCTGGCACTGTTTCGCCATGCAGTAATGGTCCATGGTCCTAATCTCTTGCCAGCAGACTATATGTTTTGGAAAGCTGCCCGCTTCCTCTGCCCCAAAGGCTCTGGAATGGCACCAAGGCTCTCTTTGTATCACACTCTACCTTCAGTCTCTTCAGAGCTTTCTCTTGACCCACACATCACCCGACTGAGTGAAAATAGCCATAGCATGCTAGGTGCTGGGCTAATCTGCAGAGGCATAGCCTCTGAGAACATAGCAACAGATTCTGGCTGAGTGCAGATATCCAACAGGAAGGCTCTGCAGTGGTGTGCCCTGCTACACTATATCTTCAGTGAGAAGAAAATCCGAAAGCAAGCTGCTCTTTCCAGAATGATGACATTCTTTAAAATGCAGGTCTGTCATTAAGGTCCACCAATACACATTGGCAAACCTCACCATCTAACCCTAATGGAAGGGCACTGAGTCTTGCCTGCTCAGCCAAGGGAACAGAAGGAATGCCTGTCAGACACTCACCATCTTAATAGGTGCCTGGCTGAGGTCAGCATCTGTCACAGGGGTATCATCACTCTCCATCACATAGATGCCCTTCCGGGACAGGGCCTGGATGACAGACTGGTGTCCTTGCAAGGTAGCCACCTGGTCCCCTTTTAGGATGAGGCTGCAGACACGGCAATACAGCTCACTGGACAGGAGAAGCTTAATAACGGGTGGCTTAATGTGCTCCTGCTCATACTGGTCGATGTAAAACGGGTCTCGGAGATCCTCAGGGATGTTGTCTATGGCAGGAGAGAGCACTGGGTGAGTGGACATGCACAGTCCAGTCTCAAGCATCACCAGCTAGATGAGAACACACAAAAGCACCGTCCAGCAAAATCCCAGCCAAGGTAGAGCACACAACACACAAAGATCTAGGGTCAACTAACAGCCTCATTAGCACGACAGAGGCAATATGAGGCATTTGTGCAAAGGCCAGCATAATCTGAATGATGGTGGGATGCAAGCACAAATTTCCTGGGATGCTAGAGGGCTCAAAAGAAACCAAGATGCCATTGGATTAAAGAAGGGGCTATGGTACAATGACATTCATTCTGGGAAGGGAGCTCTGCTTATCTTCTTTCCAAAGTCAAGGTCAGGTAACAAGCAGAGACCAAACAGCTTTTGTTTAGGAAGTACGCCAAGTCTGCTGCCACTATAACCACTAACCATAACGGAACATGGCAACCAGCTTTCCATTATCTTTGGTTCAGGCAGCATACTGTTTAATCACAATCTAGTGAATCAGGAGTAATGACTAATGTGCCCATATTACAGACAAGAAAACTGAAGCACAGAAAAAGGACGTAGCATGTCCAATGTCACAGAAGACAGGACCCAACTACAATCTGGCCTTTCATACATCACCAGAGAGCCATATGTGCTACCACTGACTCTGTGCCCTCTTGGCACTGCCCTCAACTTGTAGGATAACAACAGCTATCCTTTGTGGAAAGCCCAAAATCCTGAAGAATCTCATTCCTTTATCCAGGGCCCGGGGATCTTTGGCATCTCTGTATCCCCAACTAAAGAGAATGGAGAGTTCAGTCTTCTCAAACAGAAGAGTTAAGAAAGCTGGCATTACCAAGAAGAGCTGCTTAAGAAAACCCACCACACCCAGCATTCAAATAAACATGTAGAAACACACTAGATGATGCTACCCCACCCCACAATCAGTGGACATTTGTGCTAGCTAGTTTTATGTCAACTTGACACAAGCTAAAGTCATATGAGAGGAGGGACCCTCAATTAAGAAAATGCCTCCATTAGATCAGGCTGCAGAAAAGCCTCTAAGGGCATTTTCTTCCCCCATGCCTCATCCCTCTCCCCCTCCCCTTCCCACCACCAGACAGGGCCTCATTTTGTACCTCTGGCTGTCATGGAACTCACTATGTAGACTGTGCTTGCCTCAAACTAATAGGAGATCTACCTGCTCCTGCCTCCTGAGTGCTAGGATTACAGGTATGTACCCTTATGTATGACTCATTTTCTTAGTGATTGATTAACCCATTGTAAGCGGTGCCACCTGAGGAGGTGGTCCTGGGTTCTGTTAGAAGCAGGTTGAGCAAGCCAGTAAGCAGCACCCCTCCATAGCCTCTCTGCATCAGCTCCTGCCTCCAGGTTCCTGCCCTGTTTGAGTTTCTATCCTAACTTCTATCAATAATGAACAGTGGTATGGAAGTGTAAGCCAAGTAAACCTTTCCCTTCTTCCCCACCTTCTTTCCCTTCTTCTTGCTTTTGGTCATGGTGCTTCATCAGAACAATAGGATACCATCCACACTCACTCCTGCCTGTGCCAGGTATAGAACCACACTGAGAAAAGGTCAGCTTTTCAGGGGCTGCTTCCTCCTACCCCAGCATCCTCTCTCTTGCTCCCTTCTGATTGTTTCTGAGCTATAACGACATGTGAGTAAGACAAAAAGAGGGGAGGGCCACACCACACTTAAGACTGAGAAGTCCCATGGAACAGAGCTGAGAGGCACAGAACACAGGGTCTGTGAAACTGTAGGATCTGGTTCTGAACTGGTAAAATCAAGTAAGGATCTGAGCTAGGGAGGCCAAGTTCCAAATTTGTTTTGCTGCTAGGAAAAGGAGACAGGAGTCATCTTAGGCCTGCACTTTCTTTAAGTGTCTAGCAGAGCTACCCTCTACCTAACTTCCAGCCCATAACTTCTTGCATGTTCAGAATTCCAAGAACACATTTTACTTCACTCCTAGGAGACTTTATCCACCTTGAGACTTGAAAATACATGGATGTGTGCCTATCCCAATATGTATACTTAGTCCCAGCCACCTCCTCTGAACTACCTATATACAGTTCCATCTAATGTCTGTAATACCTCAAGCCAGATTGGCTGTCCAAGCTACTCTCCCATCTCACCTGGATGGGAGAGTTCCAGTAAGGTTCCTCTCTAAGAACAGAAGAGCACAGCTCAGGAGGGACCGCACAGAGTCTCACTGTTAAGAGGAAGGAGACGATGGTACACCACAGAAGCACAACCAAGAGCTGGCGTTTGACAGATACAGGGAAGCCCAGGGAAGATGCGGGAGCTCACTGACACAGTTATAAAGACATAAGCAGCCTGAACTTGGAAGCTAGCAAGACAGAAAAAGCAGCCAGGCCAAACATCCAAGAGGAATGTTGCCCTGGGCCACTTGCAAACAATCAACCTAACATGGTTCATGTTCCTGGCACACTGGATTGGGCCCTGTACAATCATTCTGGAGCACTTCAGAGTCCTGACAGAAACCCAGAGCACTTATGTAGGTAGACAACAAGCCTAGCCGCAGCAGGACTACCACACCTGTGAGCTCCCTCCAACCCAGTCTTAGGGCGCTTCAGCCCACTCAGCAACAGAACCTCTCCTTGTGGCCCTTCAGGAGAGAAACTGTCCTCAGCTCAGTAAGAGAGCACCAGTCCTCCCAGTCTACCAGGACAGTGACTGTTCCAAGATAATGCTCAGTTCAGAAGCTATGTTTGCACACATCTATCTGTCTAATAGCTAGCAGTCAGTAGTTGTTCTTTTAAAAAAGAGACAAAGGGCTACAGAAATGACTCAATGGTTAAAAACAAGTATTGCTCTCACAGAGGACCCAAGATTGATTGCCACACCCCATGTCAGGCAGCTTATAACTGTTTGCCTGGAAAGTTCCAACACTCTGTCTGGCCTCCATGGACAATATATTTATATGCACAACCCCCTGCCCCTGCAACACACATACACATACATACATAATTTTAAAATGATAAGGATGATGATAAAACATTACAAAACACTACAAAGGCATTGTAAATGCATTCTGAACCTGTTTCAGGTGACATATTTCTCTACAAAAGACAAAGACAGTAATTTACAAATCACTAATTAAACAATTATTGAGTACCTGCATGAACCAGGAAATATATGAATATGCTAGGCCACCAAAAGGAGGTGGAAGGCCATCACCGTCAGCAAAGGCTCTGAGACTCTGAAGAGGACACAAAAACAGTAGGCAACTTCCATGACAAGGAGCATCACACTGGAGTGTGCACAGAGCCCAGCTTAGGCAAACAAGAGAAAAACATGACAATGACTCTCATCAGACAATTTAAAGAAATAACACAGTTCAGAACAGCATAGGAAAAACAAATATGATGCTTCACTAATTCATTCAACAGGTCCTTAACTGAGTATGTGCTACGTGTACTGTGCCTTTGGTGGAACTGTCATTAGGTTTATATACTCTGAAAGCACAGAGCAGGATAAATTAGAACAGGCTGAGTAAGGAGATAATGGAAAGAGGCCCCGGAAATAATGTCTGCTGCCGCTTCCTGCACAGAGAGTAGAAGACGGGCCTGGACACCAGCCAGTCACAGGATCTGTTACTAAATTAGGAGCTGTGGCTCAGAAGATGGCCATGGTATTAGGAGGAGCTCCATTATGGACATATGGCTAAAGGGGGGCATTCTGAAGAGGCTGCCATGTGGGGACCAGAAGGACACAGTGACAATGGAAGCTGGGCAAGACAGACTGGTGGTCACCCCATGCTATGCATGCAAGGAAGAGAATACCAAAGGAACTAAGTGGTGGTCAGGAGAAACTTGGTAATTGTAAGGCCATACCTACTCTACCCAAACACACCAGGGAGAGTCACCAAACCTACATACATCAGGGACAAGCACACCACAGCCTCTCTGTATAGTGTAGCCTTAAGTGTGCATGCTGAGCTTCTAGTCAGAGGCCAGGAGGATGACCAGAGAGAGTAGGGAAGAGATTCCAAAACAGAGGGAAGGTATATCAGGTGTGTATATAATGGCCTGGCCACCTCAAGAGACCCATTTGCTTAAAACCAGAATTGCAACAACTGTGAAAGTTTCAACACAGCTGTGTGTTATGGCATCGGCCACTGGTCACATCAGATATATGGTATATGCTTATACTATGCACTAGAGGCTGAGACAGGAAGATCCTGGTAAGTTCAAGGCCAGCTCAGGAAGCCTAGCAAACTCAAAGAAAGCTAGGCTCAGGTACCCTGACCCTAAGTCACAGGAAGTGATAAGCAAAACTGACAGCCAAGGCAGAAAAGTAAAAGTACTTTTAATATAGAAAAAGTGATAAACTGAAAAAGAACAAAAGAGAGATTCTAGAATAACAACAACAACAAATATATGTAAGTATATGCTTACATATATTTACATTTATACAATTACAATCACTGAGCCTGTATCATAAAATAAACTGTTAAAAGCAGATTAAAGCCGGGCGTGGTGGCGCACGCCTTTAATCCCAGCACTCGGGAGGCAGAGGCAGGTGGATTTCTGAGTTCGAGGCCAGCCTGGTCTACAGTGTGAGTTCCAGGACAGCCAGGGCTATACAGAGAAACCCTGTCTCGAAAAACCAAAAAAAAAAAAAAAAAAAAAAAAAAAAAAAGGAAAAAGCAGATTAAGATAGTTGACAGCCATGGTGGTACACAGCTTTAGCCCCAGCACTTGGGAGGCAGAGGCAGGTGAACCCGAGTTCAAAGCCAGCTTTGTCTGTAGGCTGTTTCCAGGACAGCCAAGACCACACAGAGAAACCCTGTCCAGAAAAGGCAAAAGGCAACACTTGAGAGATGAAGATGAGTAGAAAACAAGTATCCACAACCAACAGTAACACAATGTGGGAAGGCAGGGAGAGTAAGTGACAGAGGCTGTCAGCCCACAGAAAGGACCTGCAGGCCCAGAAGGGAGAGGGAATATGGTAGAAGGATGCAGACACTGCAGAGAATTTTCCAAAACTTTACAAATTTATGAAGCCACTAAAAATGCCAGCAAGACTAAAAAAAAGAAAATCCACACCCAAAAAACACTAATGACACCAACAGGATCCAAAGGCAAAACACTTTTTAATATCCAGAGGGAGTTACTGGTCAAGCCAAGGTAGCACACCATCCCTGCTTGCCTTTTTAGGCAGTAGGCAGCTACTACCCTGAAATTGCAAGCACGGGCACCTACAAAGTGAAAAGGATGGATGCTGATGCGGGCTTGGACCTCACACTGCAGGACAGCAGTAGAGAGTCACATCCCCATCAAGGGCAGGCCTGGTGCTTGCTAAATCCCTCTACAAAAGGCAAAACAGGCAAGGCAGCTGGTTTCTGGGTCTTGGAAGAGGTAAGATTAACAGGCCTAAGATACTTTCTTTAAAGCCAAAGCCACCATGGACCAGGGAACACAACAAATAAAAGTCTCCCCAAGAGCACCTAGCAGAGAAGATACTCTCCCTCCCTGGTGGTTATGAACCTCTCTCCCACACAGACGAGCATTCTAGTAAAGGGAATCACATTTTACCAGAGGTTTGTGGTATAATTCTGAGCCCTGGCATCCCCAACAAGCTAGGTTTGGCTGCCATCCTCAATACATCAAGTAATAAGACAAGTGACAGTGAGAATCAGAAAAAAAGCATTTTATTCATGTGGTCACCTTGGGAAGAAAAATAAATGGATCCAGTAACCCCTAAGTCCATCCTCGAGGTGCTGACCTGAGATTTAGGCTTAAAAAAAGGGCATGATTAATTAAATAGTCCTGGTCAAGGAGTGGCCCTGCCCATCACTGCCAATCACAGCTTGGTTCTATAAGTTCTTAAAACTGTGTGTAATCTTTTCCTGGGAGGCAGAGATAGCCAAGCACCACAACTAGTAGTCTGATAGGCAGAATCTCACCTACCTAGCATGGAAAGTTCCTTTTGCCCTTAAGCAGCAGCAGCAGGGACCACCCCCAAAAGTAGTCTGAACCAGATGCTCAGGGCTGGGCACAGGACCTGCCAGAACCACTGCTAACACTGAAGCTCCAGTCTTCAAGCAAACCCAACAGGATATGTACTGGCTGCTGAGTCCAAGAGATTCCTTCCTCCTAGAAATCTCCTGAAATCTCCACTCAAGTGTGATGACTGACACACACCAAGATGCATCAAGTGTTGAAACATCTCAGACATTTAAAAGGAGCCAGCACAAATAACTCAAGAGTCAGAAACTCTGAAGCAAACTAAAAAAGTTCAGCAAAGAAAGCTTTCTAAAGCACTAAATATAGAAATGAAAAGTAGAACAACAGATATTTAGAAACTCACTGGGCAGGCTGAGCAGCAGGGTAGCAATGACAGGGACCGAATGGAATCACTGACTTTAAAGTGAAATCAACACATCCATCTAATCTGAACCACAGGCAGAGCTGGAGACTGAAACTAAGGAGGGTCAGAGACAGGGAGCTGTGGGAGAGGGGCAATACTCCCCAGTTCCTGATGACACAAGGCTGGAGACTTTGAAATGGAAGATGCTGCCACAATGAGATCCATGGGGTCCAGATGGGAACGGCACAAGGATCTGGAACCTCCTGCATCTGGTCAGCCACCTTAAGAAAAGGTTTTCTACTCAACCAAAAGGAACAGAAAAGTGGAAGGCAACAGAGCAAGAAGCTGTCTTACATGCCCTCTCCTACATGCCCACACATTCACCAAAATAAACTATATTCTAGGCCCCCAGCTTAACTGAATGTGGGAGTCAGAAAAGTAATTGCAACGATAAAAACACACAACAACCAGAACCAACTGGATCCAAAATGTTTGTGGCAGTGTTTACCCATGCTGCATTAAGAAACTGTACTGCAGTCCTGATTCTAAACCTACAGCAGACACACTGTTCATGCCATCACACCACATAAGCCAGCACATACAACCTCAAACAGTTCCACTCAGATTCAGTCACCAACAGAAATGTGTTTTTACTGTATACACAATGTTTTCTGCTTCTATAGAAACATAACAGCTTAACACAGAAAAAATACTTCCCATCATCACTCCTCAGCATGTATCATTCAGATCGTCGTATTGTTAGAATGTTTAAATGTGGGGTGGGGATAGAGACAAGATCTCATGTGGTTCTGGTTAGCCTTCAATTTTCTATATAACAAGAATATCAGGCTGGGCAGTGGTTGCACATGCCTTTA
Organism: Mus caroli; assembly: GCF_978045245.1. NCBI lineage: Eukaryota > Metazoa > Chordata > Mammalia > Rodentia > Muridae > Mus > Mus caroli. Next base: position 154,993,793 of record NW_028227257.1, on the reverse strand, counting down.
ATCCCAGCACTTGAGAGGCAGAGGCAGGCAGATTTCTGAGTTCGAGGCCAGCCTGGTCTACAGAGTGAGTTCCAGGACAGCCAGGATTGCACAGAGAAACCCTGTCTCAAAAAACAAAAATTAAAAACAAAACATAAAAAAGGAATAATAAAAAAAAAAAGAATATTGATCCTCTTGCCTCTACTTCCCAAGTACTAGAATTATAGGCATGCACCATCATACCTAGTTTTATGGGCACCGGGTATGAACCAGGACCCAAACCTTACCACATGTAGGATCTGCGTTTGCATTCACCTTGAACTTTCATACCCCAAAGTCTCCATCATTTATGAGTTACCTACGTCATGGAATCTTTATGGCAATCCAGATGGAATAAGAGCAAGCATCAAAGGAAACTTTTCATACACGGAAATAGAAGACAACAAAAATATAAGTGCAGTAGTATAACACACCTACAATCTCAGCACTTTGAAAAGGCAGAGGCAGGAAGATCTAGGAGCTCAAGGTTGGCCCTAGCTACATAGGAAACTTGAGCTGAGCCGGTTTGGAACATAAGCCTTTGTCTCAAAACAAGCAAACAAAAAATAAACACAAAACAACAAAAGAAAATATAAACTATCAACACATGTGAGCTGCCACACTAACTGCTTGTAGAAGCAGCCTAAGTTTAGTAAATAACTAGAGAAGGAAAGGCACAGTGGCCGATGCATACACAAGGTGGCAGGCACAGTCATCAAAACAGAACAGGAAGTTCTGAGAGGAGGGAAGGTCCTACACCTGGTTGTAATTTTCTAGTAGATTTACAAGAAGATAAATGGGAAACTGAGTAGAACATCTAGGACCTTTGCAAAATGCCTTAAAACTACATGTTAATAAACCTTGAAATAAACAACTTATTTTTTTCTTACATTGTCTAAGACTCTAAAAGCTATTATTACATGGGAAGAGATTAAAGTGGGCAGAAAGCATATTTTTAAAGGCTTTTCTTCATTAGTCATCAGGGAAATGCATACTAAACCAGTGCAATGCACAGTCCACTCACTTGACTGGCTAAGAGTATAAAGCCCAACACTACCAAGTGCTGACATAAAAACAGAGCAACTGGAATTCTCATACAGTGCTCATGGGAAATAATGACTCAGCAACTTTGAAAAACTTCATACTTCCTTCTGAATTAAAATGCATTAACTCGTGACCCCCTAATCCTATACATATTTAAGATTTTTTTTAAAATCTGCCCACATGAATGCACATAGCAGTATTTTTCATAATACCCCAAAACTAGAAACGACCCCAATAACATTCCTCAACAGACAACTGGGCTAACCATACAATGAGATACTATTACTAAGCAAAGACTGTACACATGAATAAATCTGAAAGATAATATGTGGAATGAAGGAAGCTAGGTGCAGAACCTTGATGTGCTTAGACGATAGGAAACTCCAGAGAGGAAGTATGTATAAGAAGGCCAGGATGAGACTTACAGGGATCTGGAGGTGTACCACCAAAACTTTATCTAGCTATATACTTACACGTGTTTTACTGTGTGTCTAAATTGTAAGCCAATATAAGGTCCAAACAATGAGCACTACCAACTGTGCCCAGTTAAAAAGCCCAGATCTCAGCCAGGCAGTCGTGGTGCTTGCCTTTAATCCCAGCACTTTGGGAGGCAGAGGCAGGCAGATTTCTAAGTTCCAGGCCAGCCTGGTCTACAAAGTGAGTTCCAGGACAGCCAGGGCTACACAGAGAAACCCTGTCTTGGAAAACCACACACACACACACAAAAAGCCCAGACCTCTTTCCTCCTTAGAAACTGTCCATAAGTACAGGTAGAAAACTTCTGCTAGGGTTTACCAATATGTCATTTACTGCATTCCAAAATCTGAAACTCAGCCTTTTGTCCAAACTAATCTCAGCTTCTAATGTCCACGTGCCTGGGCTTGTGCTTGAGCAAACTGACCCACACCTGTCTCCATCCCCCTTCCCTGTCCTTGCCTGACTACCTACTTCATCTACTTCTTTATGGGACATTCTCTCCTTCCCACTTGACCTTCCAGTGGCTTCTGCTCCCCTGTCAACTCTACCCAGGCACCACCCAGGGCTTTTCTTCTTTACATATGTGGCCTGCAAAGCTCCATTCAGTTCCCACAGGTCATAAGACAAATGTTCACCTGGACGGATAGACCAGTTTTGACTAGTTAAATCTGTAGCAACTAGGGAACATCTGCTCAAAGCACATTCCCAGGCTCTCAGCAAACTCTCCTATTCAAGTGATCCCACGCACACACACCAAAGGAATCCCCAAAGACACCATGAGCACTGTAAACAACCTGGCTCCAAGACTTTCCAAGCTAATCACCTGCTATGTCAGTCCTTACACCTCTGCCTCCGCACAGTTAATCAACTCAGTGCACAAGAACACAATGGTGCAGCCAGGTCCCCACCTCCTGCTCTCATGGGCTATCCAGGCCTTGACCACCCTTCAGAGCCATTCACTTTTGTTCTCTAACACACGTCTCTCACTGACCTAGACCCTAACAGTAGACCAGGCTAGCTGGTCAGAGAGCATTTTCTACCTCCCCAGCATGGAATTACAAGCATACACGCCTGACTTTCGTATTTAAAATTTTTCATATTTAAAATTTACTTCATGCCAGGCAGTGGTGACACATGCCTTTAAACCCAGCACGGGCAGGGAAGAGAGGGCAGAGGCAAGCAGATCTCTGAGTTTGAGGCCAGCCTCATCTATAGAGGGAGTTCCAGGACAGCCAAAACTACACAGAGAAACCCTGTCTCGATAGTAACAATATTTATTCATTTGTGTATGTGTGCGCACACACATGCAGTACATGTGTAGAGGTCAGAAGACAATTTGCAGTAGTTCTCTCTTTCCATTATGTAGGTCTTAGGCACCTACAAACTCAGGTTGTCAAAGTTGGCAGCGATCTGCTGAGCCATCTTGCCAGCTCCATATCTGACTTTTTTAATATGGGTTCCAACTCTGGTCTTCATGCTTGTGTAACAAGCACTTTACCAATGAGCTGTCTCCCCAGCCCCGTGCCTAACAAGCACTTAATTATCTAAGCTATCTCCCCAGTCCTATCTTCAACCTTCCATTATTCCTATTTCCTCCATAAATGTTATTTCATGAGGATTTTGATCAACAACATAGATGGCACTATGTGCCTTCTCCCTTTTATTTCCTATTCTGAAAAAGAAATAATAATTATGCACACAAAAGCAATGGATGAAAGTAATCTTGCCTCCATCATGGTCATCCTCAGACAATATGAAAATGGATAGCAATCCAAGCTATTAAACAACTCTGGGCCCGGCGTGGTGGCGCATACCTTTAATCCCAGCACTCGGGAGGCAGAGGCAGGCGGATTTCTGAGTTCGAGGCCAGCCTGGTCTACAAAGTGAGCTCCAGGACAGCAAGGGCTACACAGAGAAACCCTGTCTCGAAAAACAAAAAAAAAATGTATACCCAAAGTTAACAATCTAAACCACAATAGCAGCCAAAGGATTAGCTCACAGATTAAAGACAGATTTTCATTCTCTGATTAGTATTAACTCCTGGCATCAGGCCAGGAAGGAGGACGTATATAAGCACAACTCTAAAAACATGACCTCTCCTACACCCACAAGCACCTGAGCATTTTGCAGGTGGGCATGTGAGGGGAATCCTAACCTCGCAGATACCAGAACCCGAAGACAGGAGGTTCTCCAAACAACCTGTAGAGGAGTCATGGCACAATCAGCAGGCCCTACAGCATCAAGCTTCTCCAGTTCGCCAAACACTTGAGGCTGCCGGACCCTCCCGCCCAAAAACACCCAACTCACTTGCCAAGAATAGCAAAAGGCTATTTAAAAACAGCCCAGAGCTCCAGAGATTACTCAGCACTTAAGAGCACTGGCTGTTCTTCAGGGGACTGAGGTTCAATTCCTACCACCTACAAAGAGCTAACAACCATACATGCATAGCTCTAATTCCAAGGGACCTGACGGCCTCTTCTAGCCTCCAAGGGCACTGGGTATACATATGGTGCACAAGTACATGCAACCTACCCCGACACTTAAAATAAAATATATAAAACCAGCCGGGCATGGTGCTGAGTGCCTCTAATATCAGCACTCCTGAAACAGAGGAGGTGGATCTTCATAAGTTCGAGGCCAGCCTGGTCTACAGTGAGTGGTTCCAGGACAGAGCTATAGAGAGAAACCCTGTTTCAAAAAATATAAACTAAATAGATAGAGCCACAATCTAAACTCATGAACCAGTAGTCTGAACAAATTATAACCTAGAACAACTTGATAACACACTTTTGAACTGGGCCCAGGCAGGAGACTGTTCCCAGGGAAAGAAAGGCTCAGTGAGCAGTTCTAGCCAGCTCCAAAGCTACTGAAAGGGATTCCCAGTAGTGAAGAACTTTTGACCAAATAACACTAAACCAAACAATACCATGACTCTGGCAATATGTTAACTCCTGGAGTTAGGAAAGGGTTCTGCTCCTAACACTGGCTAGGCAAACCAGCTTAAAAGCACTTTGTTGCCAGCAGTGGCTCTGGTTCAATTTCCTAGGAACAGGGTTGCATAGGCTACAGATCCTCATGTGACTCCTTACTCTATAATGTGCTCACTCTGGTGAGCGTGGGAGAACAGGAGAGGTAGAAGAGAGGATGAAGAGCAGCATTCTTGGTTTGTAGACCTAACCCCTACAGCCAGGCCACCAGCAGCCCGGTCTGCTGCTGGTAAGGTGAGAAGGATGAACCTCTTGACTGGGCCTAGGATTCAGGACAGCTCAGCTGCAGCTCAGCTCTGGGGCAAAAGGACAAATCAGTTTCTGCTGAGCCTCAAAGCAATCTCCTTGCAAACAATTTAGAGCCTTCTCATCCGGTCCCTGTGTGTGCCACTGTCCTTGAGAGATAAAAACTGGTATTCCCCCACTTTCCCCTGAAACCAAAGCCTAGATAGATACCTCTGAGCTTGCTCAGAGCACAAACAGAATGCAAATCAACCCAAAACCAAAGCCAGGACTGCTGCAGCCCTGGGCTAGCACACTACCCTGGAAAAGAAATGCTCCTTTAAGCAGCACTTTGACGTTCTCTATCAATTTTATGCAGGTCTCACACAAATGCTACCATACACTCTTGGAGCTAAGCAGACTTTGCTCCTCTTTGCAGACACATTTAAGTGAACAATTGTCAGCATGCCTAATAAGTTACTCCTAAAAAACAACAAAAAGACTGTTAATGTCAAGCAAAAGTTGCCAGAAAGAGAGAAGGAACCTAAAAATAGAAGCACAAGACAGCCCCAAATCTTGGTTGTGGCATGAGTGCAGAATAAATCTTGAGAAAATGTTTCTTCACAACCATAAACCCAAAGCCTGCTAGGGTGAGCTCCACAGCTTGCCACTCACTACAGATAGCAGCCTGGCACAGGGACACAGACTTCCGGGGCAAGTGACAATGGAGTCTCCAGTGGCTAACCCCACAATTCCTCCACACCTTCAACTCCTACACAGAAGAAAAGCTGGTTTCACTTCGTGACTTAACCAAACAGTGCATAACACATAAAACATGCAAGATCCTTTCCCTATGACCACCCAGCCAAACTAAGTTGTCAGTGAAGCATCCAGATGCAAAGAAAGCAGCTAGACCAGGAACAGCATCAGAATTTTACTGGGGTGGACGGGGTGTCCCTGTGTACCTTGCCAAAACTCCCTCTTCACCCATGTTCCTGGAAGACCCAAATCCAGGCTGGCAGGAGTAAATTCATACCAGGCTACGAACAGCACAAGCACCCCTCCAGCTTAGACAGCTTGCTCATATGAATTAGGGCCTCCCAAATTCTAAAGCTGAGTATAGAAACCTCATTTACCCCAGCGAATGGAAAGAAACTAGACCTCCTAACACCCACGTCATGTGCATGCTGCTAGCAGAGGCATGCCCTCAGGTCATGGGGTCACCTAGGCTCAGACCCACGCTGGGCCTCAGTCTTGCTCTTCCAGTCTTCAAATGATCACTCTTAATAATTCTAAAACCTTAAAGCTCATTTTCTCCATTATTTGATGAGGCAACCAGATCTCCCAAGTAATCTGGTACTAGAATAAAACTAAACCAGTCAGCTGCCAACACAGAGAGAAAAACTTATCTCTAGATACCTCACCCCCAAGCTGAATGCTAAGGCTACACAAAACTCAACACGCTCACCCTGTTAAGGAAACAGAATCTAAGTAAACTATCTCCACATGCCAACCTTAAAAAAAAAGAAGGCAGCTCAGCAAGAGTACTTGCCTAGCAGAGTCTTGAGTTCCACCCCCAGCACACAGGTTAAAACATACATATACACAGGCATGAAAACTTGTAGATAGATGAGGAGCTATGCCCAAGAATGCACCATGACAAGTGGTGGGCTAGCCTTGGCGAAATACTGCCCAGTGGAGAAAATGCTGGGAGTTTGGATGAACCTAAGAACAACTAGAGGGTAGGAGAGATGGCCCAGTGGTTAAGAGCAGTGGCTGCTCTTCCAGAGGACCCAGGTTCAATTCCAAGCACCCATGTGGCAGCTTGCAAGTGTCTGTAACTCCTTATCCAGGGGATCTGACATCTGTCATACAGAAATACATGCAGTCAAAAAAAAAAAAAACAATGCACATAAAATAAAAAATTGTGAAATATAAAAAAATGAGCACACGCCTTTAATTCCAGCACTCAGGAGACAGAGGCAAATGGATCTCTGTGAGTTCAAAGTCAGACTGGTCTACATAGGAAACTCCATGGCAAATACTGTCTCATTAAAAAAAGAAAGAAAGGAAGGAAGGAAGGAAGGAAGGAAGGAAGGAAGGAAGAAAGAAAGAAAGAAAGAAAGAAAGAAAGAAAGAAAGAAAGAAAGAAAAAGGAAAGAAAACTGAATGCTAATAGCTTAGAATAATGCCAAGCAAACAATGAGAAACATAAGGTGGGAGATGGGACAAAGTGTGGAGCTAGCAAAGAGAGTGGCCAGTGGCCAGACACTCATCCGCTGCTCTAGGTAGGTAGCAGACGCCTTTTCTCAATTGCACTTTTTTGGGGGGAAAAAAGGGGGTTCAAGACAGGGTTTCTCTGTGTTGCCTCCCAGGTGTTGGTATTAAAAGCTTGGGCTGCAACCACCCAGCTTCTTCAATTGCACTTTTTTAAGTCAGGTAAAGCCAGGTACACAGTAGTGTTTCCCCACCACCATGCAAAACCTGCACTGAATAGAAACAGTGACCAAGAATTATAACAATGAAAACTATAAAAGAATTTCTTCCTCACTGCTAGTTTTATACCAGAGAATTTAAAATAAAGCAGTTTATTTAATCCCAAGACTCACAAAACAGTTTGTTCTTATGACTAGTTGGAGGCCACTGTCACAGAGAACACCTGCTTAGCAAGTTTTCCAAAGTGGTCACCTAACCCTTTCCTGAAAGGGTTATCTCAGTAACCCAGTCTTCAGGTAATGTTTTTGCCAGCACAAGGGTAATTTATGCTTCATTTATCATAGTTTTATGCCTAAAACAAGACACCTGCCCTGATACTAGAGCCTCCCAACCAACTCATTACCAGCACTATTTGGTCTGCAATGTTCCCAGAGCACCAAACCTGAGAATCCTAATCCTACTAAGCATATTAGGCTTCATAAACGGGGTTTCATTACAAGGTTACCTTGCTCTTTACAACAGGAATTAACCAAAGGAGATGATGATTTCTGCACAATCTGTATTACACATAATGTATCTTTGGAGTATCCAATAGCTCCTGTTCTGTTAAGTACCAAATTTCATAATATATAAACCAGATTGGCTGGAACTCTAGTTTGAGACTAAGTCTCAAACTATCCAGCCTTCTAGTCACCCTGATGCAGTAAGTAACAGCTAAGCAGTGGTTATTCAGGTAAGAGTCTTTCTTGGACCTAGAGGACCAGTCCAATTGCCAGAGAATAACACTGCACATGATAGGCACCCTCCACCCACCCGAGACTTTGAGCATGGATGACACGCGAACACAGTCCCATGCCTGGACCGACCCGGGGCTACCTCAGCGCTCGCTCACCTGGGCCGCCGCCAGAACAGCAAGACTTGAACTGACACCACGCGAAGGCGCGCCTTGGCCCTGTCACCGGCCTCATTCTCAATCTTGGCTCTGTCTCCATTCCTTGTCCCTAGACCTTACAACCTCCTCCCGTGCGTCTCATCCCCCCAAGACCCGTCAGATCCCCTCTGGTCCCAACCTGCCCCGTCTGTCCAACGTCCGGAACTCTCTGCTCTCATCCCCCGGCATGTCAGTCCCTTTTCTGACCCCTCTGGTCTCATACCTGGTCGTTCCCGTCGGTCTCCCTCTGGTCCCATTCTGCGGCCGTCGCGTTCCCCTCTGGTCCCATCCCCCGTCGTAGTCCGACCCCAGTTCTGGTCCCATACCCCGGCTCCTACACCCGTCCGACACCTCCCGGTCGCATCCGAAACCAGTGCGTTCCCCGTCGGCTCCCCTCTAGTACCATCCTGGAACCGGATTCGTTCCCCGTCCGTCCCCCTGTAATCCCATCCCCCGACCCCGGACCCCGCCGCGCCCGCCCACCTAGGCCATAGGCCTTCGCACAGATCCACTGCAGGTTGGCGGCGATCTTGGCCCGCGCCGCGTCGTAGCGGTCCAGCGGCACCAGGTCGGCGCCCTCCGGGGGCGCCTCCATCCTCCTCCAGCCTTCGGCGGCACAGCGACCGCCCGCGTCCACCATCTGCAGACAAAGGCCGCGGCGGCCCGGCCGCAACAAAGACGCCGCCGCCCTCCCGCGCCGCCCGCCCGGGCGCAACGGCCCTTACTTCACGGCCGCCGCCGCCACCCAGGCTGCTGCTGCATGCTGCGGGCGCCGAGCCGAGGCCGAGAAGGCGCCGAGCGGGCCGGGCAGGCGGCGGCGGGCAAGCGCCGGCCGAGGAAGGAGCGGGGCAGGCGCGGGGCAGGCGCGGTGCGAGCACGGGCCGGGGGCGGCGGCGGAGGCGCGTGCGCGGCCCAGGAGAAGCGGCAGCTGAGGCGGCGGCCAACGGGTGGGAGCTAACGCGCCGCCGCCGCGTCACGCAGGCGCACTTACGCCCCCCCCCCCCGCAGCCCCACCTTTCTCCGCAAGCGCAGTAGGCACCGCCCGTAACACCGCCCGCTCGCCCCGCCCTCCTCCTGCAGGCTCTGTACCTGTCCCCTTCTTGGGATGCTCTGGGTACACCCTCAGCCCCGCCCCCAGCCCTGGTCCTGCAGAGTAGGCACGCCCCTCTAACCTAGCCCAGTCGGTGTCCTTAGTAGCTGTGGACACACCCTCGGCCCCGCCTCTACTTCGTCCTCAAGGCTGCATACACGCTAGTCCATCCGGCCCCTCCCCGCCCCCGGCACAGTGGACACGCCCCTGCCACGCCCCTGTCCGGATCCCGCGCAGGCGCAGTATTCTCTTCTGAGGGCTAGCCTGTTTCCTAGCAACTTGAGAGACTAATCTCCGGCCTTGATTGAGCCTCTATCCTGCGTCCAGAGACGTTCGCCTCTACCTCTGGCAAGGCCCGCTCTCTGAGAACTGAGCGCCCTTAGAGTCTGCACCGGTGCTGCATCTGTGGACAGAGATGCCAAGACGTCTCCGCCCGGACTGGCAGAATGTGGGCGTCGCAGAGTGTGTGCGGCTCGAGAACTGCGCCTGAGATTAGCCCAGAGAAACAATCCCCGCAGCCCTCGGGAGTCCGGAGCAACCGCGAGCCCCGCCTCCTCCTCCTCGGTGGGCACTATCAGATCTCTCACCCAGGTTTGGCATCTAAGGGAAATGGATGCCAGCCTAGGACCATCGTCGCGTGTGACCTGCATTTTAGTGCTTGAAAGGAGCAATAGTATATTTTTGAAACCTGGGTGCGGAAGGAGAAAGATGTCACTGAAGAGCGGACTGTGTGCGCACCAGTCCCTGGGAAGGCTCGGGAACCCTCTGGCCCGGGCGTGGGTGACCTTACTGACCATCATCTGCAAACTTCAAGGTGTTTCACTCTGTCATTGCCAGAGCCGCCCTACCTATGAAGAAGGCAGTGTGTAGAGTGGATGTTGTACAGGTAGCTGTCCCTCAAGTCCAAGTGCATGTATGATGTAGTCAGAAAAAGCCGCGGATGAGCCTGGGCATGGTATCCCATGTTTGTAATCCCTTCAGTGGGGAGATTGGAGGCAGGAGGATCTAGATGAAATTCAAGGCCGGCTTCAGCTACTGGAGATGAGACCCTGTCTCAAAAAACAAAACAAACAAAAAATGGATAGTGGCCTCATGTGGCAAGTATCTTGAACCCAGCACTTGTGAGGCAGAGGCAAGTGCATCTCAGTGACTTCAGAGCCACCCTGTTTCTAATCGAGTTCCAGGTCAGCCAAAACCACATAGTGAGACCCTGTTTAAAATAAAATGAAATAAAAATTGGTTAGGGCTGGGTACCCATGGAGAGACCGAAGAAAAGGACATCTGGGCAGAAAGGAGTAAAAAGTGAGCCTAGTGTCTGTCCGAGGAGCAGTAGACTGGGCTGCTATGGTAGGCTGATCTAAACCCCGGGGCGTAAAACCAGCAAGGCTCAGAGCTTGGGGCCAAAGGTGGTGGGACAGCAGAACTTGGCCGTACTGGGATGAGGGGGGTGGGGGATGCCAGGTAGATAGCAGGACAAACCTGAGAATATAGGAGAGAGAGGAAAGGGGGCCAGGGATGGTGGTCTGATGTTCTGGCCTTGTATTCTGCAGCTCTGAGGAATCCATTTGCTAGTTGAATGGTTTCAGACATGTTATCTGTGGGTAGAGAGCATTCTTACCTCCTTCCTGCCTTGTCTAGAGCCCCAGTGCCCTGTGGAATAGCAGGGGAAAGCAGACCCCTTGTCTTGTGATCTGGAGGAAGCACCCAGTTTGCACTGACTGTGATGCTGTGCGTTTTGATGGGTGTCGCTTATCAAGCTCAGGAAATCCATCCATCGTACATCTGTGTGGTGCTTTGTTTTGTACCTGGTGGTCATGTAGAGGCTTTTATTCTGTCTGTCATTTATAACATTGTCTGGTGTTCAGATACTGATCCTCCCCTGTAGTCTGGAAGAAATTCCACTTGGCATGGAGCATAGTCCTTTTTATACATACACACATACATACATACTACCTAGCTTTGTTTACTGTGTCTTGAGTGTTCATGGCACGTTGTAGTCTGCAGTTTACATGTGGTGTCTGTGTGGCTTTAGAAGCAGATTGCTAGTGGGCAAGTAAAATAACTTGGGAGTGTTTCTTATGTTCTTGCTTTGGTTTGACTTAATTATTTGAGCCACAGTCTTACTGCCATGCTGGTCTGGAATTCATTCTGTATGCCGTCACACTGACCTCCAACTTCTGGATTCTTCCTGCTTAGCCTTCCACAGTGTTAAGATTGTAGATGTGCACTGCCATGCTTGGCCCTCCTCACAGTTTGGGGAAGAGATGGTTTCTAAGTATCTGATAGACCTACCCTGACCTTGCCTCAGTAGCTGGCTCGGGATGAGGGGAATGAGGTGAGTGCACGTGCCATGTGCACTTGTGGCAGTTAGAGGATAGCTTTCCAGAGTCCGCTCTCCTCTCCCTCAGCGGATTCCAGGGACTGTAGTAAGTATGTCAGTTTCTTTAAAACACACACACACACACACACACACACAGAGAGAGAGAGAGAGAGAGAGAGAGAGAGAGAGAGAGGTTATGGGAATATGTTCTTGTTTTAACCCCAAGTGTGGGATGTAGGGTTACTTCAGATTGTCCACAGCACTGACTGATTTGCCTCGTGCTTTAGCAGGGGTGTGATTGTGCCAGCAGCAGACAGTTTCTGGGATTGTGTGATGTTTGGAATTCTGGGGATTTTTCCAAGGCTGTATAAATGCCAGGGTCCCAAGAGTCTGTGTGGGCTGTTGGTTGGATTCTGTTGGTTGTAGTTTGTTAAGCAGCATGTGCAAAGAAGAAAGAAGAAAAAATTAGATATCCTGACAGTAAAGATCAAAGCCGTCCCAAGGAGCTCTACACCCTAATCATCAGGAAGTAGTCTAATGACATCGTTGCCCCTTTCCTACCTGACTTCATCTGGGATTTCTTTCATTCTCCTCGCTATCTAGTGTTAGAAGGTTAGAAGGGTGGAAGAAGAAGGGTAGAAGAAAAAAGAACCCACAAAGTAGCTAGCCAAAGTCCAGCTACAAGGGACCAAGCATGGTGACTCTGCGGTGGCCTTTCCAACAGACTTAGTTCATTGCTATAGGCCTGCTTAGGTCACCTGTTTCTTCAGTCAGGTTCCATACTTTGTGTCTTTCTAGGAACCTGTCCATTTTATCCAAGCCCAGGGGTTTGGGCCTAACGAAGGCGAGAGACAGAGGAGAGAAGGAATCTGGAGGGCTCGGGGATCTGAAGAAGGACTCTCAGTTTCCATGATGACTTACTATTCCTGACAGACACTTTTGTGAAACAAAGGACTAAAGGGATGGGTATCCTCGGAGGGTAGAATCCATCATGACAGGGACGGGATGGCAGCAGGAGTGTGAGGTGGCCAAAAGGAATGCCTGTGCTCAGCTGGTGACCTCATTTCTATTCAGTCTGGATCACCACCCTGTAGGATGGTGCCACCCACATTCAGGATGGGTTGTCTCACCTCAGTTCAGCCTCTCTGGAAATGCCCTCATAGACATGTCCAGGGGTTTTCCTCATACATGACTCTAAATCCCCCAAACTTGATACTCAAAATTAACCCCTTTTAGGAAGTTTGAGGTAAAGTGAACAGAAGAGTAGGGAAGGCATGGGATGCTGCTACTATAAAGGCAAACAGAAGGCCTCAGAGGCATGAGACAAGACACAGTTACTGTAGCAGAGAGACAAGGCCCGGGGAGGCATGGGATGCAGTGCCATAAGGGAAAGCAGAAGCCCCAGGCATGGAGTGCTGTCGTACTGTGCTGGTCTTTGAGCAGAATTGCTGCCAGGTTTATCAGATCAACTGTGGAAGGAGGGAGTAAGAACGGTCATTGGACCCTTGCCTGAGATTCCAGCTGCTCCCTGTGGCATGTCCCAGCCATTTGTAATAAAGCTTTGATTGCAGGTGCCCTAGTGGTCTCAGGAAGTGCTAGAGTATATAGACTGGAGAAGATTAGCTGAAGGTGGAGACTTCCATCTTTGCACCTATGGGGAAGCCAACCATGATGGGTAAAGACTCTCTGGTGCAAAGTCAGGCATGGTATCTCATGCTTTAATCCAAGCACTCTGAGTTAGGGGCCAACCTCGTCTACATCGCAGGTTCCATGACAGCTAGGTGTACCTTTAAAAAAATTCTAGAGCCGGGTGTGGTGGTACACGCCTTTAGTCCCAGCACTCGGGAGGCAGAGACAGGAAGATTTCTGAGTTCCAGGCCAGCCTGGTCTACAAAGTGAGTTCCAGGACAGCCAGGGCTATACAGAGAAACCCTGTCTCAAAAAACAAAACCAAAAAAAAAAATTCTGACACAGCTGCTCTAGAGTCCCACACTTTTATAAGGAGCACTTTACCCATGTTCTGTAAGTAAGGCCAAATAAATTCATTGTCTCTGCACAGCGAACTTTGATTTGTCTTTGGGGCTTTACCCTTATGAACAGGGGGTTGGTATTGTCTCCCCAGGGAAAGAATTCTCACAATAGGTGCAGTTTTAGGAGGGAATCTTACACTAGGGAGCTACAGAAGGTACAGATAGCCGAGCTCTGGATGTCAAACTCACAAATTCACCTGCCCCTGAATCCCCAGTGCTGGGATTGACGGCGTGTGCCACCACGCCCAGCTATGCCAGGTCTGTTTGAAGACTGGCAAGATTTCATCATTGGGACGCTCACTGATATACTGGAGCAATGGGAAGACCTGGTGCTGGATAGGACAGCAGAGTGCTGGCGTCATACAATTGGGCAGAAACCTAGCAGAGAGGGCCTTCCTCCTTCCTCAGCATCAGGAAAGAAAGCAGGGGGTGTAGGGGCAGGAAGGTTGACTGGGGTGGGTACCAGCTACTTCTGCACTGGTGGCAGAGCAGGGGTACTATGGGTTAGATGCAGAAAAAGCTGGGGACAATTGTCTGGACTGTGTCCCCGAACAGGAGCTGAAACATGAGCAAGGGCTTGGGCAGAGCTACTGAGTTGGACCAGGATAGAACCATCAAAGGACATGCTGGAGTCATTAGTGACACTGGTCCACATGGCTAGCAGGCAGGTGGAGGGTCCAGTCACACAAGGTGCCCTGGGCTCAAGGAACAGCCCGGGGTCACTTGAGACCAGCAGCAGACTGCACAGAGGAAGAACAGACTTGAGCGTAGAGGAACAGTAGCCATCCTGGGCTGGATGGAGCTGACTGCTGAGAGGCTAGTGAGCTTAGCCCTTGGCTTAGGCACTGAGTTTGTTTTCATTTTTCAGGATCTTCCCTCAAAACCATTTGATCAGGCTTCTGCACAGTGCTGCTGTCTTAACACGGGAAGGAGGCACCTGAAGGCAGGCTGTCCTAGCACCTAGAACCAGCTCTACTCTTCTCTCTATTGGAGAAGCTATCAAAATTCTAAGGAGGCATGAGGAACAGCTTCCTCTTCTGTCCATCCTTGAATCCTCAGTCAGGGTCCAATGAAAGTACAAATCAAACAGTGGGAAATGGCTCACCTCCCCCCACCCCCAATTAGCTCGCAACCAAAGCAGGAGGAAGTCACCCTGCCCTGAACGCTCCAGTGTCTCCCAGAGGAAGGCAAGCCAGGGCCAGCTTCCCTAACCTGTCTTCTCACAAATTCTGGTTCAAACTAGTCCTCCACCCCCATCCAGACATACAACAGGTATGAACATGAACAGGTATGCCCTAAGTCACCATTGCTGGGCATGGGCTCATCACAAATACACAGGAGATAATGATGCAGCTAGGAGATGCATGGTTCTGAGGACTGCTCCCAGTCTGTGGTGATAGTGAGTAGGATCCATGTCCCCAAAGAGAACAGTCACAGGCTTGATGTGTATGACCTGCTAAACTCACCATTTCCTCCTCTCTTCCTGGCCCTTGCATCTGAGTTCATACTCAAGTGTCCACACAGACAGTAGGGAAATCAAAAGTGCCCTGGCCCAGTGCGCATTGTGGAAAGACCACTGATCATCCCAACAGGAAGTTCTGGAAAAGATTATCAAGACAGCACCACAGGAAGCTGGAAAGAGGCCACCTGGAGGGGCTCCTGAGGGCCCTGAGCAGGGAGGCCTTTGTAACAGCTTACCTGGGACAGCTGTCTATCCCCATCCCAAAGCTGAGAGTCTAAAGTGTTCTCACATATACTATATACACACAACTCTAGCAGCACCCAGTTTGAATTATGGCAGGAGCTCCTGTTACTAAGAGGCTCGGTGGCCCACTGAAAGTGCCCCCCATCCCCTTCCTGGACTCACTCCTGTTAAGTGTGAGCAGAGCTCAGAGGTGAACTGAGAAGGAGGCTGTTCCAGACCCCAGTGCAGATCCCCTGAGATCTCCAACCAAAGCTTTATCCCTTTGTGACACGGCTATGCAAAACCAGGTAGAAGCTAGATGTGTTTTTTGTAAACCTGTGACTTCAGCACTTAGGAGACTGAGGCAGGAGGATGGCAAGTTTAAGCTAGCCTCTGCTACATAGTAAAACCCAGTGTCAGAATGGCAGTATGGACACAGAACTCAGAGATGTCCCCATCGCCTGTCCTGAGGATTGTTCCCTGTTCACAGGCGTTCCCTGGGTAGAATTTGAGAATTACTGTTGAAGATCATACAGCCATTTGCTTCCTGTGAGGATACAGTGAGCCTGAGTCAAATTGTCGAGATGGGTTCAGTGAAAGACCTTCTCTCAAAAGATAAGGTGGGAAGGCTAGAGAGATGCTCAGTGGTTAAGAGCTATACTGCCTTAGTTTTATGTCAACTTGACACAAGCTAAATTCATCCAAAAAAAAAGGAGCCTAAATTGAGAAAACGCCCCCATTTTCTTCTGTAAGATATTTTCTCAATTAGTGATGGGTCAGGGGACAATCCATTGTGGGGGAGGCCACCTCTGGGCTGGTGGTCCTAGGTTCTATAAGAAAGCAGGCAGAGCAAGCCAGCAATAGCAAGACTGTAAGCAGCACCCCTCTAAGGCCTGTACATCCACTCCTGCCTCCAGGTTCCTGCCCTGCTTGACTTCTGTCGGTGATGCATAAGTGATGTGAAAGTGTAAGCCAAATAAATCTATTCTTCCCCAGGTTGCTTTGGTCACGGTGTTCAATCACAGCAGCAGTAACCTAACTAAAACAAGAGCAATGGCTCAAGTGACCTGAATTCAGTGCCCAACACCCACATGGCAGCTCACAGCTATCTTGGACTCCAGTTCCATTGCTGACTTTTGGCTTCCACAGGCACCAGCCACACATGAAGAATGCATACATAGAGCAAGGCATCCATATACATATAAAGTAAAAAAGTAATGAGTGTTTTTCAAAACTAAAGTGAAGAATGATTAAGGAAAGCACCCCCCATTGGCCTTGTGCATATATACATACACTGACAGAAACTTAGGTGGGAGCATTTTCTGTGCTATTTTGACTGATTTGTTTTGTTTTGAGGCAGGATCTCTCTTTTATGTAGCCCTGTCTATCCTAGAATGGGACATGAATACCAGGCTGGCCTCAAACTCACACAGATCCACCTATCCCTGCCTCCCAAGTACCGAGAATAAAGGTGTGAGCCACTACACCAGGCCCTATTTTGACAGTTTTGTTTAAAAAAAAAAATGGGGCTGGCATAAGCTAGAAAGATGGGTCCATGGTTAAAAGCACTCACTGCTTCTGCAGAACACCCAGGTCGGTTTCCAGAACCCACATAACAACTCAAAACTGCCTCTAACTCCAGTTCCAGGAGCTCCAACTGCCTCAGTCTTCTACACAGCATACACTGACACACACACACACACACATGCACACACACACACAAAAAAATACATTTTTTAGCCGGGCACTGGTAGCGCACGCCTTTAATCCCAGCACTTGGGAGGCAGAGATAGGCGAATTCCTGAGTTCGAGGCCAGCCTGGTCTACAGAGTGAGTTCCAACACAGCCAGGGCTACACAGAGAAACCCTGTCTTGAAAAAAAATTTTTTTTAGAAAAACGGGGCTGGGAATATAACTCAGGTAGCACACTTGCCTAGTGTGTGGAAGGCCCTAAATTCCATCTCTGTAATGACAAAGAGGAAAAGAAATTTAAAACAGTGAACTGACTTTTAATTTGCTAAGTGTGGTGATATACACCTGTCATCCCAGCACTACTGGATAGACTGAGTTTAAGGGGGATAGACTGAGTTGAGGGTTTAAGGCCAGCCATATAACAAGGCATTCCCTCAGAAGAGGTTGGCTTTTATCAGATTATCCAAAGGGTGACTAACACAAGTCTGCTATGAGGTGGCATGGGTGTGGGTGACACCCTCTACCTTCATCCCCTACCCCTCACTACCTGAGGCAGTCAGGAGAGCTGGCCTTGAGGGCATGAGAGCAGGAGAGCTAGCCCTGCCCCTCACTGGCTTTAACAGAAGCCAGAGAAGAAAACATACTTTTGACTCCAAAGCAGATCTGGAGCAGACAAAGGGCTGCAGCCTAATGGGCATGGAGTGGAAACGCCCTGAGCCAGACAAGATGTGCAAATGTGCTTTTAAAAAGGGAAACAACAGCCGGGGATGGTGGCGCACACACTCGGGAGGCAGAGGCAGGCAGATTTCTGAGTTCGAGACCAGCCTGGTCTACAAAGTGAGTTCCAGGACAGCCAGGGCTACACAGAGAAACCCTGTCTCAAAAAAACAAACAAACAAACAAACAAACAAACAAACAAACAAAACCACAAAGAAAGAAACTGGTGCCAGCACTGGTACCAAGGCCACGGTTGGCCACATTTTGACAATATGCCAAAGTTGACTTGTTTTCTCCCTACTCCTGCTGAGCTCCTCATAGCTATGCAGATAGCTGTGCTAAACCTGATACCTGATAGCTTCAGCAGCAGTTTACAGTTAAGGAAGGTGTGCTGGATAGTTTGGTGGCCACTGAAGTGTGGCTATGTTTATATCCAAGAGATAACAGGCAAATGTGGCATCACTGGCTATAATGGATTTATTTGGATTCATATTTGAATGTTATTAAGCACATATGATGAGACTGCAATCCAAATAAAGGAAGAGGTATGAATAAAAAGCAAAACCCCTAAAAATCTGCATGCCCCACCACCACCACCACCAGAGCTTCACCTGATGTGTAGTCTCTCCTGGGTAATTGGGGAATGTTTTAAGTGAGGTGCTAAAGGGACTCTACAATGGAAAGTGTATGAAAGGGACTAGATTATCTCTACCCGAGCCTCTCAGCCAGCACTGGGCACCAGCAGAGCCCAGCACAAGTGCGAAGCTGCCTAGCTGCTCCCCAAAGGAGAAAATGCTACTTAAACTTAGTGCCTCTCAAAGACTAAACAGTGGGAGTGTTTGTTAGTTGGGTAGAGCCGAATACTGAGTGGTCACAAACTGTAATGGCAGCTAAGGTTTGTGAGCTGCCCAGGAGTTCCAAGCTTGTGCCCAGCCTGACCTTCCTTAATGTAGCCATCTGTTCCTAAGTCCTGCAAGATGCAGCTCACAAGCTCCCAGGGGATGTCCACTTGTACTCTGCTTAGGCATCTCCTGCACACTAACTGACTAAAGCTCCTTGCATAGCCATTAGGCCTCTGGAGACAAGCAAGCTTTCCCAGGCTTTTGTACATCCAGGGTTATAGTTCCTAAGCTCCTGAGACAGCATAGCCCTATCCCAGCTCTGGACTGACTGCAGAGCACCTGCATGCCTGCCCTCCTGGAACATATATTTGTCCCCAACTCCCCACTCCACCCAGTAGACAACATGCTACCAGCAACTACACAATGGACTGAGTGGCCTGGATTTAGTCAGGATCTGTAGACCACACAGCCCAAACCAAGGATGTAGGCTATGTTTTCACCCATACCAGCTCAGAATTCCAGCTTTGCAGGGAATGAGAACAGTGGTCTGGATGGTGGCAAGTAGAAAAACTCCATGCTACCCAAGTCCAAGTCTGAGGTCTCCCAAGCCCATAGTGCCTCTGGCCACACTGCTCTGAGTGGTCTTCACACATTTCAAATCCAACTGTTTCTGGGACATAAGCCCTGTTCACACTCTCATCATTCTGGGACCTTCTGAGTTCCAGAGATAATAAATGTTGCAGAACATGCCCAAGGCTTGACTTTGTGTGGCCCAGAGGCAATTCTGTCTTCACACATTGGAGATATGTCCACATTTCTTTGGGATCCACATTAAAATAGGTGTGAAGGGAGATGGGACTAAGCCCAGCAGAGACTCAGGTCTGAGCAGGTGCCCAACAGCAGTTTCCAGACTCTTGCCCAAGTAAAGAAACTGAGTCATAGCCTCAAGGTAGAATTAAAAAACCCTCACAGGCAGCCCCTTAGTTCCAAAAGATCTTCCATAAGCTGGATAAAACCAAACATCAAGACCATGCCTGGGAAGAGGTTCTGAGCATCCAGGGAGATAGCCACTGTGACCAGGAGTCTCCAGTGAAGTCCATGGAATACGGCTGCTTCCCCAGAAAAAAACCTAGGTATTCTCTGCACGGTCAGTGTTGGGGGTGGGGAGACCAGACACAAGGCATCACACTTTTTTTTTTTTGGTTTCTTTTCTTTTATTATTGGTATCAGCTGGACTATTTAGGGCCTTAAACATCATGCACTGGACAGGAAAGGAAGAACGAGAAAAAGGACACAAGAGAAGCAGGAGTAGCGGCAAGATTCTGTAATAAAAATTGTAATTCATTCAATAGGTTATGTTTTGGCATTATGAAATCAAACACCCCTTCCCACCCTCCAAAGTTGCAGTCTAAGTGAGAGGGTCGCCCTGGGACCCAGCTAGGTGTTCTGCATTCCCTCACAGGCTGTGCCAGGCAGCGTGTGGGTGTAATTCTTGTGAATGGTCTCAACTTTTCACTTTCTTTAAATAATCTCCTTTGGTTCACTGAGGTGACATATTTGCCGTGGCAGGCCCCTTCCCAGCAATTGGGATCTGGGTTATCCATGACATGAATGAAGTCTCCTCTGCGAAAGCCCAGCCCGCCATCCTCCTGGAGGTCAAAGCCAAAGAGCGCCTGGATGTACGTCTGCTGCTATGGCACCTGTTCTATCCCCGTAGGAATATCTGCTGGTTCCTGGACACAGATGTTGATCTGTGGTAATCTACCAGCTCATTAAAAGAATTAAACTTCACCACCCACAGAAAACACTTCCCAGCTCCAGCTTGGAGCATCTTAAAGTGCTGCACATCATTTCCAAACCTGACAGACAGAGAGAAGTCTCCAGGAGCTCACTCACTCTCTCGGTTCAGGAAGGCCCTGTCATGCTGCTGTTTGCTAAGCATTTCTTCTGCCTTGGCTCTGGGGATTTTGCCAAAAAATACCAAGGATGTGGTTTCATTCTATGTAATTCTTGAGGATGAAGCCATCTTTCCATTTGAGTTCTGCCTTATACCAGTTCTAGTCACATTCCTCACTCAAAACCTTAAGGATGCCCCCCCCCCTTTGAAGCTCAGCTCATCAGCAGCAGTCACTTTGAAGTCATATTTGGCAATGGCTTCCATTCTGAGTGTCACTCATGACCTTCCTGTCCATCTCCCTCTCCATTCCTTTCTTCTGCCAACCCTCCACTCAAGATCTTCACCTTTTACAATTTGCTATTTCCATCTCCCACTCCCTGTCTTCATTTACCTGTGCAGCTGTGCAGCTTTGCAGCTCGTGGGCACCTCCCATCGGGGCTCCCATGGCATCCTGCTAACAGGATATGCAGGTACTATAGGCCTTGTACAACCAAGCAGGAGACAAGATCCCAAAGAACCAGTCCCCAAATCACCATGTTGTAGTCAGAGGGTGTGCATGGGCAACAAAGCATCCCAGGTAAAGGTGGCAAGGGTCTAGCAAGGGTAGAAAGCCAACAGGTCGGCTGACAAGGGAGTGTGCAGTTCATGTGTTGCCTCTGGGTACTATGTACACCTTCCCACACACCCTATTCCTGGCCCACAATCCACAGCTACCCTGAGAAATCTCTCTATATGACCAGCTCTTGAGTGTTGTGTCCACTTCCTTAACTGCCCCTTGACATGCATCTCAGACTACAGTCTAAGATATAGACTTAGTCTAAATGTGCAGAGTTCAACCCCAAATATACCTGGGAGTCTTAAGGCCAGTTAGAAACATGCCAGTTAGATACATGCCATTCACGTATTTCACGATAAACCATTGGTCTCCTCAGCTCTCATCACAGCCATACTCAGGCCCAGTGTGAAGGTTTGGAAAGTAAACTCTGGGAACAGGATCTCTAGCTGCTGTAGGCCCCATGCTTGAAGCTACCTTCCAGCCATTCCATCAAGTTTTCTCACCACCCCTACGGCCCACCAGGCCTCAATGTAGGCTCTCAGCACAGGTCCTGCCCCCAAGAAGGTTGTGGGCCATGGACCCCCAAGGCCTCCCTATATCCAAAAGAGCTCCCTTTTGTCCCCAGCGACAAGTGTCACCTGTGGATCTGCACAGAGACCTACCTATTCACATTTCCTAAGGGAAATGGACGTACAGAAGTTGAAATGACACACTACCCTGTATTCAATAGAACGAATGTTTCAGGCCAACTGTTCTGTCAGGCTTCAGTGTCACTGGACCTATGTCCATACCTCATGGCCAACAGAGACAACTCAGAGGCACACAACCTACTCCAACCTGCTGGGAAGTCACTTGCCCATCAATAGCGTAAAGCAGGTCAAGGCACAGATGTCCTTCCCCTCTCTGCATCCCAGCTTTCATTGTAAAATGATAAATTCATGCTTTGCCAGCCATGAAACATCAGCCCTAAACAATGACTGCCATACAGTGTTCACCCAAAAGGCTCCACAGAGGCCGTGTATTAAATATCAGGCAACACAGAGATGCTGTGCTCTCCCTGATGGCCAAAGCAGGAGTGGAAATTTGGCATTAAGGTAGTTACTCTCTGAGGCCCAAGGGCAGCCATGGTTACCACCACTATGGTTCTTCCCTGAACTCCACAGTGGCGCAGAGCTGGGGGGTTGGTTCAGCAAGTAAAATTGCATGTGAGTCTGATGACCTGAGTTAGATACCGCACAAAGTATCCTCCAATCTTCATGTATCATGGTAGCTCACACTCTCTCAAACACACCATAAGCAATTAAAGATTCTTTTTAATGTCTAAGAACTACAACCCAACTGAAACACTGTTCTATGCTTACTAGTGGTTGGAATTAAAGAAAGTGCATTTGCAACCTCAGGCTAAAAGTGGGCCACAGAAGGCACACACTAGCAGTGGAAACACAACTGTAAGAACAGCCAAAAGCAGTCAGGCAGTAGTGGCACATGGATTTAATTACAACACTTAGGAGGCAAAGGCAGGTGAATTTCTGAGTTCAAGGCCAGCCTGGTCTACAGAGTGAGTTCCAGGACAGCCAGGGCTACACACCTACACACACACACACACACACACACACACACACACACACGAACCTGTCTTGAAAAACAAAACAAACAAAACAACAACAAAAAAACCCAAACAGCCAAGAGCAGGAAATCTATTTTTTCCAAACGAAGACCCCCTTTCAGGGCCAGTTTGTGTTAGCTCCTCAAACTATTACATGAACACAATGCTTGTCTCAGGGGGTACTAGTGTTGCAGAAAACACACACACACACACACACACATACACACACAGATCCTGGACAAAAGACCAGCATCAGGACCTATCCCAAGTACAGGACACTCCCCATGGCCTCCAGAGCCCATAGAGATGGTTCCTTGAAGTTCTGTGAAGATCTTTATTTTTGTTTGGATGTGTGTACAGAGGCTACAAGAGGAAATCGGCTTTCCTGGAGCTGGGGTTGGAGTCAGACAAGTGGTTGTGAGCCATCCAACGTGGATCCTGGGACTTGAACTTGAATAGCAAGTGGTCGTAAGTGGCGAGTCATCTCTCCACCCTCCCTCAGAGATTCTTCAACACACTAGGCGGACAGGCAGATCCCGTCATGGTCTTTGTTATATGTGTGCTTGCACACACATGCCAGAGTCAGTGTCTAATGTCTTCTATCACTTTCCAGCTTATCTTGTTAACCCCCCAGGATCGAAACTCCACTTACCATCTCCAAATGCTGGAATTACAGCTGTGTGCTGCCATGCCTAGCTTTTTACATGGTGCTGGGATGTGAACTCAGGTCCTCTTGCTTGTACATCGAACACTCCAGCCGCTGAGCTCCTTTTCCATGTTGTTAGAGTCTTCTGGCTCAGCTCCAGCAGCGTGAGTGCCAAGGCTGTGGCTATGCCTATACCTCACCTATGCTGCAGCTTCTCAGACATGCTTAAACACACTCGAGAGCTAAATGCTTTTTACAGTAACCCTGAGCAGGGGTCACAGAAAGGGGACTAGATCATGAGCCAGCAAGATGAGTCAGAAGAGTGTGTGGTTTTTTAGGTCCTTGCTGCAGGAGCCTGATGAGCTGGGCTTGATCCCCGGGACCATGGTGGAAGGAAAGACCCAACTCCTGAGTAGGGCAGGTGTGATCCCCACGTTTGTGTTCTGGCACAAGGTACACATGAGTACATACACCTGTGAGTGTATACACACACACACACACCCTGCTCCACCTGTTGTGCCTGGGGGGAAAGCCTGCTACTTGAAATGTCACAGCCCCAAACCCAACTTGAGCTGGGCTCAGAGGATTCAGGTTTCCAAGTGAAGAAGTAGCCATGAAAGATGAGTGGTGGCACACGCCTTTAATCTCAGCGCTCAGGAGGCAGATTTCTGAGTTCAAGGGCAGCCTGGTTTACAGAGTGAGTTTTAGGACATCCAGGGCTACACAGAGAAATAGTATCTAGAAAGAAGTGGCAATGACACCCGCTCTGGGCAGAGGCAACGTGTACACGGCCTAGGGGATACATGTGATGTCCTTGCTGCCATGAAGTAACACAAGTAAAAATAGGAAAAGGGTTTATTTATTAAAGAAGCCATCTGTGAGTCAGTCTGGTTAAATTAGCACACTTGACATAACACTTTGGATCAGAACATGCCTTCTTTTAAATACATTGGGCTCCACAAGCAAACACCTAAGGGTCAATTCAAGTAGCACTTCAGGAGCCCAGCAGAGTATCTGGAGGGGACGGGGCAGCAATCATTCACCTTCCCAATGCAACAGCCACTTTCTGTAAACACCTGTCAGAAGCTAGGACTGCAACTTTCAAACCATGTGGCAGAAGTTGATAAGCAGTTAGGTCTAGAAAGGAGAGTCCGAGAAGCTGTGGTCCAGGCAAGATCCCGGCCGAACCCTGTGCCCACTGCCTCACAGACTGCTGAGACTGCACAGCCAAGGAGCACAGTAGGTACCACCTACGTGCGATTCAGCGTCTGGAAGATTCTAGAGATCTGCAGCATGACCGGGCCCGTCTCTGGGTCGTTCATCCACTGGGTGCTGTTAAGCGGGTTCTCCAGCATGTCTTCAAATGCTGTGGGAAGACGACAGAGCTGAGTGGTAGCACCCAACACCAACAAGCATACTGAGCCTTTCTCAATGGCCCTGACACTCACCCTTACAAGCCAACCATAGTGCCTGAACTACTGACTACTGTCGGCAGGGAAGTAGACTGCCTGTGTGATCACAGCACGTCAACTCAGAGCCATCAGCAGGGTAGGGTGGTCAGCTGCCCATGCTTACATCTTTTACAGAGCAATGGACTGCCTGTGTGCTCACAGTATTCCAGATCACAGTCCATTAGTGGGGTCGTCAACAGCCTGGACTCATGGCATTCCAACTCTGGAAAGCTACCAGCAGACCCAAAAGACAGGTTTGCAAACACCCCTTTCCACACACCACAGGAAACAGCCATGTGAAAAATCCTTGGTACAAATATGCTTTAGCAGATTTTTTTCTTTCTTTCAAGACAGACTCTCTGTGTAGTCCTGGCTGTCCTGGAACTCACTCTGTAGACCAGACTGGCCTTGAACTCAAGAAATCCCCTGCCTCTGCCTCCCAAGTACTGGGATTAACTGCATGTGCCACCAGCAGATTTAATTCTACCCTTCTGGAAAAACCTACATGTTCAACCCTAACACAGTGAACATGTCATGGAAGGCTGGAGTATAGCCCAATAGTAATCATTTGCTCAGCATGAACAGGCTCCAGGTCCATCACTAAAAAAAAAAAATATACACACACACACACACACACACACAAAGTATATTTAAAAATAAGAACTTTTCTTTTCTTCTTTTCTTTCTTCCTGGTTTCTCAAGACAAGGTTTCTCTGTGTAGCCCTGGATGTTCTAGAACTTGATCTGTAGACCAGGCTGGCCTCAAACTCAGAGATCCATCTGCCTCTGCCTCCCACAGTGCTGGGACTAAAGGTATACACCACCACCACTACCTGGCAAACTTTGATTTTCTAGAGTTTCACAAAATTAGGGTTGGGAAGATGGCTCAACAGATAAAAGCACTTGCCATGTAAGAATGAGGGCCTGACTTAATCTCCAGTATTCATATAAAAAGCAGAGCATGAGAGCACATGCTTGTAATCCCAGCACTGGGGAGGTAGAGACAGAAGGACCCTGGGGCTTTATGGCCAGCCAGCCTGGAGGCTTATAGCCAGCCAGCCTGGAGGCTTATGGCCAGCCAGCCTGGAGGCTTATAGCTAGCCAGCCTAGCCTACTCAGCAATTTCCAAGTTAACAAAGGACCTTTGGGAGTTGGCAAAATGGCTTAACAAGTAAAGGAGTTTGCCACCAAGTCTGATGACCTGAGTTCAATCCCTGGGACATACAAGGTAGAAGGAAAAAAAAAACCCAATTCTTGCAAATTGTCCTTTGACATCCACATGCTGATGAATGTCCTCCCCCCACGAATAAATAATGTAAGAAACATGGTGGGCAGCTGTGGAATGACACCCATGGTTGACCTCTGATGTTCACAGCACAGACACATGTTCATCTGCACACATAAGAATACATACACATGTACACTACACAGTGACATGGAAGGCATCTGAGGCACAGACACATGTTCACATACACATGTATACTACACACAGTGACCCTAGAAAATTAAGGCACATCAGGATTATCTGTACCAGGTAATACAGTAACAATTAGCTTTGGTTTCTTTAAAAAACACAAAAATATTATGGGAATACATTTTTGTTTTAATCTTAGGTGTGGGATATGGGGCTGCTTCAGATTGCCCACAGCAGCTGTCTGTGATTTTGCCAGCAACAGACAGTTTCTGTGATTGTGTGATGTTTGGAATTCTGGAGACCTCTTCAGAGGCTGTATAAATGCCAGAGCCCCAAGAGGTGGAGTGGATTGTTGTTGGCTGGTTGGTTGCTGTTGGTAGTGGTTTATTAAGTAGTCAAGCACAAAGACAAACTAATAAGAAGAAATTAGGTATCCTGAGGAAAAAGATCAAACTTGCCCCCAAGAAACGCAACACCCCAGTCAGCCGAAAGTAGTCTAAGGACACTGTCCCCCGCTTCCCCTCTATTCTTTTTTTCTCCTCCAGCTAGTGTCAGGGGTTGAAAGGGTGGTAGAAAGAAGAATCCACAAAGTAGCCAAAACCTGCTACAAGGTAGCATCAATGGGCAGGTGTTCTTTACCTTCGCAAGCTTTAAAATAAGTGTCAGGACTGGAAAACAGACCATAATACCCAGTGCAAAGGGAAAAGAAGAGATGCCGAGCCCAACAGAAAGTATTCCACAGCGCTTGACATGCAGTGCTCAGATGGTTGAGCAATCAGGCCGTGGCAGTGGAAGGAGAAAGTTTCAAGGCTGGTGGTGATGCAGGAGAATGGAGAACATGCAGACCGGGTGTAAGCAAGAGCTCAGTGCCAGCCTCTGACCTGCTCATCCAACGCTGCTTACCCCTGGGAACGCAAGCTGCACTCACAGTACAGGGCACAAGAAAAGCCCTTCTACAACCAGACAGAAAGGAATTCAAGTGACCAAAACCAGGGTACCATGTTGTCACAGTAACACAGTACATCTATAGAACCACGGGTATGCATTCACCAAACACTGTCTCAGATGGTGAGAACAGAGTCACACAAGCAGTGCCACAGGACAGCACAGATACCCACATGCCCAGAAGCCAGGCAGGCACACACCCGGCACAGGGAAAGCTAGGTGGGAGGACAGCACAGGATTGAGGCCAGCCAGGGCTACATAGCAAGTCTCTGAAAAACAGAAGCACCAGAATGACATACACGCATGAAAGGGGTTCAAGGTGACAAGTTTGCTAAAATAAATATATTTCTGATAAAACATAGAGGTCATGGGATTGGAGATGTCTTACTTTTTAAAGTTTATTTCTTTATATATTGGAAGAGATACCTCATTGTGCAGGAAGGTCAGAGGACAGTCTGTAGAAGCTAGTTCTCCCCTATCTGAGTTCCAGGAAGCTGTCAGATTTGGTGGCAAGTATCTTTATTCACTGAGCTCTCTCCCCAGCCCAGGGTAGTTATTTTTATTTTATTAGTAAACATCAAAAAATATCTAATTAGAGCTTGGGAGAGGTATCTATCCCTGCAGGAGATGGCACAAGCTGGCCATCCTGCTGGTGTGGACCTTCACAGGAGTTCTGTAGGACTGGCATCAGCCCTGCAGTGCAGATGTGGCAGAGAGCCAAATGCCCACTGCCAACTCAGTCCTGTCATGCTGAGTGCTGACGCCCTGCCCTGTGAACAGGCTGCTGCTCTGAGGAGCAGTCCAGAGACCTCCATCCTGCCCTCCGGGCCCAGACCCCAGCACACAGATTAAGTGTGCTCACTTGGGGTGGTTTATTTCAGAAAAGAGAAAGGGCTGACACTAGCTAAATATACACCTGACCGTCTAAAGAAGCTAAGACCCAGTACCTAAAGTGGAGGAAGAGCTTCTCTTCTCTGGCCAAATGCACCTTAAAACACACTGACCAATACACAGCCAAGTCCACACTGACATGTGAAAAGAAAGCCCTAGGACTATAGAGTGTGTACTTAGCATGCTCAGAGCCGAAACCCCAGCACAAAGAAAAAAAAGGCCTTTGGTCAGATCTCAAGGCAACACCTATTTCTTTTTTTTTTTTTTAAAGATTTGTTTATTATATGTAAGTACACTGTAGCTGCCTTCAGACACACCAGAAGAGGGCGTCAGATCTCATTACGGATGGTTGTGAGCCACCATGTGGTTGCTAGGATTTGAACTCGGGACCTCTGGAAGAGCAGCCAGTGTTCTTAACCGCTGAGCCATCTCACCAGCCCCTATTTATTTCTTATACTGGCTGGTTTTGTGTGTCAACTTGACACAAGCTGGAGTTATCACAGAGAAAGGAGTTTCAGTTGAAGAAATGCCTCCATGAGATTCAGCTGTAAGGCATTTTCTCAATTAGTGATCAAGAGGGAGGGCCCATTGTGGGTGGTGCCATCCCTGGACTGATAGTCCTGGGTTCTATAAGAAAGCAAGCTGAGCAAGCCAGGGGAAGCAAGCCAGTAAGAGGCCATCCCTCCATGGCCTCTGCATCAGCTCCTGCTTCCTGACCTGCTTGAGTTCCAGTCCTGACTTCTTTTGGTGATGAACAGCAATGTGGAAGTGTAAGACATTTCTTAAAATCCAAGTGGTGGTGGAATACAGTTTTAATCAACACCTAGAAGCAGAGGCAGACCTCTCTGAGTTCAAAGCCAGACTGGTCTACAGAGTAAGTCCCAGGACAGCCAGAACTACAGGGAGAAACTCTGTCTTGAAAAACCAAAACCAAAACCACCACCACAACAACAACAATAAAAAAGATCTACAGGGGGCTGGTGAGATGGCTCAGTGGGTAAGAGCACCCGACTGCTCTTCCAAAGGTCCGGAGTTCAAATCCCAGCAACCACATGGTGGCTCACAACCATCCGTAACAAGATATGACTCCCTCTTCTGGAGTGTCTAAAGACAACTACAGTGTACTTACATGTAATAAATAAATAAATCTTTAAAAAAAAAAATCTACAAACAGCCTGACAAGGGTTAGAGGGAGGGATGTTCTCAGTGTGAAAGATCAGAGACAATGAAAAATACCAAACATAGCCTCAAATACATAATGGACAACTGTGTTCCTTATACTGCACATGCTATAGCCACACACCCGCACACATGCACGCATGTAACTTTCAGCTAAATGATGGACTTAAAGAAATTTCAAAACTCTCCAACAACCTAAGAGAAATATTTTTCTGACCATAAAAAAAAAAAAAGTTCAAGGAATCAGAGGACTTCAGTTCCCAAAAGCCACCTGATAGGAAACCAGAAATGGGACAACACACAGTAATCTATAGAGCCAGTGTCAGACTGTGTGAAGGACTTCTTCAGTACATTCTAGGAAGAACGTAGAAGGAAGAGACATGGAAACAGGTGGAAGCCCCCGTGCTGTACCCACAGCTGAGCTCCATCTAGACCAGAGAGCACAAGGACACCTTAGGCCCAGGCAGCAATTCCTTCTCTTTGTGCTCATCCTAGCCCTGGAAGTCCAGTGCACAGGAGCCCATTTGCATTGAGGGACAGGAAAGAGTTTCTGCACACAAGGAAAAAACCCACACACCACTGGGCAGCAGGGTACAGTCACTCCTGACCTGTCGAATAGTTTACAACACCTCACAGGAGATATGGCAGTCAGTTACAGAAATGGCCTAAAAAGGTGATGCCACCTTTTAAGGCAGGGACAAGTGACAGACAGAAAATATGTATAAGAGTCGCCAAACCCTAGAGGAAAGCCAAGGAAGGACAAGTCCTCGGGGTCATGGTCACACTTGCATGCAGGGATGATGATGTACGGGAAGGGCATATGCGGGTTCAGAAGGAGTAGGGCTAGATGGATCAGACTTCTGCACTCACAGGACTAAAATACGGAGGCGAGGCCCATCTTGATCCAAGAGGCCACATAGCTGGCTCAAAAAAACAAAACAAAACAAAACCAAAAACCCAAAACACTTCAAGGGGAAGAAAGTGCATATACACAAACACATGGACGTTTCATCCTGTTGTCACCCCTGAACAGTTCAGAATCACAGCTATGCTCCTGGCATTGATGTCACATTAGAAGACAAAAGGAATCTATAGAATATAAACAATACTATGGTTTTTCTGCTGTTTCTTTGAGACAACGTCTTACTCTTAGCTCAGGCTGACCTGGAAACAGTCTCTGTCGTTCTCTGAGACTGCAGGTGTAAGCCGCAGCAGTCCCCAGGTTCCATTGAAAAACACCTGAGTGTCTGCACACACTCCTGAGACCAGTACTGTGGACAGGGATGGTGACTGCTGTCTGGGGAGAAGCTACCAGGCTGGCCCAGACCTCTCAAGTCTCCTGCCTCCTCCTTCCAAGTGCTGAGATATAGGCATGGCCACTACAACAGTTTTCAAATGAATGGCATGTTCCTAACTATTTAGTTCTATTACTTTCTTGGTTTTTTTTTTGTTTAGTTTTTGTTGTTGTTGTTTGTTTGTTTGTTTGTTTTTTCGAGACAGGGTTTCTCTGTATAGCCCTGGATGTCCTGGAACTCACTCTGTAGACCATGCCAGTCTCAAACTCAGAGATCTGCCTGCCTCTGTCTCCTGATTGCTGGGATTAAAGGCGTGCCCCACTACACTGTCATCCTATTTTTAAAGTGGCATACTTAGGTTTTATTTATATTTTTAGCATTTATTTATTTATTTACTTGGGGGGCATGCACATGCCAGTGTGCAAGCAGAAATCAGCTCTCACCTTTCACCATGCGGTTTCTGGGGTCAAACTCAGATTTGTGAGCAAATACCCACTAATCTTGCTAGCCCCATTATGTGGATTTTTAAGATATATCACAAGTAAAAAGTAATTATCAAAAAAATTCCTTATAAATAATAAGCAAAATCCAAACTCTACTGTCTCCTCACCTCCTCTTCCCATACAGGCCACTGCTCTGCTCTTCTGCGTTCCCCTCTGCAGAAGCTCATCCCATCAAGGCAGAAGCTGACTCCCAGGCTTTCAGAAACATAGCTACAATGCCTTGCATAAGCCAACCTGCATGGCACAGTATCAGTGCCCAAACCATTTCACTAGCACCGGTCTTGTGGCAGGGAATCCACCCGCCATGTGTTCCTCACCCAGGCTAGCCTAAGTAAACACACACATACCTAGCAATGTCTTAGGGTTTGTCAAACCCAGCTGCACCACTGGGTTGTCCAGGATGGCCTGAAAGAGAGGGCTATTGGGATCGATGCCCTGGTCCAATTCCTCAGGGGATGGCTTCCGGTCCCCCAGCAGCCATTCACACTAAAAACCCAAGAACACCAGATGAGCTGTTAGTTCCTTCTCCAAGTACATAAGGCTCACCTGTCCCTTTCTGTGGCTCTCCAAAATCCCCCGTGGCTGCAATGCCTGGAAGGGGCCCTAACATGTACAAACCTGGTCCACATTCAGCTAGAATAGAGACAGAAGGAAGCATCAGTCTGCATTTCTTAGAAGGCCTGGCACTGCAGTTCAATTTGACCACAGCCACAGCCCTGGTCACAACACAGTCCCAAACACCCTGTTTTCTTTGAGGGGATCCCAGTATGACAGTATCTCTCCATAGCAATGAGCCTGGAGAGTCTAGATCCAGAACTGTGTCTCAGCTGTCTGAGCCTTGACTCTACACACAAATGAGAAGGTCATAGAGGTCTCCCTGGATAGAGTTTGCCTGTCAGCAGTGCTATGTGTTCATGGCATGATATCTGATCCCTTTTCATTTGTTTATTTAGGTATTTTTCAGAGACAGGGTTTCTCTGTGTATCCCTGGCTGTCCTGGAACTCGCTCTGTAGAGCAGGCTAACTTCAAACTCAGGGATCTGCCTGCCTCTCCTCCCAAGTGCTGGAATTAAAGGTGTGTACCCACACCCATCCTATGGGAGTCAATCTTAACAGCTAATAGTCCGCAGAATGTGCACACAAAGTGCACTGTGGGTCCAGGGTATTCTTTTTTTTTTTTTTTTTGTATTTTTTTTTTCTCAGTTTCTATTTGAACCATCTGCCCTAACATTTCATATAAAAAGCACCATCACGGGCAGGCAAGATGGCTCAGTGGTTAAGAGCGCCGACTGCTCTTCCGAAGGTCCCGAGTTCAAATCCCAGCAACCACAAGGTGGCTCACAACCATCCCTAACGAAATCTGATGCCCTCTTCTGGAGTGTCTGAAGACAGCTACAGTGTACTTACATATAATAAATAAATAAATCTTTAAAAAAAAAAAAAAAAAAAAGCACCATCTCCAACTATGTGTGGAAGTCTTGACACAAGGGACATTCCCAATGCATGCCACATGAGGTACAGGGGTGTGAGAGTCTCAAAGTGGAACTCACAGCAGCGTTCTGCTGGTTGTTGTTCACTCGGAGGGCATCAATCACTTCCTTCTCATCAAAGCCCATCTCCATCAGCGAAATGACAGCCTAAGAGGAAAGAACAAGCTGGTCAGAACCTCAGAAGAGGACACTGCCACCAAGAAGCAGTAGCACTGCAGTACAGGCTTCCTTTAGTCAGTCACAGGCAGAAGGATAGCATTGGGCACACATGAGGTAGCAAAGAGCACCCGCCCTTAAAACCAGGGCAAAGCAAGGAAATGTTTCACCTCTGCAGCCAAGGGGAGAAGTCAGAGCCTGGGCAGTGCATTTGCTACTGCACATGAGTATACCAGGACCACTGATGGAATACAGGCCCTAGGTGGCAGTTTTCCTTAGCTGGGTAGATATAAAGCCCCAACCTGGCCAATGGGATTCCTATAAAAAATACAAGCCAGGGGGCTAGAGAGATGGCTCAGCGGTTAAAAGCACTGATTGTTCTTCCAGAGGTCCTGTGTTCAATTCCTAGCAACCACATGATGGCTCACAACCAACTGGAATGGGATCTGATGCCCTCTTCTGGTGTGTCTGAAGACAGGTACAGTGTACCCATATAAATAAAATAAATAGATCTGAAAAAAATACAAGCCACAGATGATACCCTAAGAAAACCATTTATTCAACATGGCAAAATCTAGGGAGCAGGTAGCATGCAGCCTGAGTAGGCTGATCTGTAAGTTGAAAGTGAAAGACCAAAGGAAGAATTAAAACTCCAGCAAAGAAGAGGAAGGTGCATAAAGAACACAGAGGGGAGAAAGTATCAACGCAATGATGGTAAGGTGACCATAAGTGTGGACCTGAGCAGCTGACGGAAGGCGCACAGGTATCCCACATCCTGGTCCTGATCCAGTAGCCAGCATGATACACTCCTCCTCCCTCGCCAGCCCACAACAAGTTCCTCTAGCTCTCTGAACACTGGCCACCCAAAGGCCACAGCAACAGGTGCAGCAGCACCTGTAGGGGACATAAGCTTGTATGTTCAACTTTCCAAGAGATGTCACTGAGCAGGAAGAAGCCACCTAGACCCAAGCATGGATTTTATATATGAGCAGCCAAGTCCCCAGGCCTGAATGAGAAAGACCTGCCACAGACTCCAGCAGCCCTGGTTTCCTTGCACAACACACACACAAACCCAACCCCATACTGAGCCCCCCATCACATACCCGAGCATCTGCTCGAAATTCCTTTTTCCTGCGTATCTTCTTGAAGATTTCTGTGAGCTCATCCCGGGACTCCTCATCTTCAACACTAGTTCCCACAGCAGCTTCAGAGGAGGTGGAGGAGGTAGTGGCTGCAGCACTGGCCCCTGCTTGAGCAGCATGGCCTGGAAGAGGTGTGTCAATAGCTGGATCTTCTGAGTGTTCAATTAGCCACTCCATGGCCTGAGGCACTGACATGCTGGAAGGGGACAAAAGATTCTTAACTCCTCCAGGATGGTTACTGAAAACTTTCCTATCCTATGTACTCCAATATGTTTCAACAGAGATAGCAAGACCAGCAGCAGCAATGGTGACATATGATCTCTTGGGATGGAAACCTCCACAAAGCTCTTACCTCCAACCCCCAAGACCCAATAAAACAAGCATAGACACATGCCCAAAACACAAGAGACAAAGGAGTCCAGGTCCTAGGTGCACAGCACAAAGAACACTGCTGTTGACCAGCTCTGTTCTATAGACTTCATATGGGACCCGAGTGAGTATTAAAACCAGAAGTGCAAGAAGACTATTAAGAATCCCTCTCCAGCCAAGAGCAGGTCTGGCTCAGAGCTCTCCTAACTTGAGAGTGCAGGATACATTTACAGAGTGATTTTTAACCCTCCTAACAGCCAGGTATCATGGTTCACACCTTCAATCCTAGCTACTAAGGAGCCTAAGGCAGGAGGACTACATAAGTCCAGGAGTTCAAGACCAGCATAGGTAAGAGACCCTCAACACACACACACACACACACATCCCAAAAGATCATATATGAAAGCACTTCTGAAGCACAACAATAAGGTGCCTCTACTAGAACACCCAATTAGAAATGACTCAATTGGGGCTGGTTAGATGGCTCAGTGGGTAAGAGTACCCGACTGCTCTTCCAAAGGTCCGGAGTTCAAATCCCAGCAACCACATGGTGGCTCACAACCATCCGTAACGAGATCTGACGCCCTCTTCTGGAGTGTCTGAAGACAGTTACAGTGTACTTATATATAATAAATAAATCTAAAAAAAAAAAAAAAAAAAAAAGAAATGACTCAATTGGATTGGAGAGCTGGCTCCAAGATTAAGATGAAGAGCTCCTGAGTTTGGTTCCTAGCACCTGTGTCAGGCAGTTCACAGCAGTCTGTAACTCTAGCTCCAGAAGATCCAACTTCCTCTTCTGACTTCTATGGGCACCCATACACATATGTACATATACACAAATAAATAAAAATTTTAAATAAATCTTAAAAAAAAAGTATGACTCCAGAGACTGGAAGGAGAATCACAGGGAAGCCCAGGGCAAGAAGAAAGCAAGCATACTGGTTCAGCCGAAGGGCCTTTGAGGCTCTGCTCTCAGGAAAGCCCATTTCTGTGAGCTGCCGCAAGGCAGTCTCATCCACTCGCTCATCCTCATCTTCATCCAGCATAGCTGAGGAGAAAGACAAGGCCTGCCATGAGGGGATTCCAGAGTCCTTTGAAGCCCCCCAGCCTCATCTGCAGAGGCTCACCTCACCTAGCAAACCCTCTCCCCCATTAACCAAAGCAGAACTTGCTTTCAATGTGAGGGCTGGGGACACTTTTAGGTGCAGCCTAGGACCCACGCATACCATTTGCCTTCTTAAACAATTCAACTGCATCAGGATTCAGTGCTAACAGCTTCTGTGCCACCTCAATAAGAGACACGAGGATCTTCCGGAGTTCTGTCTGGAACTGCAGTAGAAGAAAGAAAGAGATCATGCCCGGTGCAGTGATGCACTCTTGTAATCCCTGCTCTTGCCAGGCTGAGAAAAGAAGACTGCTGGGAGCTTGAGGCCAACCTTAACTCTACAGTAAAACCCTGCCTCAAAAACGAGCAAACAAACAAACAAGATTATTTCTCAGAATGTCCAACAAACTTGCTTAAATCTGCAACACTATCCCAGACATAGCCCTCCAAATCTACAAGGGCATGTTGGGCCTTACCTTTAATCTCAGAGCTGGAAGGCAGAGCCAGGCAGATCTCTGTGTAATTCAAGGTCAGCCTCGTCTACACAGTGAGGATATTGTCTCAAAAACTAACAAAGAACCTGAAAACACTAGACTGGTGCAGCACCCCCTGCCTAGTATAGGGCCTGGAGGTGGGATACCACAGCCTAAAGCCCCCTGAGAGGCTGGATCCAGGGCTGAACCCACAGAAGCCAGAAAGGGACACATCCCCTGTCAGTCACTGAAGAATACAAAGCTCTTATCTAAAGGACCTCTTCAAAAGAGACCCCAGAGAGGTCTGGCTTCCAGCAGTGTCCAGATGAATGGGGACCTAACGAAGTTAAGTGGTGGCAACTTTCCCCAACTGCACACACAAGTACATCCTATCATGGCTGGCCCATGTGCGCATGCTGCAGGCTTTGACTTTAGCTTGGTTTCCTTGTCCAAAGTAACTGGGGAGCTCAGACTATTCCCTGAAAGCTTTGTACCCAGAGCAAAGACATTACATTTCCATACAGCTGTCTGTCCGTCCAGTGCTACAGGTATCTTGTCAACTTTGTAGTTTGAAAAAAATTGTTAATTTATAGAACAGTTCAAAAGTAATAAAGGGGGCTGGAGAGATGGCTCAGTGGTTAAGAACACTAACTGCTCTTCTGAAGGTCCTGAGTTCAATTCCCAGCAACCACATGGTGACTCACAACCATCTGTAGTGAGATCTGATGCCCTCTTCTGGTGTGTCTGAAGACAGCTATAGTGTACTTACATATAATAATAAATAAATTTTTAAAAAAGTAGTAAAGGGTTCCTGAATATTCTGTTTCAGATTCTTTTTTTAGGGGGCTGAGGGGTGGTCTTAACTATAACATCCAAGCTAGCCTCAAACCTAAGCTCAAGCCATCCTCCTGTCTCAGTCTCCTGAACACCAGAACCACGAGCATGTGCCAGTCACCACACCATCCCCAAGCACTTTTAGGAGCTTCTCCTCGAGCCCCACACTAGGCAGGTACTCACATCTCTCATGGTGGTCTGGACAGCAGTCCGGTCAGTGTTGCAGGCAGGCAGGTTTGCCGTTGCTCGAAGAATAGCATCTTTGTCTGGAGCCTTTTGCTCTTGTTTCTTCTGCAGAGAAAATGACTCAAGTTAGCAAAGCGCCCAGGACCTTGAAGAGTATGACAATGAACATGGAACAGCAGCCCAGAGAAAAGGAGAACAGTAACCTTCTAAGCCTTAGGTCTGATTCCCTTCATCTAGAGGATTCTGGAAAGTTCTGTGCACAGAACTGGAAGCAGAAGTCTAACAAGATACACCAGACATGACCTCACCTGCTACAAACCATATGTACATGAAGACAGACAGAGAGGATGGTGCTGCAGAGTGGTGGTCCTGTGAAGCTTCATCGGGAATGGGGAAGAGGCCTCTGGAGGAAGCACATAGCTGCAGTGAACTCTGGAGGCCTCCCAAGCCTCCATGGATGAAAGTAAAAGATGAAGGTGGCAGAAGCTCACAGATAAAGAGGATAGGAGAGAAAACCAAACCAGCAGTGGCCGCAGCACTCAGCAAGTTCAGAAGGTACAAGAAGCAAACAGTGTACAGTAAACAAAGTACAGAACGGTTAGAAAAGACACACAAAGGATGGCTGGGGCCGTGGCTAATGCAAGAGCCCACAGGGCAGAACCTACCAAGAGCAAGGCTACACCAACCTACCAAAGGGCAGCAGGCCTGGGATCCAAGAGTCAGGACGGTACCTCTACCTCATAGCCTTTGGCCAACAGCAATCTAGTTGGCCTGAGACCCTAGAGTGGGGGAGGCTGCACTCAGGGAGGGAGGGAAAAAGAGAAGGGGACCTTCCTGCAGCACCCACTTATTGCTTTGCTTCTTGTTCACCCCAGCTACTCAGACTCAGCAAGCCAACCAGAACAAATGAGACAGGAAGGGTACAAGAAGGTCTCTGTCACAGTGAGCCCAGCAGTTGGCACAAGCAAGCCTCCAGGGCTCTCAGACGCTAGGGCACACAGAATGCTTCAAGACCAAGAAGAGGAAACTAAAAGTAGTGAGAAGAAGAGGAGGAGCAAGTGTGGGAGGTGGGCACCTCAGCACCAGCAACCCCAAGCCACACCCACCCAGTGTGTGCACACCAAGGTACCACCAGCAAGAGCCAAAGTAGCCAGGTAAAAGGGCTATAGAATAGTCAGAAGATACAGTTAAGGAAATCCACAGGATGGCCCACCAGGCCAGCCAACAACAGCTGCAGAGAAAGAAACCAAGACAGAAATTATCAAGAGCAATCAGAGAAAACAGGTGTGGTGGCACACATCAGTAATACCAGCACTTGGGAGGCTAGGGGGAAAAGACCTCCAACAGTGCAAAGCCAGCCAAGTCTACACAGAAGCAGAGCTAGCAGAGCTACATAGCAAGCAAGGCTTTTACCTTAAAGCCCAAACATCTGAGGAGCTGTTAGATGGCAGAACTATGGAGAGCAAGGCCTGGTCAAAGTGTGGATCTGAAATGTGTCTTTCTGTTTGTTTTGTTTTTTTTTTTCCAGACAGGTTTCTTTGTGGAGCCCTGGCTGCCTGAGACTTGCTCCATAGTCCAGGCTGGCCTCAAACTCAGAGATCCACCTGTCTCTGCCTCCCGAGTACTGGGATTAAAGGCGTGCGCCAGCACCCAGGTGAAGATGTATGTTTTAAAGAGTATGTCCTGTCCCTTCCTGTCACTCTTCTTTGTTCCTGACTAGCATGCAGTGAGCAGCTTCTGTTTGCTGGTTCTTCCATCACCTTTCTGCACATTTATAGCCTAAAAGCAATGACGCCAGGTGATCCCAGACTGAAACTTCTGTAAAGCGAACGTCACAATAAGCCCTTCCTCCTCTAGAATGCTCCCATAGGTATTAAAGTCCGACACAGCAAAGGAAGACAAGCTGACACTCAATTCTGCAGAAGCAGCACTCAGACAAGCCCTATGTATGCTTCCCGCTCACAGTCCCCAAGTCTGTAAAACCCTAAGATGTAAGCAGGGTGATCAGTCCTTGGCTTGGGTTTTATCACATGGCTCAGCTAAATGTAGAAAAAGCAAATGGTTTTGAGTCCTTTCAAAGGGTTCACTCTTCCCAACAAGGGGGTTCAACCACTAAAAATCTCTGCTTCTTTGGCAAAGACGGAAAGCCATGCAAACTGCCTCCAGGAACTAAAAGTAGCCTTCAGCTGACCTCAGTGACAGAATCCTGGCAACTGTCTGAAAGGACCCAGAAGCACATTCTTCCCACAACCTCAACTGAGCCTCTGTCCTCACAAGCCTTAATACTATGTTCAGAAAGCAGGTCTGTGGCAACCAAAGGAGGCATCAGGAACCCAACATCCAACACAGAGAGAATCAGAGAGCTGGCTGCACAGCAGCGATTCAAACAACACACATAGGCCAGAGGCATCTGAGGGCTTAGATACACAAGACAAATGCTCAACCACTAAGAAACATCCCCAGGCCCAAGACAAACAGAAATCCTAATATGCTATACTCACAAAAATGAGTACTTCCATGACAACAGTAAGTAAAGAGGACCAGCTTCACCCAGCATTGGCTATCACTCAAAGGAAGAGGCTAGGAGGGGAGCTGTAGCCTTATCACTGAGAGGCTACATCTAACGTTGTAATTCCAGAAAGAACAATGAATGCAGAGTACCTAGAGAGCCGGAAGAGAATTACTGAAGATATCAGCTGAAGGAATTAGAGGTGGGCTGCGGTGGGTGTCAGTGGCATGAATAGGGCAGCCAGAATCTGTCACTAACACCAATAGTTGAGTGACTTCCTTTAGGAAACGTGAGTCTATTTTTATTAGATTTGTAGTACTCTTTGACTCTTACTAACTGCATTATTTTTACTTAGATCCTGAAGTAATGCCATGATTTTTAACTTCGCAGTTATGTATTGTGTCAAGGCAGCTCTAGCAAGCTACTTGCTAGGTACCTTAAGTACCTTAAGCAAGCAGCAGGCTACATAGTTTGTAGTCAGAACTATGTTTTTTTTATTACTTAATTATTTATTTACTAATTTATAAACGAGTGTTCTTAATGTATACTCGCCTGCCTGAAGAGGGCATCAAATCCTTTTATAGATGGTCGTGAGCCACCATGTGGTTACTGGGAATTGAACTCAGGACCTTTGGAAGAGCAGCCAGTACTCTTAACCGCTGAGCCATCTCATCAGCCCCCAGAACTATGTTCTTAATAGTTACGGGGACTTCAAGTCTAAACATCCAGTTAGAACTGTTATCTGCGCTCTGCTATCAGTGAGGAAAGCAGGGTGAGGCCCAGGATCTGTCTGGTGAAGATGGATGGAGCAACCTGCCCATGTGCTGCTGACTGTACCCACACCCACACCCACCCATCACTGTGGCCAGGTGGTCAAAGATAAGGAGGGTGTGAAGGCCTGGCACTCTCCTATATCCTTGGCCCCAGCAGAGACCCCAAAGTAACTCATCTGCTATCAGGTCATAGGTCCACCCAAGAGTTGGCCTTCCTTAAGACCAACGCTCTCTCCCTGGCATTTCAAAGCATGTACAAGAAACTCCAGAATCCCGAGACAGAAAAAGGTGTTAAACAAAGGTGACTGCCCTTTAAAAGAGTACATCCTGGGACTGAAGAGATGGCTCAACACTCAAGAGTGCTTGCTACTCTTCCACAGGACCTACATTCAGCTCCTAGCACCAACTTCAGGAGGCTCACATCCATCTATAACTCCAATTCCAGGGGATCAGATAGCCTCTTCTGACCTCTGTGGGCACAGACACACAGACTCATAGAAATACACAAATAAAAAAAAAATCTTTATAAACAATTTCCCTTCATTAGGCACAGGCATGTGGTCTGGTGTTAGAGCAGACAGGCTACTGACAGGCACTGTATTAGAGAACCTTGCTGAAGGATGAACTCTGGAGCAGCCACTACACAAGAGACAAAGGGGTAGTTTTCCTGAGGCCCCTAGATAAAGAGAAGGTATAAGCCCCAGATGACACTCTAACACAGACTTCAAGACATAGAACTAGGCGTAATTGCAAAATTGCAAGGACAGACACAGGCCAAACCAGGTGCGCAGCTGCTTGTCATCTCTCTGCATGCCAACCCTTTAAGTGCAGGAGCCACACTGGCAGCAACATGAGGAAGCACCTGCTGAGGACCGTGTTCTCACTCTCTTCTGTCACTGGTCAGCAATCACAAACACTCAGTTCAGTACAGGCTCAGCCGTGATGAAGGGCCCCTTATACCACACATCCTGTGGAGGGACAATACAGTCCCAGAAAATAACACGAGAGACGGCAAAGAAGCAGCAGTGAAGAGCCCTACTTCCTAACGTTGACACTGACCTTTTCTTCTGCTGAGACGTCAGCCATCTTAGGGAGTG
Source organism: Mus caroli (assembly GCF_978045245.1). Lineage (NCBI taxonomy): Eukaryota > Metazoa > Chordata > Mammalia > Rodentia > Muridae > Mus > Mus caroli. Next base: position 154,952,786 of record NW_028227257.1, on the reverse strand, counting down.
GAGAAGGAACACGCTTTTTTATCAATAACAAGACGTCTAGAAAAAATAAGTTATATTTATGAAGTCAGTTAGTGTTCCAGAGCCATAAATGACAGAAAAGGTAGCAGATGGGGGTCAGGGAGATGGCTCAGTGGTTTAAGGGCTTGCTATAGACGACTGAGGACTGGGATTCAGATCCTCAGAACTGTTTGAATGACAGGTGGGCACGGCAGCTTGCCCATAGTTGTACTACTTGGAGGCAGAGGCTGGAAATCCCCAAATTAAGCTAGCTAGCCAGAATGGCTGTATAGACAAGCTCTGAGTTTAACAAGAGACTCTGCCTCAACAAATAGATGTCAACCCCAGACTTCCACAAGCATATTTACGAATGTATACATATCTGTGTGTGTGTGTGTGTGTGTGTGTGTGAGTGTGTGTGTGTGTGTGATGACAGAATGTCTTGTGTGTCATGACATTTGCACATGACACACAAAAATGGTGCTTAATGCTTGAGGTTAGAAAGTAGGATCCCACCAGGCGGTGGTGGCGCACGCCTTTAATCCCAGCACTCGGGAGGCAGAGACAGGATTTCTGAGTTCAAGGCCAGCCTGGTCTACAGAGTGAGTTCCAGGACAGCCAGGGCTACACAGAGAAACCCTGTCTTGGAAAAAAAAAAAAAAAAGAAAAAGAAAGCAGGATCCCTGGGTCCCTCCTAAGCCAAGCCAGCATCCCCTCCTCAGCTTTGAAATGGCCACTGGGTCACCACAGACAACCTGGGTCTTCAGAAGATGTCACTGAACATCCCTGATAACCACAAAGAGTACTAGTGGACATCTTGCATAATGTCTTTATTTTCAAGGGCTCAGTTCTAAAAATCTGTGAGGCAATAGATATGTGATCTAAAGCATGAGCAACCTGTAGCCAGTCCACAGTTCACCATGGCAGGGTGGGGTGGGGGGGAGAGTGGGGTCACCTTCCCCTCTAGTTTGGGTTTGGTCATAGACATCATAAGTCCTCATTTGAATGACATACAGAAAACAAGTTTTGTCCCAGAGCCAAGCATAAGTGAAAAGTGGGTGTGCAGAACAGAAGTGTCTCACCTGCACCCTAAACAGCTAGCCACTGTGATGAGTGCTTCCGGCACAAATCAAGCCACAGAAGCTCCAGGATCTGGTTTTGCTTTAGAACAGGACTAAACATAACACTTGAATTTGACTTCTCAGATGTCTGCCAGCTGTCTGGTTTAGGTTTCTGCTACTTTTCACAAGTACACCAAAACATGTACTTCTTTTAGTTGAAAAACAAAACAAAACAAAACAACAAACAAACAAACAAACACAAAAGCAGTCAATCTAGTTCTCCTGCTCTTGTGTGAATTCAGAAAAGCACCTTGTGGGTGGCCTGGGGATGCAGGCTCCATGTTCTATGGGCTCTGCCTCACAGCCTCCTTACCTTGGTCCTGGATGTTTTCTTCCAAGATCGTTTTGCTGTCACTCAGCACCCTCTCTGAAGCAGCATGTATTAGCTTATGGTGGGTCACATTCTTGGGGTCTTCTAAGCTCCCATGAGCACCCTGGGGGAAGAATTAAGCCACGAATCTCTAAATCGGAAGTAAACTATGATAGGAGTAACACAGAGCCTGACATCTCAAGCCACACATGGAATTACTAAGGTTTGTCTCTGTTGTCTCTCTGTCATGTGTATATGTATAGTGTATATGCTGACTGCCCTCCTCCTCACCGCCCTAGTGCTGGGTGACAGACATGCTGGTGGCACTCGCTTTCTTTTCACACAGGTACTGGGGACCCAAGCCCAAGTTATCATTCTGTATAGGAGACACTTTACCAACCGAGGCATCTCCCAGCCCATGGAATTACTGCATTTTCATACTAGTCAAGACATTAAAGCATAAATGACAGTAAGGAATCCCCATACATGATTTTAAAAAAACCAAAAAAACAAAAAAAAAAAAAAAACAGAAAAACGGAGTAAAATGCCAGCAAGCACTGATCCCTCCACACTTTCAAGCTAATAACCAACCCACAGTAGACTCCCAAGATGGCTAAGAGCTTGGGGAAAGGTCCTACTGATACGCACTTGCAACCCAAATCACTTTAGTCTAGAAAGATCTGGAAAGTGATTTTTAGGTGAATATATGCCTGTGTTCTCCTGAGGATGTAAAGATCTAGCTGCCTTATGCATTTGCTTTTCCTTCTTCAGCAGACACACAAAAGGCAGAAGAACTGAACAGAGAGAAGACTGCTTTCCAGGAGCAAGGTGGCCACACCTGCCCAGTGAATACCACAAAGTCCTCAACAGAGCACAGCACACAATAGGCCTCAGCTTAGTCTTGGGCCCTAGCAATACCCTACTCCAGATGCAGCCTACAGGAGATCAGGGGGCACACGGCTGTGTTTGTGTCCCCAGGGCCCTAGAACCTAGTGACAGCATCTGGCAGAGGAGGTAGAAAGCAAACTATCTGTGCTACGGAGGAAGACAGCACCTCTGAAAGGACCCAGCAGGTGATCCTGCAGGCACCGACCGCATGACAAGGGACTTCACATACTGAGTGGAGGCTTGTACAATCTCTTCAATCTTCCACCACAGACAGAGGCCTGGCAATCGTAGCTTATGATCTCAGCCAGGCTCCAGCACTCATTCAGAATGCAAACGCATCATCTGCAATGACAGAGTCCTGCCTGCCTCTGGGCCACACCTATCTTCTATCTGATTGCCAAGAAGACAAAGACCACGAACACACTGCTGGCACCACATGGCACAAATGGGGGATCACTGTGCCTGTGGTTTGTCACCAGGTAAACTCGAGTTTGTACAAGTTTCCACGAGTCCACCACTGCCCAGCATCAGACAACTTTCCCAGGCCCAATACCAAGTCAGCTGCAGCCCCTCCCCAAACTCAGAACAAGGCCAAGGGCTATAAGTATTTCTTGCTGCAATGGGTCCCTGGTGTTAGATTAAGAATGGAAGAAGTTCAGGAAATCCAGTGAAAGAACTCACTAGTGCTTTCTAAAACCTGAAAGGGACTGACACACAGGTTTGGAAGAGAAAGCTTTGGCCCGTCCCAGAGTGGGCCACTTTGGACACAGGGTTCTTCAGGCCTTCCTGGATGTTCTGGAAGGTATCTTGTGTACCATGATACACACACTCAACAAAGGGCCTCTGTATATATGGCTGCTAACCAGAGGAGAAGAAAAAACAGAAGCATGCATTTCCCTCTAGACCCTGGAATTTTAGAGTTCCAGAATCTTGCATCAGTCTCAGATTGAAACCAGTTTTGAAAAGTGGACCATGGCACTCAGACAAAGCTGTTAAGACTAAGGACTTGTAAGATAAATCTACCCTACAGCAACCACCTTACTCAACACTGTGATGAAGCACACAACCTCAACTTTCCTTGAACCTGAAATGACTCTTTAGTAATGTTTAATTAAGAAATACCTATGGCATCAATAAGGCACACTGCTGGGTGTCTATCAGGGCTTTCCACAGAGAATTAAATGAGGGGGAAGAAAACCAAGCCTGAATGTGGTAGCCCCATCGAATGGGCTGCTGGAGTTCCAGACTGAATACCCATAAGTCAGTCAACTGAGCACCAGCACTGCCCTTTCTGCTTCCTGATTCAAAGATATGTGAGCAAGCAGCCTCAGGCTCCCCCTGGCAGAGCCACTTGCCACCATACCCCATCACCAGAAAGAACTGTATCGCTCCAAACCATGAACTAAAATAAACATCCCTTCATTTGCTTTGATGTGGTACCAGGTCATAACAACCAAAACAGTAGAACACCCATTCTGCTTCAAAAACTACTAAGTGGGATGCTTTGAAATTCTAAAATCCCTGGTTAATTCTAGCAGATTTGTCAAGTTCAGAATACAGTCTGAAACACAATTAAAAACTAGTAACTGTATTCTGAAGCCTGTCAGCAGCACACCAGGAACAAGACATGACACAGGTCGACACACTACACACCACCACAACCCTATCTTCATGTGCACATATCCAAGAGGTGTCTGTCATTAGCTTCTGCTCATATCTAGTACTGGACATCATGGAAAGATAACAGGGCATGGGGGCTGGAGAGATGGCTCAGTGGTTAAGAGCACTGACTGCTCTTTCAGAGGTCCTGAGTTCAATTCCCAGCAACCACATGGTGGCTAACAACCATCTATAATGGGATCTGATGCCCTCTTCTGGTGTCTGAAGACAACAACAGTGTACTCATATACATTAAATGAATAAATAAATCTTTAAAAGAAAAAAAAAGATAACAGGGGCTAACTCTTCACAGGACCTGGGACGGTTTAGGCTTTGGAGGAGAAGTCATGTGCTTCATCCAGATGCTACACTACAGAAAAGTTCCTCCACACCACAGCTCCATCACCCCAGACTTCCACTAACCCCCTTTAGAAAAGAGGACTTACTGTGCCCCCTTCCTAGATACTGGCAGTGGAAGCTGGGCAATACCATGGTGAAGTCACTTTGGGTAAAACAAAAAGGGGAAGGCAAAAAACAAATCTATTTCCTTAAGAATTTAAATAAAAAGCCTCTCCTTGATACAGCTGTAAATTCCCAGGAGTGTTGTGGGAGAAAAATTTTTAAAAAACTCTACCATACCCCTCTGGAAGAGAGGAAAAAAGGAAAAATAATAGTGACAACAAGCCCAGTAACCAGGGTGCACAGGACAGTAAAGAGCATGGAAGTCAGGCCAGGATAACAGTATCTTGTGCATGAGAGGTTTACAGTCAGGTACAACGAGGAGATCATCTTTTCTAATAAATGCACTGTGACTCCTCGAGCCGATGGGACCCGGTGGTGGGTCAGTTCTCATGCCTCTGCTCTCCAGCCCTGTGATCTAGAATGCTGTGAAATTCTCCTGCTGCTTCAGCCCTCAGCCCTGGAAAATGTGGAGTAGAATAGTCTCAATTTAAACAAGAATAATGACAAAAATGGTCAAATAAGATACAACTCCAATATCAACTGGAATGTGAAATATCACAAATAATTAGCATCATATAAAAACCTGCTGCCTAGGCCTAAGCATACGGCCCCTAAGATTTATTAGTAAGCATCTGTGAATCATCTCCCCACTCCCTTCATAGAGCACTGCCATGCTCATTATCATATCCACACCACGAGTGAGTTAGGCAAGAGATCACAGCGGTGACGGTGACATCCCATGCTCATGTGGTTTGAGGCTGACAACACCTTTCATTCCTTCCATCCTTACACCGACTTTGAAGTGACTCCAAGCTCAGCCCCGAGGAACTGACCTAGCAGATGACACAGCATAGTACTAGGCCAACATGGATGCTAGGGAACAGTCTAGATGCCCAAGGAGGCCCCAGTCTTTAAGCTTCTGCTGAGCCTCTGGGTCTTGCTATGGAGAAAATCCACAGGCTCAACACAAGCTTAAAGGTTGGGGACTCCTTGGGCAGTCTAAAATACATTTTGTCCTTGAGCATGTGAGCCTCACTGAGGTGAACCACAGACACTGAGACCCATGGTTACTCAACATCTAATGCACTGCAGAAGAGGGGCTTGAAACAGATCTCTTGGAGCCTGCCTGACATTACACACTGACTACACAAAGGCACACAGATGATAAACTACCCTTTGCAAGCAGCTGCTATAGTAACTTGAAGACTGCCTTTAGAGGAAACACAATGCTGAACTTTAAAACAACCTACTGCTGTAGATCCCTAACTTTCCCAAGAGTCCCCTCTAAAAAGCTATCTGGCACTAATCTTGTCTGGCATGGTGCTTCCATAGGCTACCAGTGTCTAACAGGCATCTGTTTCATCTTCAACTTAAAGCCAGGGAGCACTTAAAGCCAGGAAGGCTTCAAGAGCTAATCCCAAGACTTAACTAAAACTAAAAGGCTAACTATAGTACAATGTTCACTGAATGTAAGTAAACTTAACAAATGCCACTTGCTGGCAGGAGACAGTCGTCCTGGACCTTCCCACTCAATCAACTGTTGCCCCAATAGAAAGTAGAAGCCAAGGAACTTGTCCCACAGTGACACTATTTTAAGTGACTACAGCTAAGTGTCAAGTCCCGGCCATGGGCTCCTAGCAGCTGGCTCTTCAGGCAAGGAGCCAGTCTTCTTATAATGGGATCTAGTTACTTCCAGCTTCTGGAGGTAACTAAAAGCTCATCCCAACAGCAGGGAAGCCCCAAGGCTGGAAAACCAGGAGCCCTTGCCTTTGCCTCTCCCAGTCTCTGTTCACTCTCGCCTTCACCTCCCTAGCACGTTGCAGAAATTAAATAAAGCTCGCTCAACAGCCGGGCCAGATGCTCTTCTCTGAGCACTAGGTTTGTGATTGGAGGAGCGGAAGGCGCTGCCCAGGCCCGGAGGAGCGAAGGCTGGGAGCAGCGGGCTGCACGGCAGGGACTGGGGACCGGTCCAGGAAGAAGCGAAAATCTGGCGTCTAGGTAGAGATAGGAGTGTCGGGGCAAACAGAAGGCTGGGGACTGGGGCGGAGTCTGGGACATAAGTCTAGGTTTCTGGTTTTCAGAACGGAGGCAGAGGTGGAACTGGGTCGTAAGGAGCTCGGCCTTACATGTTTGAGGCAACTCTCCTTGAGCTTCTCCACCGATGTGTCCTCGGTCGCCTCCTCCAGCCACTCGGCGCCGTCGGCTGCGCAGATGTGCAGCCGAAGCACCTTGCCCGCGAAGATCTTCTCCTCCTGCACGAACATCGCGCCGCCGCCCCGGCCTGCACCCGCCGCCGGAACCCGTGAAGGTCACTGAGGCTGGCGGGAGGACCAGGGGCGGGGCCGGGCCGCCGTGCGCTCCTTCGCTGGCCGCCGCCGCCCCGCCCCGGCTCCTGTCAGCTCGGCCGCCCGTCAGTGAAGGGGCAGGAGTTGTACCCTTGCTGCCACTGCCCGCGTCGCCGTAGCCGCCCGGAGCGCGCTGTCGCAGCCGCGCCGGAAGTGCGTAATGAGCGCCCGTAGGTATGCCGGGAAATGTGGTTTTTTTGGTAGGTGTTCTGCTGTTGCCCCCCACACCCCCCGCCCGTGCCGCGCCGGAAATAGGTAAAGTGCACCAAGGTACGCCGGGAGTTGTCGTTCCCAGGCAGGCTCACGGCCCCCTTACCAAAAATTAATGTGTGAGTTGAGTCAGATGCATACCGGGAGTTGTAGTTCTCCATATACCTCGTTCCTTCAGCACCTCCCAGCCTTGTTACCTGATTTGCTGGTCTGTTGGAATTGAAAAGGGCTCCGGAGTCAAGTACACAAGATAAGACGTCTGGGTTAGGGCACTAGAAATGTGTCACAGTTGTAAGTGCCATGCACAAAAGCCTTGGGTTTGCTCCTCCGCACAGGTTTATAATCCTAACGTTTAGGCAGAACCAGAAGTTCAAACAGGTCATTCTTGACTACATAATGAGTTCAGGACCACTCTGGAATACAAGCCTGCATAAAACACATACAAATGCGCGTGCGTGCACACACATACACACACACACACACACGCGCGCACACACACACACACACACTCACACACACGGGAGGGGGGTGCTCTGGCTTGGTGGTTGGGATTGCTTTCTACTCTTGCTGAGGATCCTGTGTTTCTCAGAACCCACAATGATGGTTCAGAATCATCTTGAAGATCAGACACACTGTTGATACATATATGTAAGCAAAATACTTACAAAATAAATCTTTTTAAATTATAAAAACAAATAATAAATAAATAATATAATAATTATTAGTGATCCAGGAATGGTGGTGTGGAGGTAGGAGGAACAGTTCAAGTTCATAGTTATCTTTGATAAGATCCATGAGATCTTGCCACAGATCTGTGTCTTGGCAGATGGTACAGAACTAAGCAATAAGGGTTGTGAGGAGTGGGTCTGAGGCCCCTCCAGCTGGTCTTCAAGTCCCCCAGGCCTCTCCCCAACAAACCCCTTCCTCTTTGTCCAAAGCCTAGGCTACTAAGCCCATTCTTCAGAGGCCTTATGTCCTCTTTCTCTTGGAAGCCTGTCATGGTGCCCCCTAGGGCATAATAAGAATGTTTGCAAGTATTTCCACATAGCCCATTCAGCATCCTACCACTGGATATGCTGAAAGAAGTACCCAGAGGGACACGGGACAAGTCCCTTCCATATGCTTGATCTGGCTCTCCAGGATTCCCAGGAGTGGAGAAGTGAGCAGAAGGAATTGTGGAGACAGGGATCTTTGCAATGTGTGTATGAGGTCCCTTTGGAGCTGGAGACAACAGATCCTCTCCTCCAAAACCTCTAGGCTTCTATGTGAACACAGAGATACCCCTCAGAGCACTGTGAGGAAGGATGGGCTGCCCAGCCTCCCAGGTCAGCCTTACTACAGAAGCTCGGCAGGCACAGTTCTGTGGGTGCTCATGCAGTATTCAAGGGAGAATGCATCTCCGTCTACTCACCAGCTGGGCTAAGGCATGGAGCTCGCATGGAGACTCAGCTTCTGCCCATCTGGTGCGATTCTGTACCTTGTCCAGTCTCAGTCCCTGCTTCAGAGAACATGCTGTCCCCTCCCTGCCTGCCTATAGGAAGGCGCGTGCTCGTAAAGTACCTGCTGTTTATGCTGGGGATGCAACAGGGGAGGGTTGACTGAAGTTCCTTGGCTGGCAGATCCTGTTTTCCTACGATGGGGCGACCAGACAAGGCTCTGAAGACTCTTCATTAAAGCAACAGCAATTAGTTTTAGCCACCCCAGAGGAAAAAAAAGAAATGTACAGAGTGGTCCCTGGGAGCTCTCTCAGAATCTCCACTGGCCAAAAGGACTGGGCAAAAGTCCCAAGGTCATACGACACAGGGCCCACCTAGGCAAACACAGTACTGCGTTCACACTGGATCCCCTAGTCCAGACCCTACCTCACAGAGCTTGACAAGTAAGATCCAAGCAACCTATAGCTTGTGACACTACTTACACCCTTAGGGTCACCTTCCTATCTATATGGTTTTCAAGAACAGAACAAGTCAGATGCTCCCAGAGCCAGTCAGCTCTCCATCTCAGTTGGTCTGAGTATGACAGGTCCAGGGCCCATCTAGGAACCAGAGAGCCAGTCTTGGCAGATCTGTGGCAAGATGGTTGCCACACCAGGTACTGGTTCCACTCCAGCACCAAGAGTTCACAGGAGGAGGTGGCTGACAGGAACTTGGCCCTCCTTTCCATGGCCTCCCACCCTCTGCCCTGGCAAGCACCCTGGGGAAACATGCCCTGTGTAGTATCATGTACATGTTATGTTGTAATGTAGTACATGTTATGTTGGCATTAGCTATGGTAGACAAGGTGGGAAGGCTCTCCCTGCAAAAAGGGCATCGACTCTGATACAAATGCTTCTGCTAGTCATGAACAGGACAGAGTCCCCACGCTGCAAATTTTACAAAAAAAAGGGGATACTGCAATACCTGGAGCAGGCCACTAGAAGGCGCGAATAAGCCGCTGTCAGCTCAGAGCAGGTATTTGTGAGTTGGCTGGTTGTATGGAATGAGTGTGCATACTGTGTAAGCATGTATATGGATGTACATATGTTTGTGTACAGATGTATATGAATGCATTTATATGGGAGTATGCTGGTGTGTGTTTGTGTCTGTAGGAATACCAGTATGTATGGTACTGGTAGGTGGTGCACATAAATGCATGAGCAGGTGTGCAGGTGAGCAAGTGAGCAGGTGAGCAGGTGAGCAGGTGTGCAGGTGTGCAGGTGTGCAGGTGTGCAGGTGTGGGTTCGACCTGGAACCCCAAGACTTGGCATGGCTACTTCTAATCAGCAGATACTCTGCAGGGCTCAGAGTTAGAGCTGTCTGGAAACAGTGCCAACCTGCAGAATGGGATGTGTAGAGCACTGAGGAGCAGCACCACCAGAGGAGGGTGCTGGGAATGGGCCATGAAGAATAACTGTGTTTTCCAGGCAGCAAGTGAAGGAAATAGAAGGGCATGCTTCCAGGCTCCCCTGTGGTGCGCTGAGGGGATCCAGTTTGAGAAGTGTATCTCTGGTCCAACACTTTACAATAGGAGAGAGGGGAGACAAAGCCAGTACCAGGTCTTCTGATTCAGCTTCTAAAGAGTCCCTATCCCCACCCCCACCCCAAGGCCTTCCTGAGCTGCCTAAACACCGGCCACCATGGCTGACCACGGTTAGAGTGTCCTTGGATAGCTACAGCTCCACAAAGGAGCCTGTGGCTCGAAACAACAGGAATGCTTTCCTCACCTGTGCTGGGGGTTAGTGATCAACATCAAGTTCCCAGTGGGACTGGCCATCCCAGGCCCCTCCCAGCGGCTCTCTCAGCCCTGGATGGCCTTAACCTTGGCTCAAATAGCTGGACTATTCCCTGCTGAGTCTTCGTGTTCTCTCCTCTTTCTTTCTTGGTGTTTGTTTGGTTGGTTGGTTGGTTTGGGGTTTTTTTTTGTTGTTGTTTTTTGTTTGTTTGTTTGTTTGTTTGTTTTTCGAAACAGGGTTTCTCTGTGTAGCCCTGGCTGTCCTGGAACTCACTTTGTAGACCAGGCTAGCCTTGAACTCAGAAATCTGCCCGTCTCTGCCTCCCAAGTGCTGGGATTAAAGGCATGTGCCACCACTGCCCGGCGTGTTCTCTCCTCTTATAAGGAAACCCATTGTTGAATTAGTACCACCCAAATTCTAGAGCAAGCTCATCTGAGATCTTAAACCAAAGGACCTAAAGACCCCCTCCTTCAAAGCCATATTCTCGGGTTCCAGGTGGGCATGAGTTTGGGGACCTTCAAGTTGCAGCACTAGTGGATGCAGCACTAGCGGAGAGGCGGTGGGCACTTACTAGCACAGGACTGTGTTGCTGTCCCCTATCCTGCCTATGCTATCCCATTCTGCACACACATCCCCCGCCCCCCACCCTTCCAGTGACATTTGGGCTCAATTTTGACCTCTCAGCTCCCCGGGAGGTCAGCCCCAAGGATCCAGTGCCCAAGGTGGACAGAAATGAGGCAGAAAGAACCTCCCTCCCCCCAAGCCACAGCATCAGGAGTTGTGAAATGTGAGTGATCCCCAAGGTTAATTAATTATTACATTAAAATGCACCCGTTAAGGGGCCGCAAACAGGAAGTATTAATCACCATCTCCTCAGACTGACAGGCACATTTCCCTAAGTTCTGCTTGCTGCTGACTTAACCAAATGTTAATCTCCCCGCGGCTGCCATTTCCCATGAAGTCACAGCTCATGAATATTCCGACATCTCAATTTGCTTTTTATAAGGACAGACTTATTATTTCATTTTTAAGTTTACTGTCATGAATAGTAATTTGCCAGCTCCCAAAATAATGAGATAGCAGCCATCAGTCCAGTCATCTGGGAGCTGGGCCCTCAACTGTGCAGCAGGGCTGTTTCTTCCTCAAGGGACCAAGGGGACAGCAGGACATCTTGCCACTCTGTCAGCTTACGGGAATATCAGTTGTAGAACCAAAAGCAGGCTACCCATGCCCCAGCACTGGGATACTGTCCACTCTTAGGCTCCTGTGACTGGAGTGAAAGGATGGGAAGCTTGGTCCAGACCAGCACAGACCCCGAATTCAAGTCCTAGCTGTGGTGTAGGCTAGACCTGTGTAACCTTAACCTCCACAAGATTTTCTGTCTGGAAGTATGAACTAGGACTGGACACCTAGCTGGACTTTCTGCATCTCCTCTGTGTCTCTGAAACAAAAAGTCAAAACCCAGGGGTCTGGCCTGATGTCAACCTTCCATTTTGCGCTAGTAGAAATGTTGGTGTGAGCCTCCTGCAGCCTTTCTGGGAGCAGCTTCCTGGGGCTATTTCTACTGTTTAAGGCAATTTTAGGCTGGCCCAAGTGCCCAACAAACCATAGCAATTCACTAAACTCACAGTAAGTGAAAAATCAGATTTCATGACGGCCTTCCCTGATTGTTCTTGTAGGAAGGGACATATTCCAAAATGCCTCCTTTGAAAAGGAGCCCACCCCTTCTGGCACTACCTTCATGGGGCCGCTGCTTCATCCCAGCCTGAACGAAGAAAACCTCTTTTCCCAACCTTCAAAGGTTCCATTTGCTACCAGATGCTCACCCTCTGCAACCAGACTGCCATCTCTCACCTTGCCCAGTGACTCACTTAGGGCAATATCTATAATTGAGCCAATAGGCTCAGATTTAGGCCCCTCCCCCTCCCAGACTCCACCTTCACAGGCCTCTGGGACTCCATGTAACCTGCCCACTTCAGGTCCTCCTGGGTCTTCTCTTTCCCCAGTGTGCCTATGTGCCAGCGGGTGGTCACCATATTTGTCCTTAGCTGTTTAGAGAGCATAGATGAAGAACGGGATTTACCATGGAGGTAAAAAGCTTGCCTAGTGGGCTGGAGAGAATGTGCAGCTGTTAAGAACCCTGACCAGTTAAGAGCACTTCCAGGGGGACCCAGCAGCCACAGGGAAGCTCACAACTGTCTGTAACTCCAAGATCTGACACCTTCACACAGACACACATGCAAGCAAAATAAAATGCACGAAATAAAAATGAAAATAAAAGCTTGCCTAGCAAGCTCAAAATGTTGAGTTTTGTCCTCAAGTTGAAAAAGGAAAGACTATAGGAGAGGCCACGACATAGACCAACCCTGCACATGAAGGGGTCTAAGAGAACAGCTACTTGTGGTATATGTCAGGACAATAGCACAGAGGTTATATGAAAAGACAAGATTCCTTCCTGGGCATGCTGACAGGTCTGTAATCCCAACACTTGGGGGTCAGAAACAGAAAGATTGCTGTGATTTCCAGGAAGTTAGAGACATGAGGATTACTGCAATTTCCTGGCCAGCCTAGCCCATATAGTAAATTACAGGCCAGCAAAAGCTACATAGTAAGACCCTGTCTCAAAAAGAAAGACGCGGAGAAGGAAAAAAGGAGGGGGCAGGCATTGGGTACCCTGTGGACCCACGGTGCCCCTCTACTGGTAATCAGAGTATGGTCCACCAGGCTTGAGGCACCAAGGATCTGGTCAACCTCAGGGACACCAAAACAGTAGGCAGTTCCGTCTGTGCACTCCCCATGGAAATTATTGGATTGGGATCAAAGTTTTACTGTAACCAGTGTCTTTAACCATCCTGGAACCATGTTCCTGGGCTCTGATTGACTGGGGCCTGCAGAGGCTTGGTTTACTGGAAGGCTGCATGCTCTTCACTGGAATGTGTGGGACATGTGGTGGTTTGACCCAGTACCATTCCAGTGGAATGGTGATCCTTACTGGGAGAGGATCCTTCCTGGGGTGAGGCCATTGCACATGCAGTTGTCTTTAGCATCCTAACTCTTGAGACTAGTAGTGGACACTAACCTTCAGTAGCACAGCCTTGGTCTCCCTTTGACAGGATGATAAGCTCTCTTAGGGGGATCCCACCACCCCAGGTAGAAAGTCTTGGGCCAGGTGTTGTACACAGCAAAGAACAGAAGCCAGACTTTCCCCACTTCCAGTCCCAGCCTCGCCTGGACCTTCCTCTCCTGACCAGGCTCTGAAAAACAGATTCCCAGGAAACTCCTGAGACCATGGAGAGAACCAAGAAGTCCAAAGATGAGGAACAACCTTCTCCGGGACACTAGTACAGCAGAAGATGAGAGCCAGGCTTCTGGAGCCCCACTGGGGACTATCTGTGGGCCACCAGCATATTCTGTCCCTCTACTTAGATGTGCATAGCCCCAGGAGGTTCATCCTGTCTCCTTCATCAACAGAACCTTGTGAATACCTATTTGTAGGGACAAAGTCCTGCAGAATCCTGGAAAGTGTCACCAAACATTTGCCCTGCTTTTGTCACTGACAAGAACAGGCAGAGCTCAGAGGGAGCTAGACCTCCATGTCCCAGGCAGGTTCCCCAGACTCCTTTCAGATCCATCCTCACTCCCTCACACCTTCACACCCTTTTTGTTTGTTTGTTTGGTTGGTTGGTTTGGTTTGGTTTGGGTTTTTGAGACAAAGCTTCTCTTTATATCTTGGAACTGACTCTGTAGACCAGGCTGGCCTTGAACTCACAGAGATTTGCCTGTCTCTGCCTCCTGAGTGCTGGAATTAAAGGCGTGCGCCACCACTGTCCAGCCACATGTTCTCTCTCTCTTTTTTTAAAAAAGATTTATGGGGCTGGAGAGATGGCTCAGTGGTTAAGAGCACCGACTGCTCTTCCAAAGGTCCTGAGTTCAAATCCCAGCAGCCACATGGTGGCTCACAACCATCTGTAAAGGGACCTGATGTCCTCTTCTGGTGTGTCTGAAGACAGCAGCAGTGTACTCATATACATTAAATAAATAAATCTTTTTTTTTTAATCATTTATTTATTATATGTAAGTACACTGTAGCTGTCTTCAGACACTCCAGAAGAGGGCATCAGATTTCGTTACGAATGGTTGTGAGCCACCATGTGGTTGCTGGGAATTGAACTCAGGACCTCTAGAAGAGCAGTCAGAGCTCTTAACTGCTGAGCCATCTCTCCAGCCCCCGGATGACCTCTTTTTAAAAAAGACTTATTTATTTTTTTTGTATTTTAATCTATGAGTATTTTGCTTGTGTACATGAATGTGAGTGAGTGTGTGTGTATGTGTGTGTGTGTGTGTGTGTGTGTGTGTGCATGTGTGCACATCTGCTATGTGTGTGACTGGTCCCCATGGAGGCCAGAGAATGGTATCCTGGAACTGTAGTTAAGGGTATTTTCAAGCAGCCATGTGGGTGCTGGTAATTGAACCTGGGGTCTTCTGAAAGAGCAGCAATGGCTCCTATCTGATGATTCATCTCTCCTGCCCATCAGCTGCCTTTCTCGCTGCTCTCAGGCAGGGCTGCATGTTGATGGACTGATCCAGGTGGCTCAAAACCATCTGTAAAGGGACCTGATGTCCTCTTCTGGTGAGGCAATTGTCACTCTTAGCGACACATAAAGGAAAATGATGATCATGGCCTCCACAGCATTGTCTTACTCCTGTTAGGTGAGCCAGGGCACAGGGGCCACTGTCTGTGGTATGGGCTATGGCTTCTAGTTCAGCACTAATGCATAGGAAGAAGTTCAGTAGCTGGTATTCCGCGCCCGGATGCAGGAAGAACCCAGCGCCACTTCTGGGAACACAAGACATTTAAGTGACTTCCTTGATGAATATTTCATGATTTACATTAATGGCTTTCTGGTGTTTTTCATAACAAAACTCTCCACATTATGTTGGGTTAAACGTGGTTATTCCGGCTCTCTCTCTCTCTCTGTCTCTCTCTCTCTCCCTCTTTTCCTCCCTCCCTCCCTCTCTCCCTCCCTCCCTCCCTCCCTCCCAGAGCGAGGTACAGGGTCCCTCAGCCCTCTATTAGACTCCCCTTCTGTGAGGAGTTACATCACAGCTGTGACATAAGATGGGGACTGTTGGAGCAGCTTGTGCCCCATAGATGGCCAGGGCTATGCCTTGAGCCATTTTACAAAGTAGCCTGGGGTCTGAGGCTGGAGAAGCCCAGCCAGGACCTCGTTCATATGTCCCAGCCTGTGAACTGTGTGGCTTATCCAAACTCAAACTCTAACCCAGAAGTTACCACTCTCCCAGGAATCTGCTCTGCTTCAGTAGAACCTGCATCCAGGGTCACTGCTTCCTTGACTTGATGTCCCATCCTGTCCCAGAACGCTACACACCATATCTAGTGTTTGTCTTAGTTCCACTCGGCTGTGACAGCATCTCAAAAATTCTCTCCTTTGGAGGCCTTGATGGCCTAGAGTCTCCCTTTGGCTGGGTTCTACCTTTCATGACCGTGGTGTTGACCTGTAGAGGCCCCCCTCATCCCACCTGCCAGTGCAGATTGTCAGCCTTGATCACCTGACAGAGCCTGTGCTAGGCTACACTGCAATAAGCTACCATCCCATTCCTGCCCCTAGGAAAATAAGTCACTTGCCCCTGTCATGTGAAGAGTGGGCAATCAAGCACCTAAGTGACTTGGAATTTTCTTCTGTGTGAGAGATTTGTCACTGGTCACCTGCCTACCTCCTCACTCACTTCATTTAGCATAGACCCAAGAGCAAAAGCACTCCAGCTCTAACCCCGGGCTTCTGTTAGCTTGGCTGTTGGCCTTTCTGGTGGGTTCCTGTGCCCTTTGATATAGACATAGCTGTTTTCACTCTTGAGGATTTCTAAATACGTAATTTTGTAAGTTTTAAGTCAACTATATAGTGCATTGCGTGCGCATACACACAAACACACACACACACTAGTATTTGGGGTTCATCTATGTTGTAGTAGGCATTGCAACACTTTCCTTCACAAGGCTGACAATCCCCAGGAATTTCCCAGAGCTATAAGATATATGTATTTAGCCTTTGTCCCTGGTTCCAGACACAAGTTCCACAAATGCTAGAAATGCCACAGAGGTAAGAATAGATTCGGGAGTCTTATGGAGGTGGTGAGAGTTCGGGGAGCCTCCATATCTTCAGAATGAGTGTTTTAGGAAGAACACAGAATAGAGATGGTATTGCCACCACCTGATGTCAGGGAAAGGTAGGGCTGGAGGCTGAGCTCGAGGGCGGTACCTCTGAGATGGTACCTTTGTGAAGCTTCTCAATTGGGTTGATCGTCTTCAAACTTAAGTGCGATGATGCTGGAATTAGGCCCTCCCTCAGATTACTCAAGAGCTCCCATTTCCATTCTCTGTCCTGTGCATCGTCACCCAGTATCTCACTGAACTGGATCATAGAAAACAATGAGCTAGTGACTAGTCGAGTAGTGTCCTGACTAGTATTGTCCTAAATCCCACAAATCATCTTAGCAAGTTAGCCAACCTGATTAAGTGGTGTGGTATGCAGCAAGTCACACAAGAGTTTACAGGAGGAAACAGCAGGATAGCTCAGCAGGTAAAGAGGTCTGCCACTCTAGTTCAATAGCCAGGACCCTTATAGTGAAAGGAGATAAGCAATTCCCACAAGTTGTCCACTGAAGTCCACATGTGTACCATGACATGGCAAAAACATATCCACGCATACTTCTTATCAGGACATCAGGTGAGCAAAGCCCGGCAAAAAGGGCATGTGGGCACAAGGGCATAGGAAGGTCCCTTCTCAATGACCCTACCTGAAGGTGCACAGGAAGGGTCAGGAGTGGCTGGGTGCCTAGGTGAGAATCTGCCAAAGCCCCCACCTTTGCCCCTGGATAAGGTTCCTCCCTTTCTTCCACCAAGAGGCTCTAGGAAGCTGCAAGTGACCCAGGGCAGCCAGCACTCAGACGCTGGAAGGAGAGCACAGAATAGCCACTGTCTAAGACTCCAAGTCTGAGTTGAGCTTCAGGGTTAGATGGAGCCTTGGGCTTCTCATTAGCGAGTCTCAGAGGGCCTGAGCTATGGAGGTTGGCAGGGACCTGCCTGCTCTAACCAAGAGGCCACATGGGCATACTGTCTCTTCCCCTGGGATACTTAGATAGCTTATCGTCTAGAAATGTTCCTGCTAGGACAGAGGTTGGGCCTCCCACAGGTGCACTCAGGGAGCCAGCACCTACCTGGTATCCAAACTGCACTGTCCTGGGCTGAAAGCCCTGCTGGAGACAAGGTGTCACCATTCTTACCATCCCTATAGTCTTTGTGCTGAGGTTCACATGACAGAAGGCACTGGGAGGGAGGGTTTCCATCTTTAAGTGACTACACATGCCTCCTACACCCTGGGTGTCCTTCAAAAGCTCATGGGGCAACTGTAAGCTGGGCACTGCCCATACAGCCCAGCACCCAGGTTCCCACAGTGATCACAGCAGACATCTGCCTGGTCCCTGTGAGGCAAACTCTAGCCTGGGCAGTAGAAATGTGGTTCTCTGGTATGGCCATACTCTCATGGGAAACAGGCAGATACAGGGAGGGACTGTCTGCTTGAGTTGTTCCAGATATTAATTCCTTCCCCAACCCCAGCCACTTTATCCTTCCAGCAAAACCAGAAGTTTTGATAGACTGATCCTGCCCAGTTGGCTTTCCTGGTATCAAATGGGATGGCCTACACCTAGTGGCCAAGCAGGTACCAGCAGCTCCTTGAACAGGCCGGGACACAAGTGCTGTATTCATGTTTTCTGTTGAGGAGGTGGCAGGGACTCTGTGTTCTCCTGGTGCTTAGCCAGACAGCATTCCCACCCCTCCCCAACTCCAGTGTTGAGTCTTGGGCATTGCTCATCCCCCAGATACACATAGCTTACAGTCCAACCCCCAGAGACACCCTGGATTTGAAAGGAGGTTTTCTAGGTAAGGGATCTACAGGCTTAAATGAGATCAGAAATCCCATGTAGTAGAGTCAGGCCACCAATGACTCCTGGTCTAGGTAGTGGAAATAGGGACATGAGCATCTTCCATCCCCACAGGTTGTCATGGAGACACTTAGCACTGAACTCTTGACATTGAGCATAGATGAGATGCATGAGTTCTCTGGATTCCCTTTACTTCAAGTGCTCAGGCCACAGAGCTGATGAGTCACCCTGATGGTCCTCCCAGCTCCTCTTCCAGTGTCTTCCATCTGACTCTCCCATTGCACCATCCTTTCCCATTCTCCTACCGTACCCTGACCTGCCTCCCATGGGGCCCCCTTATGTACACTCCGCTTAATGAGGACTTCTACAGAGGCCAAGCCTCCACCATGACCTGGGGGAAACATGCCCAGTGTGTCCTTCAGGTTTATGTCCACAGACTGAGGAAATGAGGCTAGAATATGGATGTGGACATTGTACTCTTGAGCTGGAAGCTATGTTTTAGCCATGGGGCAGGGCTTGTCTGGATTATCAGGTCTAGGGCAGCAGAGTCACAGCTAGCATAATTCTTGACAGCTGCCCACTATGGAGTCAGCGCCCTTGCCTTCTGTTCAAGGATGGCGAGGAGTGCAACCCAAAGTGAGCAGACTTTGTCACTCAAGAGGCCACCTAGGACAGGACATATGTCACGGCCCCGGGACCTCATGACTAGCGGGATTTCAGAAGTCACAAAGCCTTAGCACCAATACACAGTATTCTAACCTTTGACAATCAGTTGACTCCACATCATGCTCCATTGAAGCCAGGAGACCCTTGGAATTCTTCTGAACCCCAAGCCCAGCCATGTGTCTGTGTGTTGAGGACAACCTACCTCCCATTTGTCAGATGCCCCACCCAAGGGCAAATACATTGGAAGTCCCTAGGCAGCAATGACCCCCAACATGACTTCTCTGGGGTACAGTCGTGTCAGAGCTGAGTGGTACCAACCAGCTTCTGTAGGGCACAAACCAGCTGTGGGAAAGTGGGGAGGGGGAGATGCTGATGAAAGAGAGCCCATCCCTTAGCTAAGACCTGCTCTGAAATGGGCCTATAGCAAGGCCTGGAAAGAGCATGTTCCAGGAAGAAACTATGCCCTCTAAAGATCCTACCCTGTTCCTCTAGCTGCATATCTCCATCGTGGGAAGAGAAAACACACAGGGAGGGATGGGGTGGGAAACCAGTCAGCCAGGACTGCATCATCCCTGCTCACCCTCAGCTGTAGAGACCCTTCCCTGTCAAACCCAGGGCCACTGCTACAGTATGACCTTGGGCATAACCGTTAGATACACCTAGGCCCTGCCCAGTGGCTGCTTCTCTCTAGGAGTTCTAAGGAAAGCCCTCCTTACCTAGCCCTCCTAGGGCCGGGCATTTCCCAAACTGGCATGAAGAGTGAGACCAAAAGTAATTCCTAATGAAATAGAACGTGAACCAGAGGATTGTAGAGTGATTTCCCAACTCAGATGGAGCTGAGGAACAAACACCATTCCTGTCACTTCCACCAAGTGTACATGTCTACAAAGTGGGTTAGACAGGGCTAGTGAGGAAGCCGGGCCTTTCCGGGCACTGTGCTTTGCCGAAGGCACTTTATGGAGCTCCTACCAGCAAAGGGAAATGACTGCCGCCAGTCTGATTTATTTGCCCCGACACTTTGCAGCACTTCAGATTAATAAAAATATTTAATAAAGAATCAAGATGGTTTATCTGTAATGCAAAGAGAATTGCATTGCCTATATTTTTATTACTGAAAAATTGGAAGCAGGAAGAAATAATGTTATAAGCTACTGTGTAAATGACAAAAATACCCATTCTAGTAGTGTGCTTTGCACGGCAGCCTCTCTCTGCCCTGTAAACATAATGTATGGGTCGTCTCTTTCCGTGGCTTGCGCAGCCTGCTCACTGTGGACTTAATATCGCCCCACTCTCTATGGCGCAGGGAAGTGATTAAATAAGAAATAAATTTGGCTGTCATTGCATTTAAAATCAAATCAAGGATCATTTGTTACCCCAAATGAAGCTGTTCTCCTTCCCTGCCTGTGAGTAGGCTGCTATTTGCCGAACCATTTAGAAATGTGTGTACAGTAAACTGGCGCGTAATGGCTTGTACTATAACATGATCTTTATGGGGCTGCCACGCCGGGCTGCAGCTGGAGCCCAGAACAGCACATGGCTTTTTAAATTTAAAGTTATAGGTGTGAGACCCCGCAGGCTTGTCTCCCATACATCTGAGTCTTGTTGACAGAGATCTGGGGCAAGATGGAAGGAAAAGGGGCTTCTGTCCTGGTCCCCCGTCCTTCCTCCTCCATTAGCTCTGCTTTGGCTAGCTCGCCCACCCTTAGATCCCCAGTGCTGAGGTCACAACTGGCCCTACAGGGTGGGAGGAAGGCTCTCCTCCAAGGAAGCAGGCTAGGGCTGTGGCATAAGTGACAAAGAGGTCTCAAGACTCAAGTATATACCTGGTGTTTAGGGGTGACAAAGCATTTGCATTCCAGAGCTCAGGGGTGCTAGGCAGCCCCCTCAGTGGCTCGATCCCTCCAGGCTCTCACACAGTGGGCAAAGTAGCCTCGGTTCTGCTGTGTTGGTTTTTTGTTTGTTTTGTTTCTCAGAGTCTCTAATGAGAATAGTTGGACTGGCTTTAGCATACAAGAAGTCAAGGCTGAGGAAATGTGCTGAGCCTATCTATACCTTGGGCTGCCTGTCTCCAGCGGATAGTGCTAGGTGAAGAGCCAGAGAGAGCAGACTCCAAAATGGGTTCAAGTCCTGACCCCCCCCACACACATCCTTAGGAAGTGCTTTACATCAGGTGGGTGGTTGGGGATGTAATTAATTAGTTAAGGTCTAGCCAACTGGAGTATAGAGGTCCATGACTATGCTGTGGCCAATGTTTTCAGGATACAGCCACACAGAGGCAGAGAAGCCACTTCTGGGCAACAGAGGCACAGACAGGAGGCTGAGAATGCAGGGGTTCCAGACACCACAGGGCAGTCGATGAGGAGGAAGGACTTCTTTTAGTGCCTTCAGCAGCTGGAGGCCCACTCACAAGGAGACATGGGACACCGGAATCTGAGGAAGGAGCTCTCAGCACTGGGCTTTGATCCAGGTAGCACAGGACTCTAGATGCTAGATGCCCCATGCTGCTAGCCGGGCCTGGCTCAGGCCTTGA
Organism: Mus caroli; assembly: GCF_978045245.1. NCBI lineage: Eukaryota > Metazoa > Chordata > Mammalia > Rodentia > Muridae > Mus > Mus caroli. Next base: position 154,931,425 of record NW_028227257.1, on the reverse strand, counting down.
GAAACACCACCATTGAGGGAGCAAGTGACCATGTAAGTGACTGAGTGAATGAATTGGTGAGTGAATGAATGAGTGAATCTCCTTTTTCCAGCCCTCTGCATTCATCTTTTCTGCGAAGCCACGTGTTCCTGCTCAGCCATGAGGTATAATGATACAGGTACCTGCCTGGGTCAATCAGGCAACAGGGACAAGGGATAGGGCTATGCTGAGCTGGAAGCCAGCTCTGGCACTTAGGGTCTGCTGGGAAATGCCCCGTAGGTACCTTTGCTGTGGCCTGTGCTGTTTTGTTTAGAAGAAAGGAGCACCTCTCATGCCTAGAGAAACCTCATGGTGAGCCCATCCTGGCTGTGCTCTGCCCAAATACTTCCAGCCACAAGGCTTTGGTCCCCAGAGCCACAGAGATTGGGAGGGGGTGGTTCGCTGGGGTAGGTAGGCTAGAAAAGCTTCCTGGAGGTAGCACTCAGCCCACTCCCTAGCTAACACCAGAAAAGCCCCTGTCACTGGACTCTAGTCTAGACCCTCCACTCTTTGCATCTCCAGATCTAATGTCCCTATCTTTTTTAAAGTTGTCACCTTTGCTCGGCTGGGGAACGCTGTTATGCTCTGTCTCCACGCTCCACATTTTTCCTCGGATAAGTAAGGGCTGGGCAGTGTTTGTGTTGGGACCTGGAGAAACGGGCCTCATACCAAAGAAAAGATCCAAGGTACCCACTCCCAGGGCAACCCTTTCTCCTGCCTGATCCTAGACATCTTCCTGCCCAGCCTCTGCCAGTTACTCCAGGGACAACCACAGTCCACACCTCCTTGTCAGTCACTCCCAGTTGCTGTCTTCATCAGGAAGACTTGCTAAAAGCCTATGACGTCCAGATGGAGTAGGAGCAGGCTTGTCCCTCCCTAGCCAAGTCCTCAGAGGCCTCACCCCTGTGTTCTCTGGGGATGTTACGGATCTCCAGTAGCCTGAATGGCCTGTGTGGTCTTGGCTTCTCAAGTCAGATCCCTGTTCACTACGATTGTGTTTCTACATCTTGCATCCTTGCCAAAGAGTCTCCCCACCCGCCTTCTTCGCCTCTTAGCTCCCCTTTTTTTGTTCAGGAGATACGCCAGGGCTTCCCTTGTGCACATACTAGGCAAGTGCTCTGCCCCCGAGCCACAGTCCCAGCCTGGAGGCTTCTTTCAAAGATGAGCAGAACACATCTCCTGGAGCCTTCCTCCCAGTTGTCTAGACTCCTGAGGAGGCTCTCTACTAGTATAGAGCCTGCCACCGACACTCGGTGGGTAGGAAGCAGACAGTGGCAACAGCAGGGGTGTGTGAGGGCCTGGAGGAGGGGCTGGCTCACTGGCTCTGAAGTCACAGCAGGCAGGAAGATCAGCCCTATCTGGTGGCAGTGACAAAAGCAGATCCTGCCTGAGCTAGAACCTTTCCTGGAAAGTGGGGGCCCCACGATGCCCACTCTGAAGGGCTTGTGGGAAGAAATTCTCAGGCCGTGAGGGACACATCTCTGCCCTCTGCCCCTAGCTCCAGACTGAGCCCTAATCTCTGATCCCAACCCACACAGAGTCTCATATCTCACTGGAGCCGCACCAGCATTCGTCAAGCTGTCAACCTTCAGAGACAGTCTGAGCAACCCCTTTCTACCAAGGCCGGGGGACGGGGGGAGCAGAGCAGGGCATTTTCCCTTCCCACTGTAGATGGACAGCATCCACCAGCCTGGTGGGCTTGTGTAACGGCCTTTCACCTGGTTGAGCACATGGGGTGAAGCCCCTCAGCCCTGGCTTGTTGGATGTCCTGCGTCCATGCAGTCCAGGAGCCTGTCCAGCTTGCGTCCACAGCTGTCTTTGCCAAGTACATTAAGGTTAATGTTGCCGTCTTGTTAATGGCCTGCTGTGTTATAATGTGTAACATAAACTTAAAAATTAATTGCCTCACCTTCTGAAGTGACTCTAACTGCTCCTGAAAGGAAATATGGCTAATAACTGTAATTTTAACATTGATTCTTATAGGGAGGTTATGTTTGACCAAATATCCATTGTTAATTCATGATTTCACCTTTCCCTTCCCTCAGGGTTGGGGTGGGGGTGAGGTCTTACTATGTATTTTTAGGCCTAACTTGAAAAAAGCCCCCCCCCCCAGTAAAATACATCAGTCTTTGTGTATACACTGTGAATTGTGGCTGCAGGAACTACACATGGTTACAGGGTGCCTGACTTGCCCTAACAGATGGGTGTTTCTAGTGCTCAGCTAAGTACTAACACTGGCCCACAAACACAGGCAGCTCTAAGTTCCAGGTGGGCAGGTTTTTTCCTTATCCATAGGGAATACGTAGGATGCAGAAAGCGAACCCCTCTTTCCTATTGGCAACGATCAGCTAAAGTGGAGTCAGTAGAAATGGGAAAGGGTGACCTCTGTAGCCAGCAGCCTCAACTCGGCTTGTTAATCAGAGGCAGATACTCTTCTCTTGCCACTTGGGGGTTGGGGGTGCAAATCCTGGAGACTGGCTGCACATTGCAGCTCCACCACCCCTCAGTACAGCTCTGCTTCTCGGAAGTGGTAGACAAGGATCTGCTCCACTTCATGATGATGAAGACAGTGAAGCAGGAGAGAGAAGAAGCCAAGGACCAAGACCTGGAGATAGGTGTATGCCCGTGTGTGGTGTGTGTGTGTGTGTGTGTGTGTGTGTGTGTGTGTGTGTGATGTGTGTGTGCGCGTGCGTATGTATGTGTGTGCACATTTGTGTGAATGTGTGTGCAAGCAGGAACACAGCACTCTGGGGTCATCCATACTTGCTTTGCAGCATCTCTGATCCCTAAGGTTGTCCAGTGGGGTCTACTAGACCATATATATGCCCAAGGTCAGGCCAGCCCTAGCTACAGGCAGCTCCTGAGTACAGTAAGGGAGTCCCAGGGTTAAGTCTAAGCCACAACACATTTGGAAAGCTAAGCCAGCAGTCCCAGAGGTGGGCACTCCATCCCGTCCCTCTGGCAGCCTCCTGTAGGTGAAGGTGGCAGTCTCCCTCAAGGATTCTAGCAGAGATGCCTGCAGGCTCCTGCCTCAGCAGGTGGACTTTTATTACTCAGAGACCAACAAATCATTCTGATGATAATGGGGATGAACAAGCACTTAATTATGAGGCCATGACACAGCAGGATTATTAATCTTAAGAGATGCAGCCCTGTCCAAAGGCCAGGCTTGCCGTTCCCTACCTTCAAGGGAGCCTGGGACCTGGCGTTGGCCTCAGTGAAGCAGGCAAAAGAGGGCTGTCTGAGCTCAGAGATGAAGTGGGGTGCAGTGTACTGAAACTGGGGGTCTCTGAGAGTGCCAGGACTGGAAAGGTGTTGGAGGCTCTAACATCTTTATCCCATAGAAGGAGGCCTGGCAATGTAGGTCTAGGCTGACAGAAAGCCAGTGGGACCTGAGTTCTGGGATCTTGAGAGGCAGCATGCAACAGAGCTGACTGAGGTGTGACCCTAGCAACTCCTCTCATTCACAAGGATGAACTAGGGCCAACACTGGAACAAACAGGAGCTCAGCATCTTCTCCCAATACTTTTCCCAGTGATGAGAGTCTACTGCCCTCACACATGCCTAGAGCCAGGAAGTTTAGACTGAGGAGAGTCCAGGTGTATGGCTGCTCTTCTAGCCTGAGTGAATTCTGGTATCCAGCGTCTTCGGGGTTAAAAAGGAGATGTCTCCATGCTGCTGAATGAACTTGAAACTGATCGGCCATCAGATTCATAAGAAGTCCCGAGGATAGTCAGGTCTCCAGCCTCGGGTGACTCACAGAGACAATTTAGAGGATGCCAGTTCCTGCCTGGGCATGAGGTACTACCTGGGTGACCCATACCCAAGTCTCCGTGGTACTGTATATCCCTAACTAGGGTCCTGAGGGATTTCAAGGTTACCATCTCCCCAGAGCTCCTGGATCACTCCTGAGGTGTCACTGAACTCTGGAATCCCCCGTTTCCTCCGGATCTAGGAGTACCCAGGGGCTGCAGCAAAGGTGGCTGGAGAGAAGCCGATGAGGACACTAAGGGATGACACCTTGGAATACTGCCAGCTCCTGGGGGAGGCCAGCTAACAGCCTGGTGCCAGGCCGGGCAGCTTGTGCGAACCGCCTGCGAAGCAAGCTGGCGGCTGGCGGCGCTTGGCAGGCAGCGTTGGGGGCTGTTTGCAGACTGCCGCCGACAGCTTCGCAGCTGAAATTGCCCTGGGTAAACATAGGAGTGCATCGTGCCCACAGAATCTAGGAGGGGGCAGGGAACAGGAGATGTAGAGGGCTGTTTTAGGGTGACTGGAGCCTTTTGGGAGGCCCTTAGTATCTACTGGCCCTATCTGGATCTGACTTGGTCTCTGGGTCCTGGATCTAAGACTGGCACTCAGAAACCCAGCTTCCTGTCTCAAGGCTATGAACCAGGAAGGTTGATGGGGCTAAGGTGGTCCTTTACCCTCCCTTCTGTGTTTTAGGGGGATTGCTCTCCTGACCATCACACTTTGTCTGGGCTCTCTTTGAGGAACCCCTGGCCTTATAACACTGACCAGAGGAGAACCATTATCCTGTCCCCCTCAAGGGAAGGACCTGAATGCTTTGGTTCCCGTGTGTCTGGGCTGACATGTATGCACTTTCCTGGGTCTCACCCACTGGATCAGTGTTTCTGACACCCCATGCACCCTAAGGCCCAGGGAGCCCATTTTAGGAGCTCTGCAGGAGATGAGGTAGGGAGAGGAACAGAGAACAGAAAAGGAGAGCCCTGAGGCAGGAGGCAACAGAGAGAGGAACTGGTGGAGGATTCTGTTTAGCAAACCACCCTCCTGGACAGCTCCTACCAGAGACCTAGTCCCCACTCCCATCGGGGCTGTCTCAGCTCCAAAGATTGGGTCCCCTAATCTGGCTGCCTACAGGCTGCCCATAAATCAAACTACTTTCAGACAATAGGTAGAATCTTTGGACTCCTAGGGTTTTGGAAGCTGTGCTTCCAGCAGGGTATGGCACTGAAGTGATAGTCATCAATGCCGCTGTTATGATTTTTTTGCAGTGTTGGGAATCAAACCCAAGCCTTCACACATGCCAGGCAAGCGTTCCCTGTATTTAAATGCAGGGAACATGAAATGAAGGTTATGAGGATCACGCCTTGCACATGTGAGCCTTGGCCTGCACAACCTCTCCAAGCGGTCCCTAGCTTTGGGCTCAGGCCATCCCATTCCATCCTTGTCCGTCTGATCTCAGCAATCCAAGATGCTGCATTCAAGAGAGGCTTCACCTTGACTGGTGGGGCTCCTATCCAGGCCAGAGATATATGTGGCTGCTTTGTTAGCCATGCACAGGGAGGCCACTAACTCTCAGGGCCACCCAGATCTACAGGTCCCAGGCACCTGCCGACCTCTGTGGAGGCCACTGAGTTCCCCAGAAAGAGGTGATAAACATCCACCAGATTGATTATTAATAGCACAAATGCCCGTTACAGGAAGTGTGGTAGGAACGCAGCCGCCTTGTGGGGAGAGCCGATGATTGTCCAGCTAGAGACTGAGGCTCCTCCTTTTCCTGGACGGACAGAATGATTAGATTTATTGAGGGCATAAGATCGCCCAAGCACTTAGCAGTCTCCTGGTCTGGTGTGAGGGGAAATGGAGGAGAGGCTGAAGTGGGCTGGCCGGTGGAGCAGTGCGAGCAGCTCCAGGAATCATCCCTTCCCCCACAGGTTGGGCAGGCCTGTGGAGAGGAAGACTGCAGAAGACTGCAAGAGAGATAGAGACCCAGAAGCACTTCTGCACCCTGCTCGGGGAAGATTTCTGATTGTCCCCAAGGCCTAGTGGCCAGGGAGTCCCCAGGCTCCTCCTAGGCCAGGTACTCCCTGTCAGTAGGACTTCCTCTTCTAGTGTGAGCTGCTTAGACAGGTCCTACCTGAGGGGGGAAAGAGAAGCCTCAGGAGGACCCCATGATGTATACCAGGACAGCAGGAGCCGCTCTGACTGGCCTTTGTCCCTGAGCGCAGGATGGAGGGAGAAGGAAGCAAAGGGAAGAGGGGAAAGGAGAAGAGAGATTGGGAGAGTGAAGGGTGAGCAAGCTGGCCTTGGGGGTTGGGAGGAGGTTCTCTATCCACTTGGTATGTGGAGCACCTCAGCAGGATGGAATTGTCAGACACCAATATTCACAAATATTCAGAGTCTTTAATTTCCATATAATGGCTGTCATACTAAATCTAAATTTAATGTTTGTGTGGAATCCTGAGTTTAAAGTATCCTCGCACGACTATCTGCTTGGTGGCTCTAGTGTAAACACAAATGCAGTAAGCACGGCACTCAGAGTGTCTCTGTCACCTCTGCACCTGGGCCAGCACCTGATATAGCTCCAGGAAGACTGATTCTGTGGACAAACACTGAAGGGCTTGACTGCGGAAATCACCAGTGTCTTAGTTAGGATTTTACTGCTGTGAACAGACACCATGACCAATGCAACTCTTATAAGAGACAACATTTAATTGGGTTTTCTTATAGGTTCAGAGGTTCAGTCCGTTATCATCAAGAGAGGAGCAGGGCAGCATCTAGGCAAGCATGGTACAGGAGGAGCCGAGAGTTCTACATCTTCATCTGAAGACTGCTAGTGGAAGACTGGCTTCCAAAGAGCTGGGATGAAGGTCTTCAAGCTCACACCACAGTGACACACCTACTCCAACAGGGCCATACCTTCTAATAGTGCCACTCCCTGGGCCAAGCATAAACAAACCATCATAATCAGGTTAGTGGGTGGGGCTAATGCCTGATACGATGTCTGAGTATCTCAGGGACCCTGGAGATATAAGGCTATGCCCATAGTACCAGAGTGTGGTTAAAATCCTTTTGGGACACCAGAACTTTTAAGTACCGTGGGAGAGGGAGGTCAAAACCCCAGGGTGGTATAGGAGTCTCAACTTGGGCCTTAGCCCACTTATGCCTGCCTGGCTAGCTTGGATTAATGCTCTTAGTGGGCTGCCATAAACTCACAGAGATCTGCCTGCCCTGCCTCACCAGTGCTGGGATTAAAGGTGTGTGCCACCACACCCAGGGAACCTAGCCTTCTGTATAGGTACACTTGATATCACCCACTACTAATGTGCTGTGCATTGCAGTAACTAATGCATACTAAATGCCCATGGGACTTCCAGGATCCACTATACCTCAGTCAAAATCTCAGAGAGTTCATACAACTCCAAAGATCTCCCACCCAGGTGATGGAGCTGGGGTCCCATCACTGGCAGCTCTATCTCCTGGGTCAGGGTCTGCAGTGCACGTGTGTGCAGGTGGCCCAGTCCACAGAGACACCTGACTGAAGCAGCATCAGGGGCAGTCCTGTTATTTCTCTGCTCTGTCATGAACTGGCTATCACCTTGTTGTGATCCTACAGAGTGAGGAATGGGCTGGGGACACCACAGTGTGCTGGGTCCATCTCAGAGTGTTGAGGATGAAGTACAAGGGAGATGACTGGAGGCCAGAGATGCCTGAAGCTCTGACCAAGGCTTCTGAGAGAGAAGGCAGTGTAGCATGTATTTGCTACCTTGTGGGACAGAGCGTCCAGACTAAGTAAGTATATTTTAGCTCTCAATAAAAGGGAAACAGAAGAGGGGCCTGTGGGGGTACTCTAAGGCACCTCTCCTTCTTTGACCACCCTGCAGGTGTTATTACTCTGTTTATAGAGGGAGAAATTGAGGGTCACAGTGTCCAGAGCCATAAACCAAGGATCTTTCTCTTTCTGTCACAGGAAGGCATTGGTGGCGGAACCCAGCTTTCCCTCAATTCTTGGTACAAAATCGTCCTGAAATTCTTTTTATAATATTTCCTTTTTATTTGTTTACTTGTTGTATGTGTGTGAGAGTTTTGCACTATTTGCATACCTGATTCTCATGGAGGTCAGAAGAGGGCATGAGATTCCTCTAGAATTGAAGTTATAGATGGTTATGAGCCACCATGTGAGTGCTGAGAACTGAACCCAGGTCCTCTGCAAGATCAACAGGGCTCTTAAATGCTGAGCTATCTCTCCAGTTCTTTAGGGCCAGATGGGCTGTGGGGTCCTATGGGACCCAGGTGTTCCAGTCTTCCCAGGGACACATTTATCAAGTACTTACTGTCCCCAGGTACTGGTGGGCACTCTGCAAAACTTACCACTTAAGTCTCCTACACCCTGACAGTTGGTATCAGTGTTACCTCAGCTGACTGGAAAAGCCAGAACTAAGAACTAAGCCAAAGCCAAGTTCAAGTGGAAAAAGTGGCTGGGATTCCTCCATACCTCCCTGCTTTTGCGAGAGCTGTGGACAGACTCTGTGAGCCTTGTGTCTAGCAACCCTCCCCCAGGCAGGCCATTCCTCTGAAAGTTTTACACATTTTTTTCGTATCTGGTTCTCTGCCCGGATCACAGCCGCGATCTCCACGGTAATTGACTGCTCTCTAATCAAATTGATTTTCATTCCAGAGAGTCCTGCTGTCCGCCTCCGTTCCAGGAATGATATTCTGAGCAGTTGGCGCTCGGTACAGATGTATAATCCAACAACAAGAAGCAGAGGGCATGGTGGGCCTCTGCCAACCGAGTAAAACCTAAATGGCCTGAGCTTTTAGGCCTAATAATTTATGTTTCCCACTCGGGAAGGGTCACTTGCCAGCCTATCTGCCATGTGAAGAGAGGCTTCTATGTCGTCTATAGGTGGCTCGGGATTCACTTACTTTCCAGCCAGGTTGCCAAGCAGGCCTCTTCCCACTCCACCCTGAAGGGCCGGCCTCAAGAATGAGCCTTCCACACATACAGTGCAAGCCTCCCTTTGCAGGGGCTCAATGCAGATCTGAGTCTATCTTCTCTGTAGATCTGGAATCCCAGCCTAGGCAAATACAAGGCTGTCCCCACCTGGATACATTTTGTCTTCTGGATACATTAAGCCTCCAGTAGGGTATTGGAGGCTTAAGCCACCGATCCAGAGGCTAATGACCTCCCATTCCTGGGCCTTGAGCATGGAGAACATAGGTTCCCTCCACTGGACATAGGGTCTCTTTAGTCAGGGTCAAGTCCAAGGCCCTTCAGGCACCCCAATTCTTCCAGTGTAGTTCCTGTAGTGTTCTTCACATGCCCTGCATCCAATTCCTTGCACCCAGGTCCATCAGAGCCAATGTCCACCACATTTCATTATTTCTCTAGGTAGAAATGAGAGGGGTAGCCCTCGAAGGCTCCAAGATCACCCTGACAACCCTCCCTACACCCCTTGGCTGGATCCCTGTCCTGTGACACTCATAGGCAGAGAGGCTGGATACCTGTCAATACCAAGCAAGGCTCCCCAGGCTCCTTCTTGCTCCTGTTGCTTCCTAGCTGGATTAGAGCTGCCATCCTTTCGAGTTTTCCACTGCAGCATTTACATGGCAGAATATGTGACAACAAAAGAGATTTCATTGTGAGAGGTCAATTTGAGGGATGGGGTTAGGGGATCTCCTAGGACTATTCAAGTCTTCTTGGGAGCTGCCCTCATGAGCTGAGTGATAGACTTCAGCCCCCTCCTCTCTGAACCTTCAGGGGGGGGGTCTCAGGATTCATGAAGTTTGACCTTTAAAGCTTCCACAGCCTGGGACTCCAGGAGGCACTGATCCTGCTCCCCTGGGAGCATGGAGCCTGGTGTCTTAGTTAGGGTTTTACTGCTGTGAACAGACACCATGACCAAGGCAAGTCTTATAAAGCACAACATTTAGTTAGGGCTGGCTTACAGGTTCAGAAGTTCAGTCCATTATCATCAAGGCAGGAGCATGGCAGCATCCAGGCAGGCCTGGAGCAGGAGGAGCTGAGAGTTCTACATCTTCATCTGAAGGCTGCTAGGTGAATTCTGGGGATGAGGGTCTTAAAGCCCACATCCACAGTGACACACTTCCTCCAACAAGGCCACACCTTCTCCTACAAGGCCACACTTACTCCAATAAGTGTCATTCCCTGTGTCAAGCATATTCAAACTAGGTAGTACCTGACATTCAGAGGAAATGAGAGAGTGACTCAAAGGCCCGTGGGCCCATACCCATCTTCTCTCTAGCTCCAGAATCCTGGCTTTACCAGAGCAGAGCAGCCACTGGTCTGATGAAGAGGAGGTGTGCCTAGGTGTCCTAGTTAGGGTTATCATTGCTGTGATGAAACACCGTGACCAAAGTGACTTGGGGAGGAAAGGCTTTATCTGGCTTGCACTTCCAAATTATTGTTTGTCATCAAAGGAATTCAAGATAGGAACTCAGTCGGGGCAGACACCTAGAGGCAGGAGCTGATGCACAGACCATGGCAGGGTGCTGCTTATTGGCTTGCTCCCCATGGCTTGCTGAGCCTGCTTTCTTACAGGACCTAGGATCACCAGCCCAGAGATGGCACCACCCACAGTGGGACCTCCCCCATCAGTCACTAAGAAAATGCGCTACAGCTAGATCTTATGGAGGTATACTTTTTTTTTCAGTTGAGGTTCCTTCCTTTCAGATGACTTTTGCTTGTGTCAAGTTGACCCAAAGTGGCCAGGACACTGGGCCTCCTGTCTTCATGTGCCAGTGCACTTTGTGGCAGGCTACCTCCGGAATGCAGTTCACATGTCAGATGAGACCCCAGCCAGAAGTCATTCTTGTTCAGCCTGGCTGTGACTTGACAGTAGTCACAGCTTCAAAATCCTAGTTGCAAAAACCCAGTCTAAATGTGGGTTAGCATTATGGTTGCACTGACCTGTATTTAGAGCAGCTAATTCATCCTCTTTTACTGGGAACTTAACCTTTGTGGCTTTAAAAAAGGTCTGCTACAGCTCTCAGGACAAGCTGGTCTCCCCCTCTTCCCCATATTTTCTCCTGGACAGCTCTGGGTCTACTAGAAATGGTTTCAGGAGTCAATATATGGCAGCACACACCTTTAATCCCAGCACTTTCGAGGCAGAGGCACATGGGTTTGGGTTTGAAGGCTGTGGGTTTGAAGGCTGTGGGTTTGAAGGCTGTGGGTTTGAAGCCAGTCTTCTTCTGAAGTCTAAATAGAGGGTCCCAGACCAGCCAGGGTAACATAATGAGAACCCTGTCTTGATTAATTGATTAATTAATTAATTAATTAACAGAAAAGAAAGGTTTAAAAGCACACAGCTAAGGCAGGGAAGCACAAGAAGGCTTCCTGGGTCCTTCTCAGACTCAGCAGCAAACTACTTGACGGTCAGAGCTGTGAAGGGGAGATCCCAGGGCCCAGCATGTCCTCCACACCCAATCCTGGGCAAGGCATCATCACATTAGAAACTTGGAGGACAGTGCAGTACATGTTTCATAGATGGAAAAAGACAACACTGGCCAGTGTCCACCTCACAGGAAAGCAAAAGTCACAAAGACACAGAGACTCACAGGACAAGCCCGCAGCCTATCAACAAAGGGCTCTGTGGGTGTGTGAGGACAAAGATGAAAACCCAATTAAAAATCAGAGGACACTCAGGATGCTCAACAAATGTATGGTGGCAGGTGGCCTGGGGAGTTGCCGGGTGACCAGTGAGAAGAGAGCGTTCAGAAAACAAATTAAGGACAGAGAGCTTGCCTCCATCCCCAGTACCATAGAAAAGGAGAGACAACCTAACATGTAATGTTTTGTGATGCAGGTGTTTCTGAATGGGAACCTATATGCTTAGCTGTGATGTTGGGGGTGAGGGCAGGGTGCCATGGCTCACGTGCAGAAGTCAGAGGACGACTTGTGGGAATTAGTTCTCTCCTACCACGTCAGTCTGTATCCCTTTCGGGCTGTCAGTCAGCCTTAGTGGCAAGTGCCTTTACCTGCTAAGCCATCTCCCTGGCCAGTGGCTTTGGTTTTTTTCCTCTGTCAATATAGATCAAATGAGAGTACCACATCCCCTAATGCTATGCTGGTGATAAAACAGGACAGGAGGCATCAGAGAACTCCATGGGCAGTGAGAGCCTTCCTCCAAGGGCTCTTGCAAGTCCAGCAAAACAGCTAAACAGCTGTGGGATGTTCGTTCACATCTGGCCCATTCCCAGTCTCAGTACATAGTGGTAGACTATGAATGGCAACGTGGATTCACAAAGGTGAATGCAAAGGTGACTGTGACCCCACACATGGTCATCTGTACCCTTGGCACATCTACTCTCCACACACAGGACAAAGCCAAATCTACCAGAAAGCAAGGGCCACCTTCTCTGTGCCTGAAGAACGACACATACACTGGTATACAGCATGGTCCCGACATCACAGGCCTTTTCTAGCTATAGGACATCCCCTGAACCCCTGCACAGCCCACATTGACCTACAGAGCCAAAACTGCATTTTAACGGCTTAGGTAGAGAAAGCTACCTTGTCCACACAACTGGTAAACCTGGGGAGATTGAGGCACACAGAGACACATAAGCCCACAAAGAGCTGGCACCACACAGGCATCTGGTGTTCAGTTAACACGCCTTTACTGCGCTGAGTGATCTCCCACAAAGAAAAGGGGCTGGCTACTTGGTAAGCAAAGATTAGCTGAAAGAGGGGCAGAAGAAAGGCCTGACAGGACAGGGACAGGGCTCTAAGGACATTGGCCAAGCAGAGCAAATGGAGGAAAACAACCAGGGTCTCCAGCATTTGGGGCTCACTGCCCTGAGGAAGAACAGGGGCTCTCTCTCCCCAGTTGCTTCTAAGACATACAGGGCTCTGGAAAGAGAAGGAGCTGAGGTATTCGCAGCTATTCTGTGCCTAGCCCAGCCTTGTAGATTGGCCCTGTTTGGTGTGTGAAGCAGTGTGCCTTGCACCTGGACAGGCACCACCTGTTTTCGTGTGGAGCTTGCTCCTCTGCTGTGTCTTCGGGGACAGAACCACCTGCATCACAAAACATTTACATGTTCTCAGGACACTGGGATAGGCAACTGTCTTGTGTGTCTCCTGTTCTGAGTGACTTCAGCTGACAGGAAAGTGCCTCCCTCTGCAGCCGAGGAGCACTGCTTACCTTGAGAGCAGCTGAAGGGCTAGAAACTGGGTGACCCCACCATCTGGGGTGCTGAGATAACCAACAGCTGTGTTCCATATGCCCTCACCTCCTAGTCCCCCCAGCAGCAGTCCCCACTAGTCCAATGAGGGGTTCCTTTTTATCTCCTCCACTCTTGAAATGCAAGTGCGCAGCCATGAGTTGAGAACATCTGATCAGTGATGGGCCACGTGTGTGACTCTGAGTGGTGAAGTCCTAATTCCAAAGACTCTTGGTTTGTGTTTCCACCATGACACATTTTGTTCCTAATAAGACCTTTCTCAGAATCTATTCTGTCATTAAGCAATGCATGGCATATACATATTTTAGTAAAACATTATGGGATAAATTTTAAGATGTTAAATGTGTTTTACATCTATATAATGGTTGTTTGTATATGTGTGATGTGGAGAGGCCCATGCACCATGGAAGGTGTGTACTGTGTGTGTGTGAAGTCAGAGGACCACCTCAGTGCCAGCCCTGGCCTTCCACCTTGCTTGAGACAGGATTTCTTGTTAGCCAGTACACCAAGCTGGTCTGTAAGTGTCTGGGAATTCTGTCTAATTTTCCATCTTGCCATTTAAGCACTGGGAATACAGATGGCTGTTACCATGCCCAGCTTGACATGGGTTCTGGAGATCCAAATTCTGGTCCTCCGACTTATACCTTAAGTGCTTTACTAAACGAGCCGTCTCCGCAGCTCTTGTTCTAACCATTGTTAAGTCTGCTGTGTAGCCACTGCCACCATCCATCCAGAGAGCTCTCACTTTCGCAAGCAGACCCAAAGTCCCCACTAACACTGACTTCCCAGCCAACTCAGTCCCTGACACCGACTTTCTGCCATCTGTCTCTATAGGTTGGAGGACTCTGGGGACCTCATTTTACTAAAGTCCCATAGGACTTCCCAGCATTTGGGAGCTATCCCTGTGGGGGAAGGTGGCAGATTTCCTAAGTGGTGTTGTATGTTATGGACTGACCCACAGCTTATCCCTCATCATGGGTAGACACTGGGCCCTTCTTTGCTGTTGGAATGATGCCCTGAGAGTTTGAGCAGCAACAGCTCTTCAGGGCCTCTTTGTTGCCCACTGGGAGTTCCTTCTGCCTAGCACCTAGCCTCCTCCTATATGGAGGCATTGGAAGGTTATAATGGGCCAAGCTGCCTGACTAAGATCTGATAACCCCAAGAAATGGTCTCTGAGCACCTTACTCCTCGATAAGTGCCCAAGGCTCAGCTGATGACCTACTGGATCTCATCACTGTCCCCTCCACCCACAAGGAGCAGGGCACATACCTTATGCTTTCCCTACTTGGTGGAAGATTAGAGAAATCCCTCTGTGTGTGTGTGTGTGGTCTGTCCATGCTGGACAGACCAGTAAGGGGATGAAGAGGTGATCCCACAGAGGCGAGTGCCAGAGGAAGACCCCAATCCCAGACTAGGAGTCCCAGTCTCCAACTCAATTACATAGAAAGGCCTATAGGGAATGTCTGGACACCCAACATCTCCACAGGCCCCACATCAGATCCTGAACCACGTCCTGGAGATCCTTTGTGGAATTCACAGGGGAAGCCCTGGCTTCATGAGAGCTGGCTTACAATCAGGAACCAGGAACCCCATCCTCAGAGGGCTGCATATTGTTAGTCACCTGGGTGGCCAAAGTTAAGCTGTCAGTTGAGTCCCTGCGACTGTCCTTCCAAGTTGGGGATCACAGCTAGTTCTTCGGGAGAGACCTATCCCCTGTTTGCATCCCAGGATAAGGCCAACAAGGCAAGAATGAGGCCATGGCTGCCTCCTCCTCCACAGAGAGCCTAGCAGGACTGGCCTGTGTGTGTCAGGGGCTACCCAAGGCTTCAGTTAAGAGAGACAGATCCTGCCTCATCAAGAGGAGACTGGATGGTCAAAGTGCTAAGAAAAATAAATGACAGTTGAATTCTCTACATAGGATATCTATATCATGTGCCCTGCAAGGCTCAGGGAACATCACAGAGACAGACAGAAGGAAGAGGTCAGCGTGGATGGGACATTGCATCTATGATTACCTGAATAAGGCTGGGATGGAGGGAAGCCCCTAAATCCCTGGAAGGTGCCCCCCATGTGTGTGTGTGTGTGTGTGTGTGTGTGTGTGTGTGTGTGTGCGTGCACGCACATTCACATAAGTGTAAGGCCTACAGAGAAAAGAGGGAGTGTTCACAAGGCCCCATCTCTCCCTTAGAATCTTCAGGTAGTTAACGGATGTTGTGGCAAAGAGATTGACATTATCTTCGGTGATATAGCCACTTGTAAGTTACCTATGCTCCTGCAAACAGCCCTTCACCCAAGTTTCTGTTGTTTTACCTTTTTATCTTTGCTATAATTTTGCATGTATGAGTGTTTTTCTGCACGAAAACTAGGTGCTGCCGTGCCTGCAGAAGCCAGAAAAGGGTGCTGGATCCTCTGGAAACTGGAAGAATGCGAGAGAAGAATTGGGTGCTGTGTAAGAGTTCTTAACTGCTGAGCTATCTCTCCAGCCTCTTCACCATGTCTCCGAAAGCAACCCAAATGAAACTCATTGGGTCACATACATAAAAAAATGCTTAGCAGTGGGCTGGTGAGATGGCTCAGTGGGTAAGAGAACTGACTGTTCTTTTGAAGGTCCTGAGTTCAAATCCCAGCAACCACATGGTGGCTCATAACCACCCGTAATGAGATCTGATGCCCTCTTCTGATGTGTCTGAAGACAGCTACAGTGTACTTATTTATAATAATAAATAAATCTTTGGGCCTGAGCTAGCGGAATCGACCAGACCAAGTAGGCCGACTGGAGTGAGCAGAGGTCCTAAATTCAATATTCCCAACAACCAGATGAGGGCTCACAACTATTGTACAGCTACAGTGTACTCATATACATAAAAATAAATAAATCTTTAAAAAAAATGCTTAGGAGTAAAGGGGGCCAGTTGGAAAGAGGAAGGGTATCAGTGGGAGAGGGACAGAGAAGAGGGTGAATATGATGAGAATACATTATCATAATGAAACATATTACTATATGTAATTCATATGTGCCAATAAAAGAGACCAGAGTGCCATGGATAGGTGCTTCTGGGATGACTTCCACTCTTGGGGTGGCACACACATCACATTTTTTTGAGTAATTTTTTTTTTTAAAGATTTATTTATTTATTATATGTAAGTACACTGTAGCTGTCTTCAGACACTCCAGAAGAGGGAGTCAGATCTCGTTACGGATGGTTGTGAGCCACCATGTGGTTGCTGGGATTTGAACTCCGGACCTTCGGAAGAGCAGTCGGGTGCTCTTACCCACTGAGCCATCTCACCAGCCCGAGTAATTTATTTATGTGTATGAGCACTCTATTTGCACATATATCTGCATGACAGAATAGAACATCAGGCAGAAGAGAACTCAGGACTCCTGGATGAGCAACCAGTGCTTTTTATTTTTATTTTTATTTTTTGGTTTTTCGAGACAGGGTTTCTCTGTATAGCCCTGGCTGTCCTGGAACTCACTCTGTAGACCAGGCTGGCCTCGAACTCAGAAATCCGCCTGCCTCTGCCTCCCAAGTGCTGGGATTAAAGGCGTGTGCCACCACCACCCGGCTGCAACCAGTGCTCTTAACCACTGAGCCATCTCTCCAGCCCAGGGTGACACATGTTTTTAATTATATTTCTTGAGCAAGAGAAACAAATGGCCCAGAGTCTGCTTGGGAATCAGAGGACAACTTGCTGACGTCAGTTCTCTACTTCCACTGTGTGAATTCCAGGGATTGAATTTAGGTCATCAGGCATGGCAGCAAGCACCTTTACCTACTCACCAGCCCTCCTGAGATCACCTCTGCTCCTGAGGCAACCCCAGGATAGAACCACATACACACTGGGGCCACTCCCCATAGAAATCCCGACTCCTTACCCTGCTCTGCCCTTACCCTGCCCAGACAGCTGCCACGGTCCCTGAGGAGGCAGCCTGCTTTGCTTGAATTCTGTCTTCCTCCTGCCCATAAATCAGTTAAGGATCTGGAAAGACTGGCACCAGCTTCATGGCCAGGAATGCTTAAGTCCAAGTATGGGAGCAAGGGTCTGGCTTAGTGTCCCTGCAGGCTCTGGATTCTCTCAACTCCCAAGTCATCCAGTCACTGAGCCCCTCCCATTCAGCAAAGAGCCTGCTGCACCTCCTTCTAAGCCTGGTCTCTTTGGTTCCCTCTGAGCTCTAAAACCCCAACAGAGGTGGTAAATGTCCAAGGTCAATGTGGTAGTTTCATACTTCTGTAGGGGCAGAGACCTCCCTGCTTTCAGTACTAGATCCTTGAATCCACCTCCTCCCCTTAGCCCTTCTGCAGAAGCCCGTGGGGATCCAAGTGACCTTCTGGGGTTGGGAGCTGGAGCCTTAGGACAGTGCACAAAGCAGGCCTGCCTCTCCTACTGCTGCAGGGCTCTGCCCTAGTTCTGAAGCTCCTCTGCCCTAACTGATGAAAGGGAAGGAAGTCCTCTGCTTTCCAACTGCTGCCCAGTCCTCACAGCTCCCTCTCCTTATCTAAGTACACTGTATGTAAGTACACTGTAGCTGTCTTCAGACACACCTAAAGAGGTCGTCAGATTCATTACAGATGGTGTGAGCCACCATGTGGTTGCTAGGATTTGAACTCAGGACGTTCAGAAGAGCAGTCAGTGTTCTTAACCGCTGAGCTATCACTCCAGCCCCCCTCCTTTTCTTTCCTTTCCTTTTCTTCCTTCCTTCCTTTCTTTTCTTTTTTTGTTGGTTTCTCTGAGTCCTAGCCATCTTGGAACTCTCTCTGGAGACCAGACTGGCCTCATACTCACAGAGACCTGCCTGCCTTTGCTGGGATTAAAGCCATTCATACCCTCCCACCCCCTCACTTTCCTCTCGTTTGTGAAGGTCCCTCGATAAGTGGCCCATGACCTTTCACAGGCAGAGTTGTAATGGCAGAGACAGAATCCTTTCGCCTTGGTAGGGCTGGCTCTGTCCAAAGCCACATTAAGGTCCCTCTTAGACTGGTAGGGAGGGGGGCTGGCCCTCCTGTGAGCAATGCAGGAGTATGGAACTTAAGGACTTAAGTGAGTCTATCATGTCCCCCAAGCCCACCTTCTGCAGTCCTCCCTGAGCCAGCAGCAACTTCCTGCTGGACCAAAACGCTGGGCAAAGCCAGGAGCCTGCTGATACACCAGCTTCCTCCTTAAAAGGAGGGCAAGGGATGGGGAAGGGGCTGTGCACACATGCAAGACACTGATACACATTTCCTGAGCGTAGCCAGATTTTGTCAGAGGCTTCCAGGTCACAGGGTCAAACCCCTGGTGGCACTTCACAGCCTTCTCTTTCTTGGAAAGCCAGAATGACTCTGGCATTTGACATGCACTGAGTGACCAATTTCAAAGTTCCTGCTAAGACAAAACCTGTCTTGCATCAATACTCCCTGACCCCCATAGGCCTTGGGGCCTTCTGGGTATGCCCTTTCTGGTTCCTTAACAGTCAAAGTGCATGGCTAAGAATCCAGCCCGAGTGGATGAAGGCTAAGTGGGGGTGGTGGCAGCAGAGGTAGGGATTTTGGAGCCAGGGTAATGTGTCCTGAAAAGGGATGTGTCTCTATTGCTCCTCCACCCTGCCCCTCTGCTGAGTGTGGGCATGGATCCATTGACTCTGGTCCAAGCTGGAGTTGGTGGTAGGATGTAAAAGGAGGGGCTTAATGCTCACCTCTCACACCTGTGTCCTTGTTCTTTGAGCATTTGGATGGGGACAGGGTGGAGCGTTGAGGCTCCCATAGGAGATGGCTCCCATAGGATCCTAAACCAGTATCCTACCTCAAACACTCCTTTAAGAGGGTGATTGAGCTGGGTGATGGTGGACAACTTTAATCCCAGCACTTGGGAGGCAGAGGCAGGTGGATTTCTAAGCTCAAGGCCAGTCTGGTCTACAGAGGGAGTTCTAGGAGAGCTGAGGCTGCACAGAGAAACCCTGTCTCAGAAAAGGGGGCGGGGGGGAGATAGAGAAGGGGACATACACATGGCACAGACCTACTAGCTCCAGATGAGACAAAAACAAACAAACACAGGTGAGTTAGGGAATCTATCTCGAACTCCACAGAGCAGGTGGTATGAAGCATATATAAAGGGAGCCAGAGATTGGGATCCTGTCAGGTAACCAAAAGTGGCCCTGGGGAAACCCCTCACAGGCTGCAAAAGCATGAGCAATAAGGTTCAGAAGGGAGTCATCTTTAGTAATGGGACGTACAGAGTCAGGGTTCAGGGTAAGACCCCAGAGGCTGCTTCCAGGACCCTCTTCCGAGACTCCTGTTAAAGCCTGCTCACCCACCCCACGGGAAGAACAGCTGCCAGGCCTGAACCCAGAACCCCAGTGCAGCCCAGATAAGCTCCACCCACATGCAATTGTCCCTCTGCCCACTTGGGGGCAGGCCTGGCCAAGGGGAGGGGACAGAGGGAGCCACACATCCAAAGGAGGGAGGGCAGATGGGCCAGATGAAGAGGAAGAGCCATTTTGTAGACAATACATTGAATAAAACCATTACTCAGTCTAGGCAGTGGCACACTCCTATATCTCCCAAATAGTGACTTTTTGGGGCACAGGCAGCCCCATGTTCTTCCACAGCTAAAGCTCTTCCCAACTTCTCTCCAATACTGTGTCCCCAATCCCACTGGTGAAGCAAAGGTCAGGAAAGCCGGGTTTGAATTGACTTTATTATCCTGTAAATGTGAACTTTACAAAGCGCCTTACAGTTAACAAGAACATCCTTTTGTCATGGATTTCCACTTCTGAAACAGCTCTGAGCACAGGCTCACAGCTCTAGGGTTTCCCTGGTCGGCTTGCGGACATAGCTGTGTTTGTTTGTTTGTTTTATTTTTTGTTGTTATAGATACAATGTTTTCAGCCATGGCTACAAAGTAACAGTCTTGTCACTACGGGGTCACAGCACAGAGAGAGGAGGATGCTGGAGGGACAAAACAAAAAGAAACCAAAAGAAACCAAAAACCAAAGCCTCCTCCTCCCTAAAACAAAAGGAAGCCAAGATGTGGTGTCTGCTCTAGCTCAGTGGTTCTGTGAAGGCCTCCTTAGAGGTAGGGGAGCAATGACTTTATTAACTTAATTCCTAACAGTCATGAATTATGATGCTACTTTAACCCCTGGACAGTGCCTTCAAAACAACCCTCTTCCTCGGGTCCTGTTCTCCAAACATCCCACTGAAGGGATAAATGTTCTTCTTGCACCCAGAGACACCCAAAATGTTCAAGTCAAAAATATTTATACATTTTATACTGAGTTATCTTTTTGTCTGCTAAAAATAGTATTGCAAATTTTGGCTTCCTTTGACATAAAAATCACAATCGTGCTTGCAGTGAGGCGACCAATGGGACACAAGCAGAGGCTATTCAATCAGAATGTTTTAGATCCTGCATCCTTTTCCTTTCTAGGAAAACAAAACAAACAAAGCAAACACCTTTGCCACTTTTGAAACACTTTGTATTGAGCCCTTCTTCTAGCAGCACAGGCTGAGCTGCCTGACATGCAGAACCACCCAGCAGCAGCACCGTTTCCACGAAGTGAAGTGCGGAAAGCTGACAGATCTCGTGCTTGTCGCCATTCCAATCTGGGATCTGTGGCAAGCAGGTTCTAGCAGGGTCTTTCGAGTTTTCAGCTGGTTGATAGGCCACCTGCTCTTCCCCAAGTCAGCTAAGAGTCACCATCTTTAGGGAACCCAAGCAGGGGACAGTGGGGCAGAGCACAATGTGCACTGGGCTTGGGAAGTTCCTGCTGTTGAAGCAGGCAGCAGCAGGCACCCCACAGTCCCTTGGAGGGGACTGGCCCTGTCAGCTTGCCAGCTCTCACAGCCCCTTTCTTCTGCCTTCCTTTAGGTTCTAAACAAACACCACACATCTAGTTTTCTTCGAGGCCCACACCTGCAGTCACACCACAAAGGACCCCTCAGAGTCTCTCAATTGCCTCTCATACATCACTGGCAGCATCCACAGTCAAGGGCAAAGTAAGACACCAAATCAGATGTTAGCTGAAGCAACTGGTATAGAAAACAATACAGAATTCAAGTACTGAGACAGCCGGGCAGACAGGCAGCACCTCCAAGCTCACACTATCAGCCCTGTCTCTGGTCCCTTGCCCCAGACCTGCTGTATTCGTCCCAGCTGCCTCAGGGACTATTGTCTGCTCTGGGAGGACATAAGAGTCATGGCTGGATCCAGCCCTGCCCCAGTAGCTCCAACCTGATCCAGTCCCGACTGTCCTGGCAAAGATGCTGATGTAGCAATAGTTTCTACAATAGACTCTACATAGTATGTGCATATTGCTAGTAGTCAAGCTAGGAACAGAGGTGTAGACATCTGACAAATGCTGAGAGGCTCTCACCTATAGGGTCTGGACAAGTCGGGGTCATGTGATAGGACAAGACAGCCCCAATTCTGGAATTAGTCATCTTGTAAACAAAGGAGGGAGTCTGGTTTTTAAAACTGGTTTTCCTTGAAAAAAATAATCAAAAGATGCTAAGGCACTCTGGAAGGCCCCTCGGAGCCCAGGCCTGCCACCCGCCTGCCTCACAGTACATTCAGGATGCAGAGGGAGTGCCCCACCCCCCAAGCAGGTACAGTCATTGGCCATGCATGTCTGCAAACGATCCCCACAACGTCCACAATGGGACACATTAGTGCAAAACGCTCTGTCTGGCCCACCCGGGGCACAGGGAGAGCTCAGAATCCATTCACATTTAATATTATTGAAGTTTTACCTATAGTTCTTGCCTTCCTTACCCAGAACAAAACAGATGGCAATTATAAACACTAAGGGACAGAGGTTGAGGACATTGTGCTAGCCCGAGCAGTGGTCAGGCATTCTGTGCGGCCACTGTTCCTCTAATGGCCAGCGGCACCCTCCCTATGCTGGCCCAGGGTGGGACCATGCTCATCTTGGAGTGGAGGGATGAGAAAGAGCCCTTCTATCACCAACCAAAATAGGTGGGTTTGTCTCCCAAAGGTCCCCAAGGATGGTCAAATTAAAGTGCAAATTTGGGTGGGGGAAGCAGATGAAGGGATATTCCAGAGCGGAAGGGCACAGCCCTGCCCCCAATCCTGCTGTACCCTCTACAGTTCTATGGTCTTCACCCAGCACCAGGAGGGTTTGGTCCAAGTCACTAAAGGGCTGGCTGGGGCTCCAACCTACCTAGGAGTAAGATGGAAATGGGAGAGGTGAGAGGTCCATCTCTGGGCAGCTAGTTCCTGAGCTAGATCTTAGCTAGCCTCTGAACTGGCCCTAGGAATGCAGGCCTTGGGTTACCAAGGAGCAGGGGGAGGGGCTCAGCTCAGTTCCCACAGTACCTACCATGATGCCCCTTTCCCTTTCCACACCACAGGTCTTCCAAAAGAGGGGAGGGGAAAGATAGGACTATACATGGATGTATAGTCAGCACAGTATGGAGTTTCCCTGTGAGGCCCCCAAGACAGGGAAGTGCCTGCAAAAAGAAGGCTGTGACACAGAGGGAGTCTAAACTGCACCTCAGGTCTCCTACCCTCCAATGGGGAAAAGACTGCTCCGGCTGTGGGCACACAGGGGGGGTTCATAGGGCAGCAAACTCAAGATGCATAGAGGGATAGGGACGAGACCTTTCAAGTTTGTTATCGTTGGTGTCCTTGGGCACCTCAGCAGCTGCTAGGTTTTGCAGGTGGGCAGGCAGTCCTCAGACAAGAGTCCAAGAGGAGACACTTGGGAAAGTAGCCTCGGGAGCATATCCCATACTTTAAAATGATAAAGCGCCAGCTTCCCACCCACCAGCTGTCCTCCACGGCCCCCACAGGTGCTGTCCTCGTGATAGTCTAAGTTTCTGGTCCCCAGTGAGGTCGATCCACACCTGCCAACTGCCCTGGCCCAGGCCTGTAAGGCCTGTGCCTTCCACTACACGGGCACCCACAATGAGTGCTGAGCCCACCCCAGGCAGCAGTGTCCTGCTGGCCAGGCCCACAGGGGCCTAGCTTGGCTGTACACAGATAGCTATACTTTCCTGGGCCCCTCTGCCTCCAATTGGAGGCCAAGATGGGGGTTATGGACATGTATTCACCCAAATCCACAGCAGGCTGGGAACAGGGACACTAGTCTCTTGCTATTTTTTTTTTTTTTTTGCTTTTTTTTTTTTCTCTGTTCGGTCTGAAAGTTTCCAAACCACAAACAAAATAGATCTGAACTAAACAAAAAACAGCAAACAAGCAAAATCCCAGAGTGGCTGGAGAGGCAGAGGGTGGTGAGGGCAGCCATGGCCAGGGGCAGAGAGACCCTGGGGGGATCAGCAGGCCAGCCGCTGGGGATCTGGGTGGAGCAGAGTGAGGACACAGGTATGGAGGGGGGAACACCTCATCTTTCCCCCACCCCCAGATGACCAGCCACAGCTACTGCAGGGCCATCACTGGTCTTCCTGCCTCTCTCTCTCTCTCTCTCTCTCTCTCTCTCTCTCTCTCTCTCTCTCACTCACTCATGTGTGTGTGCGCACATATGAATACACACACATGCACACACATACACACACACACGCACACATACATGCACGCAGGCAGCTTCTTGGGAGGAATGAAAACAAGAGAAGTCTGGCCTCTGGGGGCCCAGCATTCCCCCCACTGTCCCAGTGGGGTCCTTATGGGTAAGAATGGAGTGTCGTGTCTGCCCCTCCAGCCCCAGGCCACTGCTGCCCCAGCTTCTGCTTTCAGAGCAGGGGAATAAGAAGGGTGGATGAGGCAGGGTCAGGGCAGGACATCAGGGACCTGGTGGCCTCTTCTGTCTCCCCAAGAAGGGAGAGAGAACACTACCACGGGAGACTGAGCTGGGGAATATCAAAAAGTTGCCCTGGGACCTTTGTCCCAGAGAGTGGCCAGCGGCCTAAATGTTTACAGTATAATGAATGCATTTGTTTCCTTCATCCATTTTAAATACAGGCAGAATAAAAATCACATTTTTGTCAGGCAGCAGTAGCAGTTCAGTAGGTAAGTGGCTTGATCACATTTGTTTGTATTAGTAACGCATGCAAGCAGCTTTAGTACTCGGTTCCTTGTGAGCTGGCCTTGCCGGCCACTTACAAGGTCCCTGCATAGGTGCCCTCTGGCCTTCTTGTTGCTGTGGCCACTGGTGTCTGAGGCCTACTGGAGCTGGTGTTGCCCTGCTCAAAGGCCTGAGGGGAGCTCTGGCCATCAGCAGGCAGCTGCTCTGGGGCAGCCACCTCCTGGATAACAGAGCCACCCCCATCCACCTCCTCATTAGCCTCAAAGGCAGGGTTAGCTGAAGTGCTCAGATCGACATTCACCGCATCAGTTCTCAGAGCCACGATGGTGGCTGCATCACTTCTTCGCTCAGCATAGATGCGCTGCTCAAACACCTGTGGAGCCGCAGATGGGAACTCGGGGTCCAGGGGCAGGCTGGCGGCCGACGCACCCATGACGCTACGGTACATCTCCACACCCTCTGGAAGCATGGACTTGATCTTGGGCAGCCAGCGCTTACGGACACGGCGAGCATTGGTACACATGTCTGCGGCAATCACGTTCATCTCGCTCTCTTTGAAGCTGGGGGCAAAGTTCTGACAGTACACTGCATGGGAGAGAGAAGCAAGAGGAGTAAGAGCAGCCTCTCCCTGCCCACTGCTGCCTAAGTGTCCACAGAAGTAAGGTGCCCAGGGCTGGAGTGTCTGCAAGCTTGATCCTCACTGGGATCCCCTGATCTGAGCTGTCAATCCAGAAGTCACTTTTTCTTTCCTCCACTCATATATGATCTTTAGGACATGTCTATAACAGTAAGGTAAGTCTGTTTGGGTGCCCACCAGGTTTGGACCTGTGTCTAACCTGTGTCTAATCTTCTCACCTCCCCCTGAAAAACGAGACAGGTCAGCTCCCTCCCATATGATCAGTTGGCTCATCAACACCATCCCTAGTTTCAGACACGGCAGACAAAAAGGAGTGTGGGTGTCCTCATCAATGAAACAAAACAAACGCTTCTGTTTCCTAAGGAGCTGGAGACCAAGGTCCCCCACAAGTATCAACCAGGAACAGGTTCCTCAAAGCCCAGTTTCACCACCTTCCAGTGTGAATGGGTCACTTCATTCCTCAGGACTGTAATTATCCTCTTCTATAAAATAGAATTAGTCTCACAAAGGGAATTTCTAAGTAAGAAGATAAGGCATTTCTTGGGCCAGTGGCCCCAGGCAGCTGTGCTCAGGGCCAGTCTCTGTGTATACTGGGTGGTACAGCTTCTTCTGCATCTGCCGCTACAGGGCTGGGCGGTGGCTTGCCACAGAGATGGACTGGGCTCCGCCCCACCACGCAGGAGCGGGAGGCAGAAGCCGGCCGAACAGATGGCAAAGGCTCAAAATAACCTCAACATGTAAATAAGGGGTTTTGTTCAAAAAGGAAAATTAGATCTATTTCACATATTAAAATAGTTTCGCAGCTGAATTCATCACACTTGGAAACCTACCAAGGACGTTAACACCTCGAGACGAGTTCTACTTGCTGCTCTTTTCTCCCTGCTGGTCCCGGTGCTGCAGGCCAAAGCAAGCATGCAGGACAGGAGCCGATGGCCCAGAATGACCCTGGGGCCTTAGCCTGCCTCAGTTGAGATCTCGAGTCCAGATGGATTCCTAGAGTCTCCCAGACCCACCCTACGGGAGTGACCATTCGCTGCCCACTCACGTTTCACAGCGTTCAGGACTCGGCTGTCCAGTGGCTTTCGGCTCGGATCACTGGTGGAGGAGCGAATGCCAGTGCCACAGCTGTTGGCCAGTGTGTTCCTGGAGAGGGATGAGGAAAGGGGGCAGAGCTTCCTGTTCACATACCAGGTGAAAGAGCCCAGATCCCACACCCACCCACGTGTCCCCTGAACAAGTATGTATGTCTCCTGAGTCATGTACAATGTTGAAGGAAGGTCCAGTCTTCCTCTAAGGGACAGAACTCCCAGGGAGTGGGCAACCTGAGTGACAAGACTAGGAAGCTGACTGACCCAGGCATTATCCATGGGAAATCCTGAGTCACCTGAGTGCCTTGTTTTGCCTTAGGGAAGGGGCCCTTTTGACTCATGCACATGGTAGTGTGTATAGAGCTTTTTGCTTTCTTTGGGGAGGGGTACACAGCCAGTATTTCACCAGACTGGGCCCTAACATACAAGGATCTTTCCAGAGCCTCTCTAGGGCATCTCCATATCAGACGCCCACATCTGTATTAGGAAAGAGCAGAAGGCTATAAAAGCTCAAACCGTTCATGACCAAGGCAGCTCACAGCTACCGGAAACTCTAGAAGCTTCTGCAGCCCCCTAAACACCTACCTGTCAAAGAAGGTGGCCAGGAGCCTCCGCAGCAGGACCTTGTGCTTCACCCCTGCACACAGGTGGCAGTTCATGAGCTGGCCACGAGTGATGTAGACCCCGGAGCCTAAAGCCAGCAGACATCAATGTGTGAGGTCTTTAGTCTGATAAACTAAGCCAGGGCTCATGCCCTCTAAGGGGGGAGGGGTGGGAGGTGAAGTGAGGTCTCTAGGACAAAAACAATCTCAGCTCTCACCTGCTAGAAGACACCAGGGCTGGAGGATGCCAAGGCCAAACCTTTTCCTGTCATACTCCCATCCTCAACTGAAAGCCACCAGGGTTTGGGAAAAAGATGTGGCAAACCCCATACCTTCAGTTTCATTTAACCCCTGAGCTTCCTTTATTGTGATAAGGCCTGTGGGCAGGATTAGAGAACTTCAGCCCTTGCCACCGCCTCAGGAACTTTCTGGAGCTAGCTTTGGCTTTGGCTTCCCACCTTGTCCTTTCCCAGACACCAAAGAACCATGGGCAGAAGTTGGGAGAGATGGACAGCAGTCTGGAGAATCCAGCTGAGGCTTCTGCTGGCCCAGCACTGGCCTCTCTACCTCATGCGTTCAAGGAAGCTCTAGTGCAGGTGTGAACAGAGAAGCCATTCTCAGCCATAGACCCCGCAGAGAGTTGACAGTGTCCCAGAAGCCCCTGTATAGTGTAGATGAGCAGAGGACAGAACCTATGGAGATGAGAGCAGCTGGATCCGGGAGGCCACCTGTGTACAGGGTGTAGTCACACGGGAAGAGCCTATCACTTGACTGGAGGGAAGCACAGGCGAAAACAATGAGAGGTGCACTAGACTGCAGCTCTGGCTGTGTGTTCCCACTTATGTGGGTCTCCCTCATCCGATTTTTTCTGTTTCTCGAGACAGTCTCCTCTGTTGCCCTGGTCATCATGGACTAACTCTGTAGGTCAGGCTGGCTTCACACTCAGAAGTCAATCTACCTTTACTTCCTGAGTGCTGGAATTAAAGGCGTGGGCACCACTGCTTGGTTGCTTATCTTATTCTGACAGCGCATGGGCTAAGCCTTTTTGTTTTAAGACGAGCTCTTACTATAGAGTCTAAGCTTGCCTTCAGTTCTTAATTCCCCTGCCTCAGTCTCCCAGGCACTCAGTTACAGGTATGCACATATGCACACTTGGTTCTTGGATCTTTCCATCAGTCCTGTCTATTAGGTTTTAGCAGAAGAAAGAGACAAGGTGAAGACAGGAACCTGCTCTTGCCTGAGGAACACTTCTGCCCTCTTAAAAGGCATCACAGCAGTATGAGGGACTGTCTCTAGTAGCTTCCAGAGATTCTGTTCTGCTCTAGGACTTGGATGGAGCAGCCCTACTCCATCCTACCCTGGAAGTTAAACTCCCGTTGCCTACCGGAGAGCTGGTCAGTAATGGAGTCTCTAAGGCACTGGTTTCCAGGAGAGGGGGACAACTGGACAGAGTCTGGAGTTTCTGTTCTGTTAAGAGAGTGGACCTCAAGATGCTACCCAGGATGTGCCAGTAGGGGTGCTATCCAGAAAGAAGCAGGAGAGGGTGCCTCAGGTAGGCAGAGCTAAGGTGCAGAGCTGAGGAACCTGTCCAGCTTGCTTGGGGCTTCCCAAGCAAACAAAATGAGCAATTAAAATCCAGACACAGTGGCTCATACCTTTAATCCAATCACAGGAGACAGGGACAAGGGGATCTCTGTGAGTTAGAGGCCAGCCTGGTCTACATATCAAGTTCCAGGAAATCTAGGGCTATATAGAGAGACTTCTCTCAAACAGGCAATTAAAGGAAACTGTGGAAGCCACTGGGACACCACCTACTTGGATCTTGCTGAATACTGCCTTACAAAATGCAAGCATCCCAACACTAAAGGGATGATGTTTCTGAAAAGGTGCTGGCCCCAAGTGCTTCTGGACTCCACTCTGCACTGTGAACTACTATTCAGACACTGTGACCAAACACTGGGGCAGGAGAGACACTGGTAACTGTGTGACTTGGTTCTATCTGTGACCTAAATTAAAATGCATCATGGATATAGCCCCTGCCAATCAGAAGCCTGGCCAGCTCAGGGGACTCAATTAAAATGCTAAATTAATTCAATTGAATAACTCCTCTTAATGACACATTCTTCTAAAAGGAAATTAGAAGAAATTTAAGATGTTCTTTTTTTCTTTCTTTTTGACTGATTGGTGATGAGTGTATTGTTTATAGGTCTGAAAAATAGGGTAGGACATTTGCATACAGTGATGGGTGGGGCCACCTCACCTGCTACAAGCTCCAGTTTCTCTCCAGGATCTCCCTCTGAGTAGAGCTTTGGGTGGCATCGGTACCCAATCTGGCTGATGAGGCTGGCAGGAAGTGCCACCAGGTCTCGACGGATGAGGACACAGGAGCGGCTCTCCAGGGGCACTGGCTCTGGTTTCTCTTGCACTAAGGCAAAAAACTAACCCAATTAGGTTGGAGTCTGTGGGTGAACCGGGGCTGTTCTGTGCCTGTCCACTACATTCCCCAAGGCCCAGGTTAGAAGCTTTCCCTATCAGCCTGGACCACGGCACCAGTCCTCCACACTGTACATGCAGTGTGTCCAACTCCACATCCAGCACTGTCCTGCAAAGATGCCTGATAGCATGAATGAGAAAATGGCTATGAAGAATGGCTGCCTGCGCCTGGCAACAGGCTGCTCAGGGTGAGTGGTGCTTCCCAGAGGTGTCAAGACAACAGGTTATGGGTTAGGTGGGAAGGCAAGCACTGAAGGGGAGGCCAGAGGGCACGTGCTGGAATCAGGACATAGGACAGCCTGACCAGAGACCTCGAGGCTGCAGATGGAGCTTAAACTCAGCAGCTTGCACCTTTCAGAGTATGAAGCTGCCAACTCTGCTGTCAGGAAAACTCATGGAAGGAGACAGCCAGTGAGACAGAACAGGGCCCCAAGTAGGGACCCAGCTCTCCTCCAACGGGCTTCATGGAAGAGGTAACCAGATATGTATAGTTCTACTTAGCAGATGAGGGGATAGGGGTCTTAGATGAGAGGTCTTAGGGGTCCAGGATATGTCCCCTAGGACTGTTTTGGCCTGGCACTGAAAGTGCTCTTAAATATTTGTCAGGAGTAAAGCCAGGCAGTCTGGCATCCCTGTTGTCTGGAAATGTTCTGGCAAACCACTTCTAGAACAGGCAGTTAGGCCTGAGAGATCCTCTGCACCCGTAGCTCTGAGGCTGTATCCCACAGAGGCAGTCATGACTGAGTGTGCTTCACAGAGTACCGGATGCCAGCTAGCCAGCATCAATAGCCAACAGGCAAGATGAAGTCTCCTACTAGTCACAGAGGGCCTGGGCCAAGATTCCTTAATAAGGACTACGTACTGGGCACCCTATGTGCTACAAGACCAAGGAGGACCTGTGGTGCTAACCAATCTTGCACAGTCTTGCCTTGGTCCATTCTTCCACTGCCTCTCCAGCCCCTTTTCCCAGGAGGCCTTGCAGCTAGGCTAGGCTTTCAGGTTGTCCTTGGTTCACGCTCCCACAGGCCACAGAGACTGGAGTAACACATTTGTGTGTATGCCATGTATGTTTATACATGTGTGTTTGTGTATCTGAATGTCTGAGTGTATATGTGACTGCATGTGTCATGTCTATGGTTGTATCTGGGCCTGTGTTTCTGTATGTGTCTGTGCGGCGCAGGTAGGACTTGGCCCTAGGACAGCTAGAACTGGCTCACATGAGGCTGGCCGGCTCAAGGCAGGTTTCTCAGACTTAGATCTTGCCCGAGACAGCGCCAAGATCAGACACAGGTGCACCTGGTTGCTACAGCAGGGTAGCTTTAGGCCCCTTCTCAAATGACCACACAATAGGAACTCTCAACCCTTCTCAGCAGGGGGCTGCGGTGCAGGGGCCCCTTAAGGACAGGTGACAAGGGAGGGTCCTGCACAGAAAGGACTTGCAAGTCATCTTGACACCCTGCCCCTAGGGAGATGTTGGAGTGCCCATCCCCAAGGACCAATACCTGGGTTCTGAAATGACCACCTATACTCTAAGACACAGTGATCCACTACAGGAGAATTCACTGTGAATTCACTGGGAGAATACAGGAGGAGCCCAGAAGATGGGGTGGAGAGCTCATCTGTAGCTCAGCTCTGCCTCAGTGTCTAGAGTCAGAGCAAGGTGCCTAGGCCCACTACTTTTATTTTTTTTGGTTTTTCGAGACAGGGTTTCTCTGTGTAGCCCTGGCTGTCCTGGAACTCACTCTGTAGACCAGGCTGGCCTCGAACTCAGAAATCCGCCTGCCTCTGCCTCCCCAGTGCTGGGATTAAAGGCGTGCGCCATCACGCCCGGCAGCCCACTACTTTTTGATGCAGCCCAAATAAGCACAACTCTGCCAGTGTTATGTGGAAGTCTTAGAGTGTTGCTAGACATTCACTGAGGACAGAAGCTAGAAAATGGAAGCTGCTGAGATACTGAGATGCTGAGATGCAAACCCCTGGTACCAACTGGTGGTCAGACTAGCCAGGTGGCATTTCCCATCCAACAGAGCAATGAAGAATCTTTACAGCCCGGAATTACCCAGAGACTGAGGGAACACATCAAACAATCCGGATGGTATTTTAAAACATAATTATCCACCCCCCTCGCCCCGCCTGCTGTGATTACACATGCAAACGAGCAGCGCCAACGCTGTGCGCCGTGCGTGGCATTTACATAAAGAGTGTTCACCAACAGAAATAATTCTCCATCCGCAGCCAGCGCTCTCTTGAGATGTTTTTCTCAACAGCAGAAGTTGTTTGTGCTCCACATGCACACCCCTCCCCAGCCTGGCTCCCCAAGAGCCAGAGACTGTCAGCCCAGAGCCCCAAAAAACCTCTTCTATTTCTGCCCTGCCAAGTGCTGGATGCTACCGCCGCTAAAAATACACCAATCTGAGTCTTAGCTCATCTGCAAAGGTGTTCTGAGCTCCTTTGTGTGCCCTGCCCCTTCCCCAAATCTCCCCATCACAGGCCTAAGTGGCTTCAGTCACCACCCAGGCTACAAGGTGGTGTGATATCGAACTCCAGAAAATCACTCCCAGAGGAGACTGGACACTCATCCCCACCCACAGTGGACCTCAGTGGGTCTTGCCAGTGTCAGGGTCGGTACTTGGTTCCATGTATGCTGGAAGTCTGTCTGTCCCTGAGCCGTCTCCCCCTCCCCCAAGAGGACTGTGAACTGAGGGGAGATCCTGTGATCACACGAGGTTTCCTGTGTCCTGGTCTCAGTCTCCTATCATCCAGGACTGGTCTCAGTGGTATCAATGTCACTTCCACATTCCCCAGGCCAGGTGACAAAGCTCTGGTTTCTAAGACTGAGCGTCCTAGGGTGAGAGCATGTGAGGCATGGTTAGTTATCTCTATGAAGAGCTGACTAACCACCAGCTGAAGTGAAGTCACTTCCTAGTCCTGGCAGAAAGCTCTGTTATAGGGCCCCCCCCTAGACACTCAGCAACTGACCCCCCTCTCTCAGGATCAGTGACCTACCTCCCTGGGGTTACACCATGGAAGCAAACTGGATACTTGTGGTCACATGATATTATGGGTTGCATTCCAGGGCTCTTAACATGGTCACCTAGGAAAGCTGCTAAGCCAGGTGTCAAACCCCATAGACCCAAGAAGCAAAAATGTAGATACTGAGTAGGGAATTTGTCAGTTTGGGAAGATCTCAAGAAGCTCTATGGTTAGGATAATAGTGACGGCTGAACAGTGTGAAGATGCTTAAAGTCACTGAAAATGACTGCAAAATATCACGGCATACTATAAGCACATTTAAAAGGAGGAGGAGGAGGCGGGGCATGGTGGCTCAGGCCTGTAATCCTAGCACTTGGCAGAGGCAGGAAGATCAGGAACTCAAGGTCACCCTCAGCTGTATAGCAAATTTAAGGTCAGCTTCATGAGGCCCTATGTTTAAAAAAAGAAAGCAGCAGCAGCAGCAAAAAAAATAAGTACTTTGGGTGTAGTTTAGTGGTAGAGCATGTTTAGTTGGGATAAGGCCCTGGGTGCCCTTGCCAGCACCAAAAGGCGGCAGGTGAGAGTAGGAGGCATGGAAGGGTGGATGGATCCCATTGCCTGTTTTCTTCCCACAGGATCTGCCCCCAGGAGGGTACCCAGCAGGAGCTTCCTTACCCCCAGCCTCTCCTACCCTGTTCCACAAATGTCCTTGGGATTCACTCGAGCTTCACAGAGGCCTAGCTACTTCACAGACTAGAGGTATCCCCCCTCCCCAATTCAGAATCAGAAAATAAACCTTAGTCTTAACTATGAGTGGAATTGCCGAGCCCACGCCCACGGTGAGAGAAAACTGCTGACTCACACCGTGGAAGACTCCCTGGACCTATACTGCCAAGTCACCAAGAGTGCAGGGCACAGTCAGGAAAGCTACTCGTCACCACAGAGCCCACAGACCATGTGGCAGCCAGCAAAGCAGCCATAGACCTTTGCCATTCTCAATCAGAAGAGAAAGGTAGGAAAATCCTGTTCTTGGGTTAGGCTAAGAGTTCTGACATGATTTCCACAGTACAAATCCTTAAGAGAAGCAGAAATGTGAAGTCTTCAGAATGAAACAAACAAAACCAAAACTTCTGTGAAAGAGTAACAAAATGGGATGGCTACAGACAGGATGCAAGAAAGAAAACGCTCTCAGAACTCAACACTTAAAAACAACAACAAAAAAGCTGGTTGAGTAGGAAGAGGGAGGTGGGTTTCTGAGTTCAAGGCTAGCACAGTCTGGAGAGTAGTGCTCCAGGACAGTCAGAGCTATACAGGGAGAACAACAACAACAAACCCTGAGGGCTAGAGAAATGGCTCAGTGGTTAAGAGCACTGGCTGTTCTTCCAGAGGTCCTGAGTTCAATCCCCAGCACCCACATGGAGGCTCACAACCAGCTATAACCATAATCCCATGAATTCTAATATCCCCTTTTATTGTGCAGACATACATGCAGACAAAAAGACCCATACTCATAGATAAATAAATCTTTAAAAATAAAACCAGACCTCAGTTTCAAAACTGGGCAGACATCAAGGATTTATGGAAGAGAGCCTGCACTGAGAAAGTGTTTGCTCAGTCAAGAAACCACAATGGAATCCTATCCTGGTCTTTGAAATCAGGACCTAAAAGCAGCTACAAGGCTGTGTGCTGGTGAAGATGGAACCCAGCATCCTTGTGTTGTCAGTGAATACAAAATGAGAGCCACTTGGAAAACCAGCTTCATGGAGTTTCCAAGTAACTGGAGTCTGGCAGTCAAGGTTGTTCTCATAAAGGACACTACCTGAACACA
This sequence comes from Mus caroli, assembly GCF_978045245.1. Lineage (NCBI taxonomy): Eukaryota > Metazoa > Chordata > Mammalia > Rodentia > Muridae > Mus > Mus caroli. The sequence goes on along the minus strand of NW_028227257.1, from coordinate 154,897,854 downwards.
GTGGTCTTGGGTCTTAGGAACAGGTTTACAGGGATGAAGAGCAGGCAGCCTGTAGGAGAGGCCTCACAGGTGGGGAGGTGAGCAGGCAACTGAAGGCAGGGTGTGTGAGATACTACCTGTGCACCAAAGCAAGTGGAGCCCACACATGCGTGATCTTCCACAGAAGACTGTGCGCCCCACTCCTATCCCCAACAAACGCATACTTCCTGCCCAATACCATCCAGGTCCGGGTCTCTAAGAGTTCCTGGCTCAGGCACCTGCCTGATGGCCAGGGTCTGCAACAGCTGAATGTTAGTTTGAAAGGTTAAGGATACCCAGTGTGGCTTTTTTCCCTCTGGGTACCACGTCTTCACCCAGTACTGAGGGTGGACTCTATGGTTTAGCTGGCTCTGTGTTGGCTCAGCATGACCTGTTAAACAGTAGCCTCCCATCTTGTAAGGACCTAACATACATGGGCCTTACCAGTATAGGCACTTCCTGAAGCAGCATCCCTTCCCAGTTTCCAGAGCCCTTCAAAAAGGGAGCCAAGATGCTCCAATTGCCAAGTGAGACTCTGTGTGACAGAGGTCAGACATGTTACCAACATTACCTGGACATACCCATCTCACAGATGCCAAAATGTAGGACAAATCCATCTCAGATTCAAGAAAATGTGGCAAACTGTATACACAAGAAGACAAGCTGGTTGGGAGGATCCAGAGAAGACAGTGGGTATGGGACCAGGGGATGTACACATATTCACAGCTGATGTGGGCTCCCAGTATAGAACAGAGGGCCATGTGGTCTTTAGACTCACCATGCTCAGCTGACAGAAGACTTAGTGTAGACCTCAACAGCATCCACATGGGCCCATGTCAGTCCCAGTGGCCAATCTTCTGGATCTAAGTGCTCCCTTATGCTTTATTTTCAGGACCCTTATGGCTTCCATGAGTGGCCTGGTCCTCCAGGTTGGTTGGTTGGCTGGCCAGCCTAACATTGCTGGCACAGCCTTCACACTCATGGTCTTGGTCAATGTCTCTCCCTAGAGCCAAGTTCACCCCAGAATAGCAGGGGAAATGCTTTTACCCCAAGAGTCTCTGGCACCTGAGTTCAGCTAGATCCTCCCACTACCCAAGGCTATCCCTCTCTTTGTGGGCTACCCTGGCCATCACCATTACAGTGCTCATCACTATGCTGGCCAAGCCTCCTTCTTGCTCTCCTTTCATGAATCTTTCCACTTTGTCCAATGACATCCAAGAGGTATGGTACCACCCTCACATAGTACAGGATTTGGCTTCCTTGACTGGTGGATCCAGGGAGAGGACAGGCCACAGTCATACAAAGGGCATAGGTCAAAGTAAAGATCTGTATATATAAAGTAAAGATCTGTACAAGGCTAAGCTAATACCTCACACTTATACACACATACATCTTGGGCTTGAAAAGCTCCTAAAATATGGTACCTATGGCTGCCACAGGGAACAGACCAGCAAGCAGCAAGCAGTGTTCACTACACACTCTTTTTAATGATCTCTAAATTAAGTCAGTGCTGAGCTATGGAAAAATAAACACATCTAACTAGGACCATGTTTCAGCTATGAAGTCACAAGGGCAAGAAGAGCTTCAATGTGGAGAACAACCATAGGAGCTGTGCTTAAAAATAAAATAAAATAAAATAAAATGGAGGGCTAGGAGCTAAGACCCCAAAGGCATGAAAGACAGAACAAGGTAGAGAAACACGAATTCAAGAAAATGTGGCAAACTGTATGCATAAGAAGACAAGCTGGTTGGGAAGATCCAAAGACAGTGGGCATGGGAGAGAGGCATGGGGCTCGGGACAGAATGCTGAGCACCACTCCAAAACCAGCCTTGGGTATCTCTGTAGAACACTAAATAGCAGCCATGCAGGACAAGACTCAAAAACAAGAGCCAACACACAGCTTGGTGGTTCCTGTCGGGTGTGTGTGTGTGTGTATGTGTGTGTGTGTGTGTGTGTGTTAGAGTCTGCGGGACAGTTCTGGCTTCCAGCTGTAACCCAAAACAGCCATGGCTGAGGCTGGGGCTCACAACAGCCTACACTGGCCCACCCAGGGCCTCTCACTGCAGCCTGGAAGGGCCTGAGCAGCAGTTCCAAGGAGAGCTTCTAAAATGTTGTCAAGTAATACCCAGGAGTCAAGAGAACTATGCCAGGAAAGACCAGAAAACAGCAGCAAAGATATTAGACACAGATCAGATGATAAAAGCACAATTTACAAAAAGACATTCGATCTGATCGTTAGCAGACACACATGGTACATCTGCTGTGAGTGTGGAAAGGGAAGGGAAACAAAACTGGGAGTCTCAAAGAAAACCAGAATCAATAAGGAAATAAAACAGAGCAGTAACTAAAACCACGAGTTCAGAAGGACAATGAGGAGAAGAATTCCACAGAGCAGATAAGAGTGGTGAACTAGAAAATAATTCATTAAAAATACTCAGATGGGGCTGGAGAGATGACTCAGCGGTTAAGAGCACTGACTGCTCTTCCAGAGGTCCTGAGTTCAATTCCCATCAACCACATGGTGGCTCACAACCATCTGTAATGGGATTTGATGCCCTTTTCTGGTGTGTCTGAAGAGAGCAACAGTGTACTCACATACATAAAATAAATAAATCTTTAAAAACAAACAAACAAAAAAAAACAAAAAAACAAAAAACAACTCAGATGGCCACAGGAAAACAAGAGTGCAGGAGACAGGGCTGGAGAGATGGCTCAGTGGTCAAGAGCACTGGCTGCTCACGGGGAGGATACTGGTTCAATCCCCACACCCATATGGCAGGGCACAACCCCCTGTAACTCCAGTTCCAGAGACATCTAATGCCTTCTTCTGGCCTCTGTGGGCACAGCATACACATGGTGCACAGACAAACATGGAGGCAAGACACCATGCACATAAGAAATTTTCATCTAAAAAAAAAAAAAAAAGACAAGCCAGGCAGTGGTGGTTCACGTCTTTAATCCTAGCACTCGGGAGGCAGAGGCAGGAGGATTTTTGAGTTTGAGGCCAGTCTGGTCTACAGAGTGAGTTCCAGGACAGCCAGGGCTATACAGAGAAACCCTGTCTCGAAAAAAACAAAACAAAAAAACCAAACAAACAAAAAAAGACAAGGGCTGGAGAGATGGTTTAGCAGTTAAGAGCACTGTCTGCTCTTCCTGAGATCAAATCCCAGCAACCACATGATGGCTCACAACCATCTGTAATGGGATCCGATGCCCTCTTTTGGTGTGTCTGAAGACAGCCACAGTGTATTCACATACATAAAATAAACAGATCTTTAAAAAAATAAAAATAAAAAATAAAAAGGATTTATTTATTAAAAAAAAAAAGACAAATCAGAACAGAAAGCACATGAAGAACTGTAGCTTTGGCAACTGCCTTGCATTGGTGGCAATGGTGTGCCACAGGGAAGAGGGCTGCTGGCTGAAGACCAGTGCCAGGACCCAACACAAGCCCCTAAGGAGGAAGATGGCCCCAAGCAGGTCAGAGAGGCAATGCCAGGGAATGGAAGGTACTATAAAGATAAATGCACAGGGAGACACAGGAAAGCAACTTCTAAAACAAGCTGGGTGGAGTTTAAACTGCTCACAGAACTGAGGCATACCAGGGGAGCAACAGGGCAACAGGCGTGGGAGAAGACGGCATGGCAGAGGAGAAGGGGAGACTCCTGTGCAGAAAGGCTTCGTGGTGCCAGGTAACTGTCCCAAAGACTATGAAATCCTAACGCAGACGCTGAAATCATTTGTCTTTAGAGCAGTGTTCTCAACCTTCCTCATACAGTTCCTCATGTCGTGATGACCCCCAACCATAAATTTATTTTTGTTGCTACTTTATAACTGTGTTTTTGCTACTGTTGTGGATCATAAGGTAAACACCTAATATGTAAGATGGTCTTAGGAGACAGATCCCTGTGAAAGGACCATTCAACCTCCAAAAAGGGGTTGTGACCCATGACTTGAGAACCACTGCCTTAGAAGGACAACATAAAAACTTACAAGCCTTATTCACAGAAGAAAGGACACTTGTTTAATGCAAAAAAAAAAAAAAAAAAAAGGAGGAAGAAAGGAAGGCGTAACAGTGGTCAGGGCACAGTAGGGGTCAAACCTTAAAGCAGCTTGTTTAGGGAGTGTGAGTGGGCCATGTATGCCAATAACACAAACCTTGGAGCTGAGGTAGTGACGGGCACTGTGGGTTCCAGTGTCCAGGAGACAGAGGGGAAAGGATATGAGGCACTCCAGGCCTGCCCGTGAAACACAGTATGACCCTGTCACAAGATAAAGCAAGAGCCAGGAAAGACAGTGCAGGTACACCGGACATAGAAGAGAGCTGGGTACTATATAAACATCAGACCAAGAGAAATTAATGTAAGGAAAGACTGCCAGTCTTAGTGGGGTTTATTTCATAATAAGACAACAAGCCTGAGATTAGCATGCATCCAGTACAGCTAGCAAGACAGCAGCAGGAATTCAAGAGTCACACACTGTCTCTGTGCCCACCCAAGACCAGGCCAATCTGGAAGAACTCCCAGCTCTGCCTTGAAACCTTGGTACAGCTTATAAGGTGGCCCATGCAACCTCCTCTTAGCACATTTGGGACTAAGTAGGGCACCAAGCATGTCTCCACAGACTCTAGAGAGAGGGGGAGTCTGAGTACACTCCAGGACCACACAGGATTCAGTCTGCTAAGATGAGCCCAGTTCTGCCTGTGCTTGGAAATGACACAGATGCCATAAACTCACGGGCCATAGAAGGAGGGGAGGGTGTCATACATTAAGAAAATATTTATGGAGACAATAAAGACAACAGAGCACACCAAAATATGTTGTGGTAATGACTTGGCAACATGTAGGACCCTAACTGGCACTCAAGGTAGAGTGGGAACACTGGGCTCCATCCCAAAGAAGCATGATTTACAGGCCTAACAAGGTGGCGTTTATTTTATTAATATTACTTATTGTGGGCTTTCGTGTTTTTAATTGTTTTGTGGGTATGTGTGGTTTGTCAGTACACTATGTACAAGCCTAGATCCCCTGGAACTGGAATTATTGATGGTTGTATGCGACCAGATGGGTACAGAATTGAACCTGGGTCCTCTAGAAGAGCAAGCAGTGCTCTGAACCATTGAGCCATCTCTCCAGCCCCTAATTTTTGGTTTTGTAAACTGAAACTAAACTATATGTAATATAGTAAGCCAGGCATAGTGGTACATCCCTTAAATCCTAGTAGGCAGATGGACTTTGTGAGTTTCAGGCTAGTCTGTCTACACAACAAGCTCCAGACCAGCCAAAGTTGTGCGGGGAGACACTATCTTAAAAACAAGTAAACAAACAAGTAGGAACTTTGAGAAGGTGGATAGAGGTGCCAGTGTCAAACCAGACAATCCAAGTTTGATTCCCAGGAGAGAACCAAGAAGCTGTCTTCTGATCTCTACATGAGCCATGGGGCACACACAACTTCCCCACACATACACTACTGAAAATAAGTAAGTAAGTAAATAAATAGAAGAGACACTAATACAAGACAGTTGGGCTAAAAGTGATTCTATGCAGGGGAGGGGTCCAGAGGAGCTGAGTAAGATAAAATCTGAGCTGGGCACAGTGGCACATGAGTTTAATCCCAGCACTTGGGAGGCAAAGGCAGATGAATTTCTGTGAGTTCAGGGCCAGCCTGGTCTACGTAGTAAGTTCAGGTCAGCCAGAACTAAATAGTGAGACCCTGTCTCAAAAAAACAAGGGAAAACTATAACAACAATAAATTACTAATTTGCTAATTATTAAATGTATTAACCAATTAAAAAATGGCATTTGACCACAGAGATCACTCTGTGTTAGTTAATTTAAATTGTAACAAAATAATTGATGTGAGTTTTGAAGGGAGAAATCCTCTATGTTAGCTCACAGGTTCACAGGGCTCAGTCCAGCATGGAGGGAAGGGCATGGCTGACCATGGCAGACATGAAACAGAGAAGGAAAGGGACTGGGAATTCTTCTTTTCAAGTGTTTCTTTTTTTTTTGTTGTTGTTGTTTTTCGAGACAGGGTTTCTCTGTGTAGCCCTGGCTGTCCTGGCACTCACTTTGTAGACCAGGCTGGCCTCGAACTCAGAAATCCGCCTGCCTCTGCCTCCCAAGTGCTGGGATTAAAGGCATGCGCCGCCACGCCCGTCAAGTGTTTCGTGTGCACCAGTGAATGCATATGAGCATCCTTAAGAGACAGAAGAGGAAGTCAGGGCCCTTTGAACTGGAGGCACTGACAGCTGTGACCTGCTATGTGGGTGCTGAGAACTGAACTCTGATCTCTGGAAGTACAGCCTGTGCTTTTAATGGCTATTCATCGTCCCTAGCTAGGCACCCCCTTGCCTACACTTCCATGACTTCTCTCAAGACCTGGGGATCAAACACTGAAAACACGGCCTGGGGAGATTTTCACGTTTCAAGCCATGAATGAGCGCAAGGCCACTTGGACTCAACCTGCCTGTGGCACAGATCCAGGCCTTGTACTTGGACTCCACATTCAGGGATCCTGGGGAGCCACGGACATCCCTGGTACAGGTCTCATTCAAGCCCAGAGCTGGAGACAACAAAGGCAGAGCCATCAGCACAGCTTTGGGGATCTGGCTACAAAGGTTGGCTTCCTGGTCTAGCATCTGCAAGCCACAAGCACCCCACTGAGCTCTCATGCCTGAGGCCCCTTCTGAAAGATGACACTAGCAAGCCAGATTTAGAGGATGCTACCTCTCAGCTACCTCTCAGAGGGTGACTTTATCCCATGGTATATGGCGGCACATGCTACTTCAGCATTTGTGGGCAGGGGAAGGCAGATATCTGAGTTCAAGGCCAACCTGGCTTACACAGCAAGCTCCTCCAGGACAGCCAGGGACAACAGTGAGACCTCGTCTCAAAAACCAAAGACCAACCAAAAAAAAGTAAATAAAATTAACAAAATACAATAGGGAACTCATACACTGCTGGGCCCTGTTTCTCACACACGGAAGCCACACACAGGACAGCGGTGCCTCAAGACCCCACCACTTGGTGACATGCACCCAGCTTCATTTTGCCCAGTGCAGCTTAGCATTAAGCAGTGTGATGATTTGAATAATTTCCTCACAGGCTCATGTGTATTAAGAACTTTGGGCTTCCATTGGTGAAGCTATTTGGTGGTCCTGATGGAGGATTCCATCACTGGAGGCAGGCTTGCAGGGTCTATAGCCTTCTCCTACTTCCAGTTTGGTCTCTCAGCTTCTTCATGCTTGTGGTTGAAGATGTGAACTTTGCTTCTGGACCCAGGGGCCTGCTGCCATGCCCCACCCCCAAACCTCTGCTAAAATGGAGTCTCCCTCCAAACAAACTGTTCTATAAGCTACCTTTGGTCATCGTATGTTTACCAGAGCAACAGAAAACTAACTAATGCAAGTGGTGTGTGGCTATCATTAGGCAGGGGTGGGGGGTGGGGGTAGGGGCTGGGGGGAATATTCTTAATTTGATAAAACAAAAACAAAACAACAACAAAAACCACATCAGAGCAGGCCTAGAACAGCACTGAAGTCTGTGAGATCAAAAGCTTTTCCTGAATTGGGGAATGAAAAGCACACAAGAAATCCCAGCTAAAGCCATGAGATAAGAAAGGAACCTTGAAGGGTAACCTTAGAAATAAAGTCCTGGGCTGGAGCTGCCATTCAGTTGGTAGAGAGCTTATTTAGCAGGTGCAAAGCCATTCTCTATCACCAAGAAAACCAAGTGTGAGGTGCACGCCTTAGGTGGAGGCAGAAGGATCAGCAGTTCAAGGTCAGCCTCAGCTACATTGTGTCCAAAGCTATACTATTGCAAAGGAGAAGGAGGGGAAGGAGGGGGGGAGGGGGAGGGGGAGAGGGAGGGGAGGGGGAGGGGGAGGGGGAGGAGGAGGAGAAGAAGAAGAAGAAGAAGAAGAAGAAGAAGAAGAAGAAGAAGAAGAAGAAGAAGAAGAAGAAGAAGAAACGAAGAAAAGAACAAGCTAAATGGCTTGTCATATATCTGTAATTACTTTATCTGGGAGGCTGAATCAGAGGAGTCACAAATTCAAGGCTAGTCTAGGATACAACTTAATATTTGTCTTAAAATGAAAAGAAAAGAAAAGAAAAGAAAAGAAAAGAAAAGAAAAGAAGCCCACTGTGGTGGTACACGCCTTTAGTCCCAGCACCCGGACATTGTGCAGGCAGATCTCTGAGTTCAAGGCCAGCCTGGTCCACTGAGAGTTCCAGGATAGCTAGGGCTGCACAGACAAACAAACAAAAATAAATAAATAGATAAACAAATCAGTTTGAGTATAGCTCAGTGATAGAGTATTTGCCTAACATGCCTGAGGCCCCAGGTGGGAAGGAAGAAGGAGCAGGGAGGGAGGGAGGGAATGAGTTAGCAGAGAGCCCCATTATATACATAGACATCTCAGAAGACACTGCAGGTAAACCATTAGAGTAAGTCAGAAAACGTGTCATTCAGTTTGTTTCTGTATATTATCATGAGCAACACAAAACTACAGAAAGAAACTTAAACACGTAATTAAAACAAGAAATGGATTTCTAGGAATAAATGTAATGAAGGGCTTCAGAGCACGGTGAGAAAAACTGGGACATCAGGTGGCCGTGGCTGAATCCATGCCCAGTTGCTCTTGTGAGAGGCACTTGGCATCTTGATTCTCAGCAATAATTGAAAATGAATCCAAGGTCAGGCCAAGGTCAAGGATGGAGGGAATAAAAAAATCTGAACAATTTACAAGGCAGAGAAAGAAAGCTGCTCCCAGCTCAGGCTCAAGATTAACAAATCAACAGGGCAGCAGAGCTTGAACTAAGATCTTACAGTTTACAGAAATCCGGTATCTAAGAGAGCACTGGCATGGTGGCACGTAAGATGTCCCTTTTAATAATAAGTGCCAAAGTGGCAGGGAGAGTAAGAGCCCAGAATCTAGGGCCAGGCCTACTCAGTAACTTGAAGCCAGGCAGTGATAGCAAAAGCCTTTAATCCCAGCATGTGGAGGTAGCAGGATGTGACGGGGAGGCAGGTGGATCTCTAGATTCAAGGCCAGCCTAGTCTAAATAGTGATTTCAGGACAGCCAGGGTTACAGAGAAACCTGGTCTCCAAGGGTGGAGAAAAAAGAAGTAACTTGGAGGCCAGACTTGCTGGCCTTTAAATCCCAGGACTCAGGAGGCAGAGGCAGGTGGATTTCTATAAATTTGAGGTCAGCTTGGTCTACTGAATGAGTTCCAGGAGAAGGAAGGAGGGAGGGAGACAGAGACAGAGATAGAGAGACAGACAGAGACAGAAGGCAGATAGACAGAGCACTGTTGAGGGGGAGCAATGTTTCTCTGTGTAGCCCTGGCTGTAGACAGGCTAGCCTCGAACTCAGAAAGCCGCCTGCCTCTGCCTCCCAAGTGCTGGGATCAAAGGTGTGCACCACCACTGCCTGGCAACTGAACACTATTATTAGTCAGCAATAAATAAACCCAGCTCTGAGATCATCATTCCTAAACAGCCCTTGAGCATGGGTCAGTGGTACACACCACTTGTTACAGGAAGGAAAGAAAGGAGGAAGGGAGAGGGAAGGGAAGGAAAGAAAAGAGGAAGAGGGGAGGAGAAAGGAAAACTAAAATAGACAAGTCTCCACTGAAAGTTAAAAACAACTTATTCAGGGAGGGTAAAGTGAACCTGGACTGTTTTTGCTGAATAAGGCAGTAGGAAAATGCTTTAAAAAAAACAAGGTAGATAAATCACATCAACTGACGGAAGAGAATAAATCAGCAGGCAGTGGCAGCAGGAGGCTGCTGCACATGGCTGTTAGCTCTAAGTGAGCTGCAGTGCTAGCTGTCACTCCCACAACACTGAGTAGCCATCTACCTCCAGCATCACCACAGAAAGGAAGGCTGCCTATACACAGGACTGCTGCCATGCCCTCAAGGGGGAACAGTGACCTCACCTGGCTGAGCCACTCCAAAACTACCCTAGGCAGCTTCATAGTACCATGCCAAATCTGTATTTGAATCCTCTACTCACAACAGATGTGAAGGCACCCAGAGCAGGGACCATCCTGGAGGATGGTCTACCAAAGGAACTGAGCTCTGCAGACAGACTGTGAAGCCGGCCTGGACTGAAGTATCCACCATGAATAACCTGATAATTAGGATGCCCCATGCCTGTAAGTGCAGGCCTTAGACCAGACCACAGAGCTGGGGGACCAAACACTGGGTGAACATGGTGACTGTATAAGAGAATGTGCTGTTTGAGACACGGTGTCTGCAGCTTACCCAAAATGTTTTGAAAAAAACTACAGGTGCAGCTAAAAGAACAAAGAACAAAGGGCACTCGTGGCAAGCTGTGGCCGAGACCACGAGACACGCAGAGGATGCAGCTTTGAACTCTACTTAACTTTTAGGTGAGTTTAAAATGACTTCAAATTAAAGTGGGTTTGTTCTTTATAAACATGAGAAGATGGGAGAGAGTTCTTCAAATAGCATGCAAAAGCTGTGATTTGGAAATTTTAACTAACTTTATATCAAAATTACATTTTGTGGGTGCACCTCAATGGGAAAGTGCTTGCTTAGCATGTGTGAACCCCCAACACTGTGTTTCCCAACAATGAAAACAAAGAAGAAAAGAGAGAGCGGGAGAAAGAAGAGGAGGGTGGAGGGAGAAAGGGAAGGAAGGAGAGAGAGAAGGAGGGAAGGAGAGAGAGAAGGAGGGAAGGAGGAAGGGAAGGAGGGAAAGGAGGAAGGGAGGGAGGGAAGACTTGTAGAGCAGAGATTTATAACATGCATGTCTGAAGAGCTGGGATGGTGGCCCATGCCTGCAACTTTAGGCACTTAGGAGGTGAAGGCTGGCTCCTTGTCTGCATAGAAAGTTTGAGGCCACCGGGCGTGGTGGCACACGCCTTTAATCCCAGCACTTGGGAGGCAGAGGCAGGCGGATTTCTGAGTTCAAGGCCAACCTGGTCTACAAAATGAGTTCCAGGACAGCCAGGGCTACACAGAGAAACCCTGTCTTGAAAAAAACAAAAAAAAGAAAAGAAAGTTTGAGGCCAGCCTGAGCTATATAAGAGACATCACAACCAACCAACCAACAAACATATAAACAAAGACCTCTGATAAAAGATGCTGGGCCATCAAACCATGGTGGCTCTGGTCTACTGGGATAGTAGAAGCAGGCAGATCTCTGTCAGTTAGAGACTAGCCTGGAGTTCCATGCCAGTCAGGGCTATATGGTAAGACCCCCTCCAAGAAAGAGAGAAGGAAAGAGAAAAAAAGGGTTTGGAAACCAGATTAAAATCAGGTAGGTCACTCCACAGGGAAGAAGAGGATGAGCTGAGCACAGTGGCTCATTCTGTCAGGCAGGACCTAGAGGCTGGAGCAGAAGTACTGGCTACAAGTTCAAAGCCAGCCGGAGCTACATAGTGAGTTCCAGGCAACCTAGAGTGAGACTCTATCTCAATAACAACAAAAAGTGGGACAAAACATTTAAATATCCACAAGGAGGATACCTGAGTGTAGAAACTGACAATCCTGAAGAGACTCAGCACACAGCAGGTGCTCTGCACCAACAATGCCCAGCATCCACTTCTAAATTAAAAGATATGGAGAGCCACAAAAAGAAGAAAAGTCAACTACTGAGAGCTGACCCAGGAGTGGCAAGATGTTGACATTCTCACACACGGGTTTAACTGCCTAAGATAGCATGATCAGTCACTGGAAACAACGGAGGGAGGTATTGCAGAGGACAAGATGGAGCCACAGAAGGAGTTCCAGGGACATGTATAAGTTATCTTATCTAAAGGCTAGAGAAGAAAACTCTAAATAGTTCATAAATAAGCAAACAGCCTGTGGGAGCAGCACAGTGCACTGGAGTGCAGGCTAGATGCAGACAGCAGCCTAGAGAGCAGGCAGCATGCTACAGCACCAAAACCAGGTATGGCCAACCTAGCTTATCACCTCCAGCAAAAGCATCCTTCAGAAGCAAAGGCATCAACAACTACACATAGGAAAAACACTTAGAGACTATAAAGAGTGAGGTATAATTCTTACTTCTTATTTATTTGTTGATTGATTGATTGACTGACTGACTGACAGGGTCTCTCTACCTACCTAGCCCTGGCTATTGTGGAACTCACTATATAGACATGGCTAGCCTCAAATTCACAGAGATCCTCCTACCTTTGCCCCCAAGTGCTAGGATTAAACTCATGGGCTACCATGCTCAGCAAGGTAGAAGCTTTAAAGAAGTAGTCTAGAGATAATTTTCTGATTTTTCAGAATTCATCACTAACTGAACCCTGAGAGCCACTGAGAGAGATTTTCCAGCAGAAGGAAAGTGAGGATAAGAGGAAACACCTGGGCAAACACACGCCGATGTCCACTCGCCCAAAATTATAATGCCATTTACCGGGCATTACTCACAAACTGAGGAGTTAACTGCAATGGGAGGAGACTGGCTTAGCCATAAAAAGAACAAACCTCTAACACACACCACATGACTGAACCTCAAATACGCATGGTTCTAAAGGCACAAGCTGAACCATTAATAACACGACTTGACTGAACCTCAGCTGTGTAAGGTTCTAAAGGTACAGGCTGCAATGGATTCCCATTTATATGACACAAAACAGGCCCATGGTTGCCAAGAGATGAAGGAAAGAGATGGCCTTGAGGGGGCCGAGTGATGGCCAAGAAGGGGTATCAGCCTGCCTCTCCACTGCAAGTCTCCACTGTGGATAGACTTCCAGAACTCCTGGTATCTGCTTATACTCAGAGAGTAGCTTTTATTCATGCAAATGCCAAAAGTTACCAAAGAGGGGAACGATAAATGATAACCAGCCATTTAAGGTAAAAATAATAGCCTATCTCAAGACTCACTGCTCAGAGAAAGGAAAGCTGTGGTTGCAGGGAGGACGGGAGTTGTTCGGGAAGGCAGAGTACAAGACGGGACACAGATGCCAGCTCAGGGCTGCAGAGGAAGGCAGAGTACAAGACAAGACACAGATGCCAGCTCAGGGCTGCAGAGGAAGGCAGAGTACAAGACACAGATGCCAGCTCAGGGCTGCAGAGGAAGGCAGAGTATAAGACAAGACACAGATGCCAGCTTAGGGCTGCAGACACACACTGTGCCAAAAGGAACAGGAGAGGGGTGCTAGGAACTGACCAGAAAGGAAAAGAGCAAGGAGCACAGAAAGGAGACCTAGCAGCAGCAGCAGCAGCAGCAGCAGCAGCAGCAGCAGCAGCAGCAGAACCCAATACCTTCAACCACATAAGACTGGGTGTCAGATAGGACTAAGCTAAACACATCCAACCAGCCAGCCACCATCTTATAAGAAATGTACTGCAGATGGGAGAGTTAAATGAGGAGCCAACAGTCAGCTAATGATTCAGGCATCTGGAGCTGCAGTGGTGGAGCAGTTCCTTAGTGTGAGTGAGGCCTTGTGGAAGAGAGGGAGAAGGAGGAAGGAAGAAAGAAGGGGAGTAGTAAAGGAAGGGGGGCTGGACTGGATCTATTAACATAAAATTAGACTTTGGAGATGGATAAGTTCCATGAAGTACACAAATTACCATGACAGAATGAGAGGGAAACAAAATGAGAGGGAAGATCTCAATGGCTCCATATCTTTAGGTAATTAAGGGAAATTGTAATTGGTAATAATACTGGCAGCTAAAATAAACTGAGAAGTTAAAGACTTCCCACAATTAAGAGCAACATACACCAGGCTTGAGTGGACTCAGCAGTGACACACTCCTTCCCAGAGTTAAAGCAGGAGATATCATCAAACGCATATGAACTTTCTCAGAACAACAGAGGAGGAGGCTGGAGAGATGGCTCAGTGGTTAAGAGTGATTATTGAGGGCTGGAGAGGTGGTTCAGCAGTTAAGAGCACTGGCTGCTCTTCCAGAGGTCCTGAGTTCAAGTCCCAGCAACCACATGGGTGGCTCACAACCCTCTGAAAAGGGATCCAATATCCCCTTCTGCTGTGTCTGAAGACAGCAACAGCGACAGTGTACTCACATACATAAAATAAAAGTAAAATCTTAAAAAAAGAGTGTTTATTGCTCTTTTAGAGTACCTGAGTCTAGTTCCTAGCACCCACATCACTTACAGAACCACAGCCACCTCTGACTCCAGCTCCAGGGGATAGAATACCTCTGTGCACTCAGGTCCATGCTTGTGGGCATGTGCATGTGTGCTCATGTGTGTGCGAACACGAACATACATACACACACACACACATACACTCACACACTTAAAAATAAAGTAAATCTTAGGAAAAAGATGAAAAAACCATAGCTGGGTGTGGTGATCCAGCACTCGGGAAGCACGTGCGGGAAGCTCTGTAATTTCAAAGCCTGCCTGGTTTATTTGAGGGAATTCAAGGATAGCCAGAACTACAGAGTGAGACCCCATCTCAAGTAAAACAACAACAACAACAAAGTAAAGAACAAAACTAAAACCCGATGGAGACAAGACGCACAGGGCCAGTGTTCCCGCTGCTAAATCAGGCAGGTAACACTTCTTTAGCCCCAGCAGTGGGACCTTTGTGAGTACGAGGCCAGTCTAGTCTACATTATGAGTTGCAGGCTAGGCAGGGCTACAAAATGAGACCCTGTCTCAGACAATCAGACACTCAGACAAATGGACAAACAGATGAAAACACAAAAGAAACACAGATCAGCAGCTTTCATGAACACATGAACTTTCTCCAGCAAAACTAGCAAAGGGCAGCTGGAATGTATAGTCACTGTATCTTGTCACAAGAATGCAAGGACAGCTCAACACGGGAAGAGCTCCTAATAGAAAATCTGAGGGGCAAAGGGAAGGCGGGATGACCCCCGAGGCAGTGAAATACTGTCCCCATACGGCAGGCAGGGGTAAGTGACATTCCAAGGAACCTCTGGACAGCCGGGGACTGAAGCACAAGGTGCAAAACCAACAAGCAAGACTACATATAAATAAAAATAAAATCATATGCAGTATAACTCACGGCAACAGTGACTCAAACCAACCCCTAGGTCTGTGCCAAACACAGGAAGAAACACAAGAGCCTGCTTGGGTGACTGGACACACTTCCTGCTCACAGCCTCTGTGAGCTAATATCAAACATCTGTGAGTGAGCTCAGGACTGCCAGAGAAAGGATGGCACATCCTCAGAGTGGAACCTTACTCAGCAAGAAAAAAAATGAAGCAGCTATCCGTTCTTCAGTACAATGGTTCTTAAGGTCGAATGCTGGTCACTACAGTCTGGACACTGAAATGCTGTATGTCTGAAAAGCCCAGATAACAACACCAAATATGTAGACTGGACAGGAGCTGGCTAGTGTGGGGAAGTAAAGTGACCCTGTGGGGCTTTCTAGGCAGTGAGAACCACATTCTAAAGTTGACTGGGGGTGATGGCTACTTGATTGGGAATGATTCCAAACCATTGGGCTTCAATGCTCTCAGGAGCAATGGCTATGGCCCACTGGTTCCACGTGTACGATATGGTGACCAGAAGCCACGTGGGATCCAGTGGCTCAGAAGCTCAGGCATCTGAAGTGCCAGTTGCTCAGAGGTTGGCCCTGCCCACTCTGCCCTACAGCTGAGCCCTATGGACATTAATAAAGGCTAGGATGGCACAACAATTTTGAATAGGAAAACAGAAAGGGCTTTACACCCCTGACATGGTGACTTATTTAAAGGCACTGTTACTTAGCTAGTGGAGAATTTGACAGAAACAGAGCCCCTGAACAGGGCCCCTGAAAGGTGTGAATTCAGTACAGTTCCAAACATCCATACAGAGAAAACAAACTCTTACCTCAAACCTCACCTCAAGGGGACTAAGTGACCTGAATGTGGAGAACAAATACATATGAAGTTCTGTGTTAGGCAGACAGAGTCTCAGCAAGCCTGACTCAGGCCTGAAGTCCTAGCACACAGGAGGCTGAAGCAAGACTACAGCAAATCCACGGTCAATCTCGGACACACTAGGAGACCCTGCCTCAAAAGAAGAAATAAAACAGAACACAGCAAAATAAAATCGGAGGGGTTTAATGGTGCACACCTTTAATCCCAGGACCCAGGAGGCAGATGCAGGCAGATCTCTGTGAGTTTAAGGCCAGCCTCATCTTCATGATGAGTGATATATAGTGAGGCTGGCAAGGGATATATAGTGAGACCTTGTCTCAAGAAAAGAAAAGGAAAGAAAAGAAAAGAAAAGCTTTAGTTGGCTATAAAAAACATGAATAAATGTTGGGCATCTGCTGGATGCTGGGCATGGCAGCTCACACACCTTTAATACCAACACTCAGGAGGCAGAGGCAGGCAGAACTCTGTGAGTTTGAGGCCAGTTTGGTCTACACAGTGAGACTCTGTCTCAAAAATAAATCAGCACTGTATCCAACAAAACATTTCATTCTTAGTCTTTGCATATACATCATGATAATAAAGACACACTGAGCTAGCTATAGAAAACATTTTTATACATTTATTCTACAGAGAACTTGTTTGTAAAATAAAGCAGAAACTCTTCAGTGCCCTTTAAAAAACAAAAAACTGGCCGGGCAGTGGTGGTGCACGCCTTTAATCCCAGCACTTGGGAGGCAGAGGCAGGCGGATTTCTGAGTTCGAGGCCAGCCTGGTCTACAGAGTGAGTTCAAGGACAGCCAGGGCTACACAGAGAAACCCTGTCTTGAAAAACCAAAAACCAAAACAAAACAAAAAACAAAAAACTGGATGAGAGGCCCTGGACAGCTCTGTAGTTAAGACTCCAGGTTCAAGTCCCAGCACCACATGGTGGTTCACAACCATATCTCCACCTCCAGGGGAATCCAATGCTTTTTTCTGATTTCTGCGGGTACCAGGCATGTGGGTGGTATACACACACACACACACACACACACACAAGCACGTGCACAAGGAAAATTCATACACAAAATGAATCCAAAAATTAAAGAGAACTGGGCACAAGACAACAAGAGGCACAGTCCAAGGGAGCAGAGAAGTCACCACTAAATTAAAACTGCACAGGCAAGCCATGCCTCAAAACTGGCTTAACTGGCTGAAGAGATGCCCAGAAGTAAGAATGTGATGCTCTTGCAGGAGACTCCAAGTCAGATCTTAACACTTATTTCAGGTCACTTACAACTGCCTCTAGCCACTTTGTGCTGATGTGCACATACCCACACAGAGAGACACACAGATAGATATACATCATTTTTTAAAGAGTAAAATAATAGAAATGAAAGCAAACTATCTTAAGATGATGGACATGGTGATTCACACCTACAACCCCTGGGCAGGAAGCCTAGGCCAGTGCTGTCTGGAGTGGAAATCATGGGATTCAAGAATAAACAGGGAGCTGTGAGGAGAGCCCTTCCCAGGCCAGGGCTAGGATAACCAGAGGCCAGCACTGCCTTCAGTTCACCCCCACTGCACCGCATTGCCCTTTAAATGGGAAGACAGTTCTCCGTGCAGAGCCGGCATTACACCACCTTCACTGACTTTTCTTCCTGGGCCTACGCAGTCCAAACCAGGGATAAAAAGCACCCCTATTGGGTCGCTCTATGGACCAAGCTGGGCTCTGACTATATGTCCCTGCCCAGGCTAAGAGTGACAGGTGATTGGGGGGAGCACTCAGCACAGCACCCTAATCCAGTCCCTCTCTCCACTCATGGGGAGATATGGCAGGAAACATCACCTGTCTTGGTTAGGGTTTTACTGCTGTGAACAGACACCATGACCAAGGCAAGTCTTATAAAAACACCATTTAATTGGGGCGGGCTTACAGGTTCAGAGGTTCAGTCCATTATCATCAAGGTGGGAGCATGGCAGCATCCAGGCAAGCATGGTGCAGGAGGAGCTGAGAGTTCTATGTCTTCATCCAAAGGCTGCTAGTGGAAGACTGACTTCCAGGCAACTAGGGTGAGGGTCTTATGCCCACACCCACAGTGACACACCTATTCCAACCAGGCCACACCTCCAGATGGTGCCATTCCCTGGTCCGAGAATATACAAACCATCACACCATCTAAAGGGCACCATGCCAGCTGGCCATGCAGGAGAATCTTACCATAAACTATATCATGCTAGGAAAAGTGGGCAGCTGTAAGCAGGACTATCCACCCAGACAGGAGCCCTCCTGACCACACTGGCTCTGTGCAGGTCTAGACAGCCCAGCCAGCTCAGGTATGGGATGGCTGAAGCAATAAATGACCACCCAGGTCTCACAGTGCCCCACATAGGTCTCACAGTGCCCCACACAACAATAGCAAACTGCCACCCCTGCCCTTTCAAACTCCAAGGACCACCTTGGAGATCCCTTTTGGAGGGCAGAATCAGTACAGTCATGTTACTATGTGCTGGTACAACTCTCAAAGGATGTCTGTCCATGTCAAGTGGAGATAGTGGGGGGAATGCTCTGTGAGTAACCCTGACTTCTCCTAAATTTTGGCAGCCCTCACATGGTGACCCACAGAAATGGACACTAGTTCTCCCGTCTCAAAGAACAGAGTGAGGAGAATGGGCAGAACCCAGTAGTGGGTATTCTCAGAGGGGAGATGGCACAAACCAGGCAGGGTTTAACTCAGAAGTATAGTGGGTGGCCGCTGACAGAACAACTAAGCATCGTCCAGGGTAAAGAGGAGCTGGGCTTGCCATCAACACTGCTGAAGCGCTGGGGAAGGCGGGACACAGTGAGCTCCATGCCTGGCTCTGGCTTCTCATGGGACAGAACATCGAGGCCTCCTGGTGTTGGTCACTGCTATACCCTCTTGGGTTTAGTATCCTAAGCCCCAGCCTGCCTTACCACAGGAACCTCTTTAAGGTGGTATGACCTTGACACCAACCATAGCTCAGTAACTACTCATGATCCCCAGAAAGTACAGCAGCACCATGTCTGCCTCTGCCACTAGGGGACTTGGGGTCAGATTTGCCTTGGGAGCAGAACCAGAACACAACTAAAGCCCTTGGTGTCCCTAGCCCAGGTCCCACACTACCCTACTGGGCCTGCTGCTGGGCCTGAGGCAGCTCCTGGCTCCTGGGTGTGCTGACTGTGTGGAGACAACACAACCCAGTATAGAGGTCTGAAGGTTCAGATAAGCTTCCTGTGCCAAGGAAGGATGGGGTGGGGGTAGGGGAGGAGCAGAGAAGTGGCTTGGGCTGTGGCTTTGTCTATATCATTGGCTATGTGGGATCCATGATTGGGGCACCATCCTCCTGCCCTTGAAGTGCTGGGCACTGACAATCTCTCTGGCTTGGAGAACAGCGGCTCCAGAATATATCGATGTGTGTGCTTCACCCCTGGAGAGTGTGTGCTGCTCACCAGCAGCCAAAGGGAGGGATGCTGGACACCTGCCTGTCCTGTCAGAGCTCTCCTACTATGACAACATGTAGTTCCCAAGTGTCTGTTGGCAGCACATCAGGATAGGAACACATCTCTGCCTGTTGCTCTCCTGCAGAAGTCTTGGCCACTAGAAGGGCTACCCTGTGTGGGTTGAGATAAAATGGGGTGGGCAGGAAGCAGAGATGGACATCCTGTTGTGTAAACTGAGACAGTCAAGTCTCCGGAAGGCGGGGTTGTGTCCCGCCCGAGCTCAGGGACTTGCTTCTAACAGCAACGCAGGACATCTAAGATCAGAGCAGGAGCCAGAGGGAGGGGGACTCAAATGGCTCAAGACACAGAGGGCTGGGTTACAAGGGTGGCACATTATTTAGGGAGGAGTTAAGATGGGGTCTAGTGTGTCCCAGGCTGGCCTCCAATTGCCTATGTACCCAATGACCTTGAAGTTCTGAACCTTCTGCTTTCACCTCCTGAGTGCTAGAATTACAGGGCAGATCATCGTGGCTGGTTTCAGACAGGGTGCTGCTATAAGTGGTACAGCAAAGCGCACTGGGAACAGCTCTTAAAGGGCGAGGTGGCAAGGGGGTCCAAGCCACCATTACACCTCAGGACACACAGTGGACAGTAGGTCCTTGAGTGGCCCTGGCTAGCCCCTCACTTGGGGTGGAAAACTAAAGCCAGAGGGAGTCAGCCTTTATAGGAGTACCTGAGAATAATCCAGAGTCTGTCAGCTCAGACTTAGGCATCTTGTCTGAGCAGGGAGCAATGAGCCACTGGCTCAGGTGGTGTGAGGCTGTCCCCAAT
This sequence comes from Mus caroli, assembly GCF_978045245.1. Taxonomy (NCBI): domain Eukaryota; kingdom Metazoa; phylum Chordata; class Mammalia; order Rodentia; family Muridae; genus Mus; species Mus caroli. The sequence continues at coordinate 154,877,716 of NW_028227257.1, read as the reverse complement.
CAAAGCCAGACACAGGGAGCGTGCAGTTCCATGGTCAGGGCCAGGTCTTCCCTCTACCTGCTCATCCCATGACTCCCTTCTCAAGCACACCCAGGGTAGCAGCGTCACCACCAATAACCTAGATTTTAACCAAGAAATTGCACACCCCCTTCTCTGCCCCACTTACGGGCCTGCTGGAGAGAGAGACAAGGAAAGCTAGACCTTGTACGGGGGCCAACAGAGCAGGGCCCATCCCATAGCCTGTCCATGTTCCAGGATACTTCACCACCACAAAATGGGTCAAGCGTGACTCCCTCCTGACACCCACGACTTCACAGAACACCTTTGGCAAGGTCCCTGTCCCATAGCCCCTAAGCTAAGAACTATCTATGAACCAAGAGAGCTGAAGTATTCAACTAGCCTGATCAAGGGTGGCTGAGAGCTGCCTGGCCTCCTGTTCCCACCCTATACATGCCAGCTCTGCAAAACCTTCCAAAGCCACTGGCTCCAACCTGTTGAAAAAGCTGGGCTGTCCTTGTGTAGGCAGTTAGGGAGCCAGACAATCCAAGCCCTGATGAGCAGGTTCAACACACAGGATACTGGATACACTTTGCCCTGTTTCCACTCTTCCAAAGGCACCGGGGGAGGTATGGGCTGTGCAAGCATGGTCTTAAGGAATGAGTAGAGATCAGGTCCTTTCCCAGCTCTGTGGAATCCCAGGGAGCATCCCCTGCCCTCAGCTCACACTGATTCTGGCCCAGCACCGTTTCAGAGCTGTGTGTAACCATCAACATAGTGGAAAAGGGCACCTTTAATAGGATCTGTATTACAGACACCTCCAAGTCTTGGGGTCCCAGGAACAAAGGGGTCTTGGGTCTTCCCCTGGACTCCTAACTGGTGGTGAGCAGGAATGGAAGGCCCTATATACTGGTGGATTCCCTGTAGTGGGCCTACTCACCCTGGCCAATGCAGTGGCTAGCACTGTATCTTGCTATCAGGAGAACACCAGCTCCAATTCTCCCCATGAAAAGGAAACAGAAGCTATCTACCCAGACCCAGGAGGCCCAGAGCTCCATTCCAAAATACTTATACAAAAGTGCAAGAGTCATTAAACCCTAAAGGGACTCCTAGACCACTGAGCCCCCCAGCTCCTTCATTTGTTCAATGTCAGGCAGAAATGCTCTGCACATCATGCTGCAAGTCTGACAGACTAGTGTCAGACCCCATGGGCAGGGTCTGGGTTCCTGCCCAACTCCTCCAGACCACACACCTTGCCTGCAGCATAGAGACCTTCCACAGCAGGCTGCAATCATCAGAAAGTCCCACCGTGCAACATGCCCTCTGTGGGCAGTTTGCAAGGTGCCCTGCCCTGCCGTTTGTTACCTGCATAGTTTCCTGTGGCTTTAATGTACATCTGGCCATACTGCTCCTCCACCATGGTATCATAGGCTTCGTCATCCTCCTCATCCTCCTCGTTGTGGTAGGAGGTGGGGCTGTCAGTGGTGGGCAGGCTGCTGGCCCCAGGACTGGTCCGCTCCCCCGGGGGATAGGGTACCTGCTGGATGCTGGGGATGAGAGTGGCCAGGCTTGGCACACCATAGTAGGAGACTCGAGGCAGCTTCAGAGGGGCCGTGCCAGGTGTCCCTGCAGCACCTGTAGCTACTGCCACACCATCTCGAGGGCCTGTCTCTAGTGGGCGTTTAGAAGCCAGGCCCGGGCCACTGGCCGGCGGCATCTCCATAGCTTCGTGCTTTACACGGGTCAGAAGCGGGATGGGCACAGAAGGAGACGTGACATAGGCAGCAGTGGCCGGTTGCAGCTGGTTGCAGGGACTTTGGGGCTCCGAGCTGGCATCTTCGATCATGGCGGTCTGCGAGTCACAGTGGGGTGAGCTCACCTTGAACATGAGATCTGTGCCCCGCTCCACGATGTGCTGGATCTGCAGGAAGCCGGCTGTGTACATGACCACGAGCTGCTCGCTGGCCGCCATGGTAAGCTTACCTGTGTAGCAGAAGGACAGAATCTGCTGGAAGCAGGCAGGCGGCACCGTGCCCGGCAGCTCGAATGCACTCTTGCTATTACCACTGAAGAGGTCTCGGAAATAGAGGCTGCTGGCGGCCAAGACGGCACGGTGGGCCTTGAAGGCCTGGCCTTTGACCACGATGGACACATCACAGTAGAGGCCTAACAGGCGCTGTTCGTTGAGACAGCCAAGCACTGTGTTCCCGAAGTTGGGGATCTCGATGTGCAGCATCTGAGACATGGTGGGTGCTGTGGTGCTGTGGTGGGTCTCAGACTCAACGTGGGGCAGCCTGGATGAGGCACATCTGTTGGGGGAACACTGTGGTCAACTGAATGCTAGATGACCCCCATCCCTGTATAGCAACCTGCTCCCAGCCTCTGACAAGGGCAGTGCCCGGCTTAAGACACTCTCCTCAGCTAGAACGTTCCTTCCAGAAGGACTTGGGGTGGGGAGGTATCTCAGGATCCGGATCCCAGCTTGGAGGCAGGGCAGTGATCCTGACCCCACACAAGCATGAGAACCCCTGTCATTTACTGCGTTCACAGAACCCATGGACTACTCTTAGTAATTCTGAGGGCAGGGCTTTGTTCTCCCCATCTGTGCAGAGGACACAGGACAGAGGCTCCAGCCCTCCAGAAAACAAGAGAGGAGTGAATTGGACAGACAAGTCACCCACTGATTCGGGTGGAAGGTAGTAAGGGTCGAGCCCAGAAGCAATCTCAGGGACTCCTCCTCTAGAGGGAAAAAGTTCCCTGAGCCCAAAGCCCCTCACTGTGCAGCTTTCCCTGAGAAGTCCCAGAGCAGGAGGGCTTTAGTTTCAGGTCTGTTTTTCCTCTTTGCCCACTGAGCAGCCTGCGGAGGGCACTCTGAGGAACTGCAGAGCAGCGTCCCCCTCTCAGAGTCCTTGCTCAGCTTCAAGCTTCCTCTGCCGGTTAAGGAAGAACAAGGAAGGTGGACAAGGGGGAACTCAGTGGGCTCCTTCCTCCACAATTTCCTTGGGGACAGACCTCTATTTGTTGGATGGAAGGGCTCCGGGTACACTCTGTGCTTCCTGGCAGCTCCAGGCGCCCCAAAACCGGACCCTGGTCCTGAGCACCCTCAGGGATGCAAAAGGAGTTGGTGCTTGTCGCAGAGAAGCCTCCCGCCCCGTGCGCCCTCCCTCCGCCCCACTTCCAAAACCGGCCAATCCCAGCTGGCTTGGTCCCAGCCCAGGTAAGTAGAAGGGTCTCAGGACTAAGCCCGCCAGGGGGCAGAGGTAGAGGGCAGGTCGCCACTGTTTATCAGCATAGGAGTCTGCTGATGGCGGGGGAGTTGGAAGGTGGGGGGGTGACCGGAGAAGGCGCAGGCCCTGGCCCAACTCTGCAGAGCCGCACAAAGGGCCGCTGTGTCCCGCGGGAGGAAAGTGCGGGCGGCCGCAGAGGCGCCGGGTGGCTGTAGAGGAGGGCGGAGCCACCCTGCGCCAGGAGTTGGGCAGGTGGGCGCAGCTCCGGGGCGCCCCGCAGTGCCCCCGCTACAGAGAAGTTGTTGGGCTGGCCGGCAGACAGGAACCGGAGAGGAAAGACCTACCTTCAGCGGCTGTGGCCGGCGGCAGACACTGCCCACTCAGCCTGGCAGCAGGCTCCCGCACACCGGCCCGCCAGCTGCTCGGGGAATGCAGCAAGGAACCCTGAGGTGGGGAGGGCGTGAGGAGCCCTGCAGGAGGGGTGGGGGTGGCAGAGAGCTGGGCGCTGGGCTCAGCGGCCGCAGCTCAGCTGCACCCAGGCCGGCTCTCCCGGGCAGCGCGCAGCATCTCAATGAAGCAGCCGGATGCAGACGAACATCCAGGCAGCTCTCGGGAATGAATAGCCGCCTTTGATTTGGGAGCTGAAGTAAATGCCAGCTCCCAGCCCCAGCTTTAAAAACAGTGGCGCGTTGGTGCCAGAGGAATGCACGGCTCCGGGTGTTGGTGCAAGACAGACTTTTGATGACTCACTGCAATGCAAACAAAGATGGCAGAAATACTGTACTGTACGTGGAGAAATGCTTCGTGGTGCCACGGCAACTGAGACAGCTTGGAAATTTATAGTGCAGTTTTGCATATGAATTACCCAGTAAACTGCCTCCCTGCCATCCTGTACAGACCCAGTGTCAAAGCATTTAAACTATTCCAAACAGTCTGCAGAGCTGGCAACGCATCGAACTTAACTCTTCCTGGGTAGCAAGAGACTGGGCAGGAGGCAGGGCAGGGGGTTAGGGGATGGGGAAGGGGGCAAGCACAGTCAGGAGATGGGGAATAGGAAGAAGGGTGCCAAAGGGGTCCTAAAGAGGCACAGACTGGGAAGGGGTTAGGACCCTGGAGCTATCTCCCCCACTTTTCCTCAGAGCCTCAGAGCTAAACACTCTGCTGGGCCACAGGCTCCATAAGTCAGACTTGTGGGTCCAGAACCCTACCTCTACCTCACTCCATCTTATCGTATCTGACTGGCTCTTTAAGAAAGGAGGAACTTTATCACCAGGCAGACCCCTGTAAGGTTAAGGGTACCTGCTCCTTCAGCTCCCTGAAACAGTTCTTATGAATAGAGACCAGCTAGGCAACTAAGTAAGGTGTCTCCTGTGCCCTTTCTGGGAAGGGCCAGTCATGTTCTGCTTGGGCAAAGGGTAGGGTTCTCCTTTCAGGCTCACAGCATTTGCTTAATTGCAAGGGAGAGCTATTGGGCAGCCTGCCTCAGTTTCTCTCACTGTCACTAACCATGCTTCCAGAAAGAACATATTCTACCTGCAAGAAAGGAAAGGGTCAAGGGTGGCAATGGCGATGTCTACTGAGAAGCAGTACTATCAAGGTGATGCAGGCTCAGCAGGCTGAGAAGCAGTACTATCAAGGTGATGCAGGCTCAGCAGGTGGTAGTATTAATGGTCCTGCATTCCCAGTGTACCCTCCAAGACACAAAGAGAACAACAACAAAATGGAGCCATCTGGCACCTCCTTATTTACACATTGTGGGCTCCTGTGAACAGGGATGGGGTGGGGCAGAGTCCAGGTGTGGAAGCTGCCAGCAAGCCCAGCCTGTAGAACCCTCCAAGCCTTTGTCGTCCTTGCCTCCTTAAAGGAGGTAATGAGAACCCTCAGGGTGGCTGGCCATGAGGCTCTCTGGGACCTGAAGATTACAAACAAATGCTCAGTCTGGCTGAAAGGAGGTTCTCCACAAGGCCAGGAGACTCAGGGCTTGTCAGGGTCACCTCTGGGCCATACCTTTACCCAGGACAGTCCCTCCACCTCCCCCCCCCCACACTTAGTGGCTGCTTCTTTCCAGAAATCGTACAGGTAGGACTCACAAGTCCATCTTGGGCAAGACAAGGTGTGCTCAGGGCTGTATGGGATGCTGGCTAAATGCTGAGCCTGGCTAGAGAGCGACTGTGCTACTCAAGAGATGTAGGGCACGAAAGAGACAAAAAGGCTCCACTCCTAGATGGACAGCACCCACCACAGAGATGCTTTCTGCTCAGAGAGCCACAACTTCTGCCACAGGCATTCCCAACCAAACAGAGGCTCTCCCGAAGCCTGGCCAGGGACAGAGGCCAGCAAAGCTGCATTATGACCCAGCTCCAGTAGGGTCCAATACTCAGGGCTAATTGATCAGTAACCAGGTGCAAAGACTGGGAGGACAGAGTAAAACTCCTGGGACCAGCCACTCCTAACAGAGTGAGCCTGGCTTGTGGGCCAAGTTAAATTCTCCGTCCTGCCGGCATTGGCCATTTCCTATGGCCTGCAGTCTCCGGTGTCGGTTGTAGAGTGGGGTTAGGGTGGATTCTGGGGAAGTTTTAGAGCACAGATCAAAACAGACTCTTTAAAGCTTGCAGCCTGGGCCTGCTACCACGTAGACTGATAATGTCCCCGATTTGCTTTGACCTGAACAGGTGAGGCGTTTATGTCCATACCTCAGGGGCTGGCGCCCAGGACCTGGGCCAGTCCAGCTCACGCAGTGAAGGGGCCATTATACTCCCAGAAAGTGACAAGGCCAACCTGGTCCCCAGGGACCGAGGACAACTGGCTCATTTGCTACCTTGTCCTCAGGCCACCTGTGCTGGCAAGTGCCTGTACCCAGCCTGCGAGAACCAGACCGGAGCTGGTTTTAGGTTGCTTTCTTAGAAGCCTTGGCTGGGGCAAAAACAAAGCTGAACTTTAGGAGAAAAGAATCAAATAAAGGCTTGGCTTACGTTCCAGGATCATGAAAAGTAAGACCAGCCAGGGCTGACCCTGGGGCTGCAGCGGGGGGACGAGGGAGCTTTGCATCTAAGTGGGCCAAAGTATGGCTGCCTGCTCCGTGGGAAGGACAGAGCCTCCTCATGACTGTCTGCACCAAGCCTACATAGTTGTGCCCTGCACCACTACACCCTCCTGGCTCTTCTGTAACTCAATTCCCCTCTTTCCCCTCCTTGCCCAGCACAGCTCCTCTTCATGGTAAGCTATGCTATATTTGTTTGCTTATGGAAAGTTCTAGAGTCAAGTAGTATATTGGCAGTCTCTGCCTTTGCTTACCCCATCCATCCTGACAGCGTTTGCACTAAGAAACTGCTCCTTCATTAAAATCTTCAGGGTGTACCCTACTTTGGGAAACCCATGAAAATACCCCAAAGCCAAGCACAAACCCTACTGCTATGCTCACCTTTGATGTCCTTGTCCCACACAGAGGAAGCTCCTGGGAGTTCCCAGCTATCTCCAGAATAAGAAATGGGTGAGGTCTTTGTAGACAATCCCTCAAGGGAGGTTAGGGTCCTACCAGTCCCTTGAAAGCACCGAAGCCAATAGGTAGATGTGAAAGAAAACTGATGAGGGCACTGGGTCAGAGGTGAAGGTACTACAACTGTATCCAGACACAAGAGTTCAGTTCCCAAGCAGAAGGGAGAGCCTGCCAGAGTTAAGTTCCCAGAAAAGATTCAAATGAGGGCACGGTTTTCAGCCACACAGCACTCCGAGGTTTACCTGGGTCTTAGAGCCACACCCCTGAGAAGCAAAGGCACAAAACCACTCCAAAGATATCTCCATGGACAGGACTGGATCACCAATAAGCAGAGGCCAACTTTCTCAGTACCCCCAAACCAGTCTCAGCTCCAGGGCCTGTAGGTCCTGTCTAGAATCTGACAGGCACTTTTCCATCCCATCAAAGACTAGGAACTTCTTAGCCAGTGGAAAGGATGGGGCCTGGTACCGATCTACACAGTGATCACCAGCAAGGAAAACAAGGGGAGAGAAATTAAATTATTTTGCAGGATTTAATTTTGTCAAATTAATAAGAAGCCTTGGACATCAGCAAACACACAGGTACCACCACATAGTTGCCAAGGAAGGAAGGCAGCACTCAAGAGAGAGCCCCTTCTCAGGCAGTCTCACCCACCCGGGCCAGGCCAGAAGCACCAGCAGGTTTGTGCAAGGCACCAACAACAGGGGGACTGCAGATGAAAAATGCCAGAGCACACAGCATGTGAGGTTTCAGGAACACAGCCTGGCAGGGGCTCGGTGAGAACAGCAAAGAAACCCCCTTCTTCCACAGTGTAGGTAGAGAAGGGGGCCTGCTCCTTTATGGATTCCTTCCCAACAGCTGACCACACATGCCATTACCAAGGAAGAGTGGAGGCACCAGGGCCCTGGGTTAACCTGCCCAGTCCTGGCAGCTTGCTTGGATGAGCTCAGGTCTCCCAGAGCTGGGTGAGGCACCAGGTTGGCCCTGAGGTTTGCATTAAACTTTTAAAACACCATCAGGCAGAGCTAGGCTACCCCAGGCCTTGCTGCTAATGGCATCTTTAGCATCTCACACAAGACCCAAGTGAGTAGGAGCAGAGACTGCAGCATTGGTCTTGAACACAATGCTTCTTCCCACAATGCTCACAGGAACTGCATGTTTGCTTGTTTGCCCACCTGAATCCCTCTAGAGGGTACAGATGAGAAGACTGGGCCCACAGACCTGGTAGCTGCAGGCCCAGGGCCTGAGTCATGAACACCTGATAATCAAAATCTCTAGCTTCCTAATTTTGACATCCAGCACCATGAGAGTCTTTGGTCATCAAATGACAAGAGCAAGAAGGGGAGGTCTGCCCCTGTTCAACTGACTGGACCAGAGCTAGCACTGCATAGGATCCCCAGGGCTCTGCCACAAGAGAAGACTATATCTCAGGCTCCATATGTGGAGAAAGAGAGGAGACACAGGGACCTCCCTAGCGCTAGGCAGTTCTCCAACATGGTAGGTTTCCTTGGAGAAGCAGGGAGGGACCACATAAACCCCCCAGATGAGGCTCTCCCTTTCCAGACCCCAGGCCTGGGCCAGCAGTAGTCACAGAATCCTGATCTAACTGTACAACACAATGTTTGCCTTTATGCTTTTTTTCTCCCCCCCCCCCAAGAAGGAAAAGGGAGGCAAGCCAATTCAAAACATTGACTTGTCAATCTTTGCTCCCTTGCTGCTCCTTGCTGTTGCTTTGAGAGAGAACAAAACCAAGTGTGTGTATGTGTGTGTGTGTGTGTGTCTGTCTGTCTGTCTGTCTGTATATGTCTCTGTGTGTGTCTATGTCTTTGTGTGTGTGTGTGTGTCTATGTTTCTCTGTGTCTCTGTGTGTTTGTGTGTCTATGTCTGTATGTGTCTATATCTCTCTGTGTGTCTGTGTGTGTATGTGTGTCTGTCTATGTCTCTGTGTATATGTCTATGTTTCTCTGTGTCTCTCTGTGTGTGTCTATGTCTCTCTGTACGTCTGTGTGTTTGTGTGTCTATGTCTCTCTGTGTGTCCGTGTGTTTGTGTGTCTATGTCTGTGTGTGTCTATGTCTCTCTGTGTGCCCGTGTGTTTGTGTGTCTATGTCTGTGTGTATCTATGTCTCTCTGTGTGTCTGTGTGTCTGTGTGTGTATGTGTGTATGAGAGAGACAGAGATAGACAGAGAGACAGACATGACCTAGGACCACTCAGCATGTGTTCTCTATGGAACATAACCACTACACCCAAGCATCACAATGACAGATTTTGCTCCTTCTCATCAGTCAATCTTGCATCTAATAACACTGGACCTTGTGGATTGATACCAGGAGAACTTTATGTCCACAGGGAACAGCAAAAGCCAGTAACAATTCTAACATCTACAGCTTACCTGAGACAGAAACGCCCATCTATGCGGTCTAAGCCAGCAGTTCTCAAACTGGGGGGTCTTGACCCCTATGGTGTCTCATATATCAGATATCCTGCATATTAGATATTTACATGACAACTCATAATAGCAGAATCACAGTTACGAAGTAGCAACAAAGTAATTTTGTGGTTGCGGGGAGAGGGTCACCACATCATGAGGACTGTATTAAAGGAACTGCATTCAGAAGGTTGGGAAGAATCGGCCCAAGCACTAGGGATGTTAAACGATAGGGGTGGGGGCAAACAAAATACTATATGTCTTGCATAATCAATAAGTCACTGAGGTGGGTGCAGTATACCAGGAATGTCCCCCTATAAGCCTATCTCCCTCTCTGACCCTGGCTTCCCAGCCCTGCTGACCCACTGTTCATAACTCTCCTGAGCTACAGACTGCTTCCAGAAGGTTCCCAAAGAATTAAGTAGTGTTTTGAGAAGAGCCGACAATCTTCCCTACTCCTATTTGTAATTTAAATAACGTAAGCTTGAAGAGTGTCTCCCTCGGGCATAGTTTAATAACTTAAAAAGCCAGTGCAGCTCTGCATACCCCTGCCCCCTCAGCCTTCCCTAAGAAGCAGAAGCACATCCAGGCCCACCAGGGGGTACTCCACAGTCAACAGCAGGAGCAGCTGTCTCTGCTGACCCCTTTCACTTGTGGACTTGCCAGAGATCCCAAAGCAGTCTGTGACCTTGACCCTCCCCACCAGGGCACCAGGGGAGGGTCACCTGGACCCAGGTGCTGCGAGGGAGCTGGACACGGCGTGGCATAGATGCATGCTGGGTTATGGGTCACCCAACTCTGTACAGCCAGCCACTTCCCAGAGCACCCCATTTTTAATATTCATAGATCTCCTCATCTGCATATCATGCCATAAATAGTCAGAGTCGAGGTAAGACACAAAGATCCCCTGCATTTCTAATTATGCTTAAAAAGCTAATGTAAATCAGAGACACAGAGGAACACTAAATCATCTGAGAGGACACCGCCCAGGAGCCCCCACCTCCATGCCCTAGCAAGGTAGCTGCTAGTGAGAGGCCCAAAGGACCCAAATATGACCTTGGGGAAGTCAGCCTCACCTGGGTGTGTCCCAAAAAGCAGGACCACAGGCATCTTTCCACTCCTATTCCAACACTGTTTTTACCCATACGAGATGCCCAGCCCCCACTTCTCACTGAGGGCAGCAGGCCCTGAACACCCACATTTAACTGTCTGGGAATGAATTTCTGGGGGGAAATCAGAAGCCCTCCTTCCTCTGGCCATTCCTGACTGAAGGACCAGGGCACTAAGCCAGTCAACGGTCCCAGGATTTGAACCCATCCCCACTCCAAATGACAGCACTGTCCTTTGAAGGCTCCAGCCCTGCAGAGGCAGATGAGACACAACTCCCCTACCTTTAGGGAGAGGAGCACAGAGACCTACAGGATGGAAAATTCCGGGCTAGAGGTGGAGGCAGAGCCCAGGGGGTGTGGCCAACGTGGGAATCCATACTCCCGCATGTGCCACTAACCTGAGGATGGCAATTAAACAGATCACAGAACTCTAAGGGCAGTAATATTGCTGAGATTCTGTCAAGGGTGCCCGCAAAGAGCCTTGAACCTAGACATCAGACAAAGGACAGCTCTCAGTGCTTAGCCATTCCCAGGCTCAGGTTGAACCAGGGTCCTAGATAAGTGCCAGCTCCATGTGCTGAGAACAGAAGACATGCTCAGGACACTTCTGGCCACCAGGAAAGGGCAACACAGGGACCAGAGGTGTTGAGTGAGAAGCCAGGGGCTAAATGAGGGGCACTCCTAGTTTCCAGATACCAGTCCAGGCAGACCTGTCTCATGCAGGACATGCCACGTCAGTGGCACAGAAGACCAGGGGACATGGGCTGACTAGAGAGCAGTAGCTTGCAGATGTCAGGTTTGGGAGCCAGACCCAAGCACAGGGTTCAGGTGCCCACGACCTTACTTACCATTTAGAGCATAGCTCAGAGATACTAGTGTGTTGGACTCTGTTAGACTTTGGACAATAAACATCTCTGTCTTTCAGCAAAGTGTTAGGGGCCAGCAGGCCTAGCTACCAGCCCAACCAGACAGAACTGGTTCTCAGACAGCAGAATGGGCCTTTCTGTGCAGGGGGTCCAGGGTAGACATGGGTACGTGTGTGTGTGTGTGTGTGTGTGTGTGTGTGTGTTTCATACTTCCCCAGCCCTCAGCCAGACCCAAACTGACTTCCTGCCCAGAGGTGGGATGCTGCACCTTTCCCCTCTAGGAGTGCCAACCTGGAGGACCTGCTAGAGGCACAGGCCCAAAAGACACAAGGCTTACCCCCATCACTGTTGGTGAAATGATTGCCGCCCGCATCTGCCCTGGCAATAGGCCCAGAACTATTTTTAAGCCCATTTACTAGAAATCCCACAAATTAAAGGAAATATGGATAATACAGCAGGAATCCTGGGGGTGGGGGGTGGCAAATTAAGGCTGCACGGAGTTGTGTTCATGTTCCACGGCAGAGTTTAACTGGGAAACCCATCTGCTGAACCCCTGCACAGCACCCACTAAGTCCCATAAGGAGGGCTGTGGACTTGAACTGGGCTCAGAGAGGACAAAAAGCATCGAAGCACACAGGCTGCTGTACCCAGGCCATAAAAGGTAATTGTTGGTATGAAAAACCTAAGTGTCCAGCTCCCAGGCCTCAGTCAGGGAGTTCAACAGCAAACAGCAGCCCTGGCCGGTCCAGCCCTGAGTGAGTGAGGTGCAGGAACCTCCCCACTCATATCCTACTTTAGCAGACAACAAAGCCCTTTGGGAAGGCTGTGCACGATGCCCTTATCAGCCTCACAAGCCAGAGGCCCAAACTGGCATCTCCAAACTCTACTGCCCAACCTCAGTAGTCAGAGCTGACAGCAGTTGGGAGCTGATGGCAGGAACTGTCCAGGCTACCAGGACAAACATCTGCTGAGTTATGAAAAGACCCTGGAGTGGGGGGTGGGGGGTTCTTTAAGAATCAGGCCCAAGCTAAGTATGGTGATGTACCCCACTGATCCCACTTGGGAAACAGAGGCAGGGGGATCTTTGAGTTCAAGGCTGGCCCGACCTACATAGTGCATTCTAGGACAACTAAGGCTGTGCCTCAAACAAACAACAAGAACCAGGGGGCTGGAGAGATGGCTTAGAGGTTAAGAGCACTAACTGCTCTCCCAAGGTCCTGAGTTCAATTCCCAGCAACCACATGGTGATTCACAACCATCGGTAATGAGTTCTGACGCCTTCTCCTGGAGTGTCTGAAGACAGCTACAGTATACTTACATATAATAAATAAATCTTAAAAAAAAAACAAAAGAACCAGGCCCAAGTCTGATAGCCTCCAGAGACAGTCATCGAGGCCAGATACCTGCCAGGGACTCTGCTCTGTCAACAAACGCTCTTACCAGATCTAAACTATGCAAATGAGGCAAGATTGAAAGGACAATACAGGCAGTATACCCTCACCTACACAGGAGGCGAGGCTAGCCCCCCCTTCCCAATCACTGTAGTCCTAAAAGGGTAAACTTTCTGGCTTGAGGTTAAGACTGAAGAATGGGAGAAGGAACAGGTCTAAGCTGGTGGGTGTTGACTACAGGAGGCCACTCCACATCTGCATCCTGGACCCAGGCAGACTCCATTGGTGATGATAAAATGGGTCTGCTGGGCTTAAGACAAGCAAGAATGCAGAGGGGTGGAATCTAAACTGTGTAAAACCATTGCCAGGTGTTAACAGACAGAACCATCAAAACACTGGGGCTGACCAGGAAGATTAGCAGGGGCACATGGAAGGTTCAAAATAAACCTAGAGCCGGGCAGTGGTGGCGCACGCCTTTAATCCCAGCACTTGGGAGGCAGAGGCAGGCGGATTTCTGAGTTCCAGGACAGCCTGGTCTACAAAGTGAGTTCCAGGACAGCCAGGGCTACACAGAGAAACCCTGTCTTGAAAAACCAAAAAATAAAAAATAAAGTAAAATAAAAAAATAAGCCTAGGCTACTTAATGAGGTCCTGACACAAAACAAAACAAACAAAACCCTAGAACAAGTAGTGAGGGAAGAGACCATCCAGGAATGAGCCTTGTCCAGAGGAAAACCCTATGGCCAAGGGTAGCTGATTCCAGAATTCCTTCCTTAAAAAGACATAACCACTTCTCGCACCACCACCCCATAGTGCCCCAAACCCCATTGCTGAACCTGCGGCTTTCTCAGACCCTAAGGTAAAAAGCATGGCGTTCTCCTTTCTCTTTCCTATCCTACTCCTTCTGGCAGTTGCCGAGACCATAGCTTACCTGACTTTGTTGTTTTTCTCTTAAATAAAACTATTCTCATTTTTTTTTTTTTTCCGAGACAGGGTTTCTCTGTGTAGCCCTGGTTGTCTCGTGGAACTCACTCTGTAGACCAGGCTGGCCTTGAACTCAGAAATCTGCCTGTCTCTGCCTCCCAAGTGCTGGGATTAAAGGCATGCGCCACCACTGCCTGGCTAAAGTTTTTACTATCAAAGACTAAGAACTTCGGGTTGGGGCTGGAGAGATGGCTCAGAGGTTAAAAGCACTGCCTACTCTTCCAGAGGTCCTGAGTTCAATCCCAGCAACCACATGGTGGCCTACAACCATCAATAACGAGATCTGGTTCCCTCTTCTGGTTTGCAGGTAAACATGCTGCAGAACGTTGTATATGTAATAAATAAAAAAAAAAAAATCTTAAAAAAAAAAGAAAGACTAAGAACTTCAAAAAGAGACCAAGCATGGAGGTACACACCTTTAATTATAGCCCTTGGGAAGCAGGGCAGAGGCAGGTGTGTCAGAGTTCAAGGCCATCCTCAGCTACAAGGGGCTAGTATGGGCTTTGGGAAAGGGCCTCAAAACAAAACAGGCAAAACAGAGCTGGCCCCTATTGGCTCACAGATTGAACAATCACAGACTGAACAAGTGGTTTTTAAAATCTACTACCTTATGCCTGGGTGTGGTAGTGCACTCCTTCAATCCCAGCACATAAGAAGAACACATAGGTAAGTCTGAGGTCATCCTGGTTTACAAAGTGAGTTCCGGGACAGCCAAAGCTCTACAGTGAGACTGTCTACAGACATGCAACAACACACACTCCTACTCTACTCTAAGCTACAGTAATTCAGACTGGTACGGATAAAAACAGGGGTAGGTCACTGGGGTAGAAAAGTCTTTACATGAATTCCCATGTGCATAGCCAGTTGACTTAATAAAGATGCTGAGACCTTGCAGTCAGGAAAAACTTCCCTTTCCAGCATTGCCCTGAACACGGGGACAAGCACACATGAGAGCATGAAGGCAGACCCTTACCTCACACCACAGATAAACAGGAATTCAAATGCAGCAAAAGCTACCTAAGGGCTGAGGTGGCTCAGTGGTTACTGACGCTGCACAAGCTTGAAGTCCTCCGTAAACCATAGAAAGCCTGGCTATAGTGGCATGTACCTGATACCTAACACTTGGAGGAATGGAGATAGGTGGATTCCACGGGGTCTCTGGCAGTCAGTCTAGCCAAAACAGAGACCTAGGTTCAGTGAGAGACACTTTCAAAAACAGAAGGGACAGTGACTGGGGAAGACACTAGCAACAGAACTCTGGCTCACACACACAGCTATGCACACACACATGTACACATATCCCACCCACCCCACCCCAAGCACACAATAGGGGGAAATCTATTAGCGAATACCTGCCAGTCATATTTCTGATATGACATACCCAGGATGTTTTTAAAAAATGTGCAAAGCATCCAAAAATACTTTCCACCAAGAATAGGCACAAATGTCCAATATGCACACAAAACACTCAGTATCATTAGCCATCAAGAACACTGAAGCACAAACCACAATGACGAGCAGATGTAGCTAGGACTGGGACAGGACATGGGTTTAACATGTAACCCAGCCCCTAGCTTCCATCTCCAGCACCCAAAACAAAAGAGAGTACCAGAGACAGAAAGAGAAAGAAGAGAGTTACACAGAGAAACCATGTCTTCAAAGGAAGAGAGAGAGAGAGAGAGAGAGAGAGAGAGAGAGAGAGAGAGAGAGAGAAAGAGAGAGATAGAGGAGGAAAGGAGGAAAGAAGAAAGGAGGGAAGGAGGAAAGGAAAGGAAAGGAAAGGAAAGGAAAGGAAAGGAAAGGAAAGGAAAGGAAAGGAAAGGAAAGGAAAGGAAAGGAAGGGCTGGTAAGATGGCTCAGTGGGTAAGAGCACTGACTACTCTTCTGGAGGTCCTGAGTTCAAATCCCACAACCACATGGTGGCCCATAACCACCCTTAATGAGATCTGACACTCTCTTCTGGTGAGTCTGAAGACAGCTACAGTGTACTTATATAAGTAAAATAAATAAATAAATCTTAAAATAATAATAATAATGATAATAATAAAGGCTAAAATGAAGTAAATAGAAAAAGATGTCATATGAACATAATCAAAAGAAGGCAGGGTTACTTCATAGTTAAAACGTATAAAGTAAATGACTGCAGAAGGACTGAGAGTGTGCATACAAAAAACACTCAGCTACACTCTATGTGGACAATAGAAAGCAGTACTTCTAAGCATGAAACAGAAAGTGGTAGAGCCAAAGGCTCATGGGAGTCCTTCCAACTCTCTAATGACTGATAGAACAGTTGAACAGAAAATCAGCAACAACACAGAGAACTAAACTCCACCAGCTATCAGGATATGACCCTCACTTGCAGACCACCCCACCCAGCAGCAGCGTCAGGACCTCACTGTCCCAGAGACTTGGGAGCACTAAACAGGATAGAGAGCAGTTGAACCAAAACAAACAAAAGCAAGAAACTTAAAACTTGAAATTGAGCTGGGGCTGCAGCCCAAAGGCAGAGCCTCACACACCCTGGGATCAATCTGGGCATGGTGGCTTACCCCTGGAATTCTGGCACTTGAGAGGTTGAGTTCCATCAGGAGCTCAAGGTCAGATTTGCAAATCAGCAAGTTTGAGACCAGATGAGTTATATTAAAGTCTGCCTCAATAATAATTGAACACTGACACAAAAAACAAGCAAATGACAGGCATGGTAACTCACACTTATAATCCCAACACTCAGAAGGCTGAAGCAGAAGGATGTAACCAGGAGTTTGATGCCAGCCTGGGCAAAACAATGAGTTCTAGCTCAATCGGTCACAGTAAGGTCATATCTAGAACGAATGAATGAATGAATGAATAAGAGAGAGACAGAATAGTGATAGGTAGACAGACAGACAGAGAGACACCCTGAGACCCAGCACAGGAGGAGGAGGAGAAGGGAGGGAAGGAGGAAGAAAGAGGAATTATAGTAATCTCTGACCACCACCACAAAGGAATCAAGTTGAACCGCAACAAAGAAAGCAACAAAGTACCTCTCAACACTCAAAAATTAAGTAGCATATTTCTGACACAAACAAGATAAGTAAAAGCAAACAATATTTTTAAAAGAAAATATACAAATTAACTATAAGTCTCATAAAGAAAGCGCAGGCCATTACAGTAGATCGATACCAGAGCCTGCTGTGACCAGACCACCCACACTTGACAGCCTGTGATAAATGAACCAGTTCTTCAGCAAACACACACTCAGCTATGTACGATCCACCCAAAGTCAAAGAGCATGTTCACACAAAAATTTCTAAAAACTGAAATTTTAATATGGAAAGTTCAGAATTTCAAAAAGAAAACTCAAAGTCCAAAGATTGTACCGGGGATGTAACCCAGGGACTTGGACATTGGCATGTACAAAGTTACATACCAGTCCCCAACTCATTTTATAAGGTGTCTTAGGGTTCCATGCTGTGAAGAACATCATGACCATGGCAACTCTTATAAAGACAAACATTAGGGCTGGCTTACGGTTCAGGGGGTCATGAAATCCATTATCATCATGGTGGGAAGCATGGCATTGTGCTAGAAGGGAGCCAAGAGGAAGGTCTAGATCAAGCTGGCCAGACTGAGCATATATATGAGACTTCAAAGCCCTGCCTCCACAGTAATGTACTTCCCCTAACAAGGCCACACCTCCTCCAAGTTGGCCATACCCCTAATAGTGCCACTTTCCATAGACCAAGCACATTCAAAGCAGCACACAGGGTAAATTGGGTTCAATTCTGGGACCCATGTGACGGCAAAGGTGAGAGCTAACTACACGTTGTCCTCAGACCTCCACACCCTGTGCACCACCAAACACATACACAATGATAGATATTTTCAAATAAAATTTAAAAAAAATTAAACAATGAAAAGTAGAGTCCCACATCTCTTCTGAATACAGACACCAAAAAAGCTTTTCACAAACTATTAACAAACATAAGTCAGTAACATTTGCACTCAAATACAAAACACACACACTCTCTTTCTCATACACATACACACTTTTGTATACTTTTTTTCTTGAGGCAGGGTCTTATCATGTAACTGTAGTTGACTTGTCGGTAGCTCTATAGCCCAGAGCATCTGAGTGCTGGGAGCAGACGTGGCCACCATACCTGGTCTTTTTTGCTCTAATACTGGAGTTGAACCCAGGTCACACCCTGACTCCCATCCTGAGCACCACGATTAACAGTGGTGGTTGGAGGTGAGTGCTAGGCACCCACTGAGGCACTCACCCCATAGCCCAGAAGCAGCCCCATCTTGTAGCATATCCTGTGCCCAGCCCTGTCACGGTACATTCCTGAGACTCCAAAAGCTACGTTCTCCAAACCCAGCTCGCAGCGCCTGTGAAAGGGACAGCACGTGTGGGCTCTGTTCCATTCAGGTGACATAAATGCCAAAGCTTCTCAACAACTTAGAAATGTTCAACAGAGATGCAGCTACCCTGTCTCCTCATGGCAAATCTGAGGCTGGGTCACTCTCTCAGCCCTGGAAAGGCCTAGGAGAAAGAGCCCTGAGTACAGTGAACTGGCGCTGACAGAGTGCAGAACACACAGGCTCACAGGAAGGGTGGGGAGACGGGAACCTGGTTACTTTTTAATTGCCATGCTAAGCCACCATGACTAAGACAACTTATAAAACTAAGTGGGGGCTGACAGTTTCAGGGGGTGAATCTCTTACTGCCATGGAAGGCAGGCACACGTGACACAACAGAAGTACCTGAGAGCTTATATCCTCTACAAGAAAGAGGCAGAGAGGGATATCTGGGAATGGCAAGGATGTTTTGAAATCTCAAAGCCCACCCTAGTGACACACCTCTTACTGGAACTCACTCTGTAGACCAGGCTGCCCTCAAACTCAGAAATCTACCTGCCTCTGCTTCCCAAGTAAGTGCTGGGATTAAAGGTGTGTGCCACCACTTCCTGACTCAAGGTTTACTTTTAATGATAGTTCTTAAATGCTTTAACCTCCCTTCTAGGATAGAAGGGATATGGGGGAAGAAAAGGATATGGGGGAAGTGGACCTGCTTAGAAAGGTTCTTTGGAGCAACTCCCGTCTGTGTTGTCAGGAAATCAACAGTTTAGTTCACAGGTTAGCAGTGGCAGCTCGATCCACTCACAACCACTTCACGGATATCAGCAGTCCGTTCGGTAGAGTAGGGATAGCAACTGTGGCAATACGACCTAGCAGAGACAGCCAGGCCTCAGCCTCAGCACAAGTCAGCAGGAGGGACCAGGGAGGAACGCCAGAAAACTTCTCAGCTGTGCCTCTCTTAGAGAAGTGAAAATTAGTGAAGACGCAAGACCCACAAGTGATGCACAGCTAGCTGTCCCAACAAGCCAAGCTCAGCCTCTGACACTGTCTGTCCAGCCCTATTTATACACTCCAGACATCATGTGTCCTCCATGGGCCTTGCCTCAACACGTGCGTCTGTCTCAGCTGACATCATTCTGCCAATCAGTCCTAGTCCAAGGAAGCGGCAAGAAATTGCAGGACAGCACCAGAAGTTTTTTGGTGCACAAATACTGCTCAACTATGAAATGTAAGGCGGATCAATACATGCGTGTCGTTAGTGAAACATCCTTCCCCGGCAATGGTGGCAGCACTTGGGAGGCAGAGGCAGGTGGATTTCTGAGTTCGAGGCCAGCCTGGTCTACAGAGTGAGTTCCAGGACAGCCATGGCTACACAGAGAAACCCTGTCCCGAGAAACAACAACAACAAAAAGAAAAAGAAAAAGAAAGATAAATAAAAAATAAAAACTAAGATTCCTTCATCACGTGTCCTTTCACATGCTTGCTTTCTCAGAACCTCCTTTCACTTGTGTCTGCTTCAGCCAAACATTCCTTCACGCCCCAGTAAAACGCTACCCAACTGACTTTCCAAGGAACCCTCTAGTTTCCACTTCACACCTCCTCCAACAAGGCCACATTTCCTAATTCTTCCCAAACAGCTCTACCAACTGGGAACCAAGCATTCAAACCTATGAACCTAGGGGGGGCAGTCTCATTCAAACCACCACACTGAATCTGGCCCTAGTGGGGCAGACACACACAGTTGAGAAGGCCAGGCCAAGACAAGCAGCCCTCAGGAGGCATGACTACGGTAGCCTCAGCCAGAATCACATGTATACAGGAGACTAGTCTCTTGCCTCATCCAGGCAGCACTACAAGCAGCCAGGAAGCTCAGGCACCTGTCCCCTGGGAGCTAACATCCACGTCACTGTCACCAGTGCAATGCAGCCGCTGCCGTACCTCTTAGATTCTCTAACGGTTCCCACGGGAGCACTGAAGGTAAATATGTTAATTTGACTTCAATCATGGCTTTAAAAAAAACACACACGCTATATTAGCTTAGGGCTCAGATCCTAAAAACCACTGAGACACATGTGTGCACTGCACGTCCTCAGCAAGTGGAAGCGAATGCCCCTGCTTCAGGGCCCACGTGGCAAGATGCTCCTGCAGAGTAAGCAACAGAGCCTCTTGGATGGGTGTGGAGACCAGGGGGAAGCAGGATGCTTGCCCAAAGTGCCACAGACAGCAGGGTAAGGCAGGGTTCTTACTCGGTCTGGTTGGCACACAACCACCCCTGCTAGCCAGAGCAATAGGTGCCATCCTGGATTCCAAGCAAAGGAGCACAAGGCTTCAACCACTGAATCTGCTGTGCCAACTCTGGGAGCCATCCAGGCCAAGGTTCCTGGAAGTCCTCTGCAGGCAACAGCCAGACACCTAGCTCCCAACTAGATAACAGGGACACTGTCTTAGTACAGTCTAAAGGCGGGACTCTTGGCCAACCTCTCCTTACTTCCAGCTGAGGGGATCATGTGTCCCAGTAGAAAGGACATGGAGGTGCAGATCCACTCAAAAGGAGTGGGAAGGCAGGGCCAGACCTGAGGGCACCTGGAGCGAAAGACCCACTATCTCCTTCCATGGGTCTAAGGAGCCCCAATCCCAGCTCACGTTGGATGTCAATGTGTTCAGCAAAGCCTGGAAATGGCTAATAGCTACACCAGAGGGGGTGGGGGCATCTGAGACCTCCCTCAATGCCTATTCTATGTCTAGGAATAGGAAGTTTCCAAAATCTGGAAGCTTATAAAATCCCAGGAAGTCTAAAAAGACTCAGCAAAGTCCCTGAAATTCACACTGTGGACTGAGCCGTCAGACCCATGTGCCCTCATTGCCCTGGGAATGACCTGCAAGCTGCTCACTGTAGTAGCTGTGGAAACAGAAGCCCTACACAATAGCTGCAAACAAGCATTCCTGCTACTAAGCTAGGGAGACCTTCTGAGTCTGAACTGATAAACGCTGCCAAGATCAGCAATGTCCACCTGGGCACAGAACCACATACCCCTTAGGAAGAGCCACTGTACTCTGTAGAGACCCAAGAACTAGAGCATGCCCCCCACATTTCCCCTTCCAAGCATATCCTCTCTCACACCATTCTTCTCTGAGCCTGGCCTCCCTTGCTGCTCCACCTGGGTTGCCCCCTCTAAAGGCATCCAGAATCCAATCTAGGTTCTCTGCAGAGTTTAGGAAATTTAGCTGCATCCCATAGCACCAATCTTCCCAGACCCGCAGACAGCAGAATTTAGCCTACAGAGAACATTCATGGGGTTCTTCTCCAATTTGGGAGTGGTGCTGTGTGGACCAGGTAGGGGCCTGGGTCCCAGAAGAGGCATCACAGAAGGGGCAGAAGGGAGAATTGGAACCACCTTAGAGCTGGCAAAACCACTTGTGTGTAGGAAGAACATGTCCAGGACAGCTGTCCCCTCCTGTACCTGCTGTCCCAAGTGCATAGGAAAATTTCTCATGAATACCTGGGCCTGTGACCAAGGAGGCAAACAGCCCTGGAGAAAAGTAACAGGGTGTTCCTATATCCCAGAACCAAATAAGACACAGAAAATGATCCCTGGAGGAGGAATCCCTGACTAAGCGGGGCCCTTGAGGCCAGTTTAAAACTCTCCACCCGTCAGGCTGCTGGACACCCAAGCAACCACTTGGTCCTCTAGAGCAGGGGGACAGTGGGTGTTGGAGCTGCTTGCCTGCACTTGGTTGGCAAAGTTAATGTACGTATTCTCTCCACCTCCCAAGTAGAGCTAAGGCAAACCCAGGGACAGGCCACTGCCTAGGAGGCTCAGGACACTCAGTAACAGTTGGTCTCAATCAGGGTCACAGTGAGGGGCACTTGAAGCCTTCGGGAAGGCTTGGAACCACAGAAGGGTGAAGGCTGCCTGTAGGTTAGCCACAGCTGCCTACTCCCCAAGCCAGGACACAGCCTCCTGCCCTGCTAGCCTTCATGTATCACCAGACCCAGTGTCATAGCGGAAACTAAGCTCTATCTACCCAGAAGGCACCTGGCTCAGGCATCAGCAGTGCATGGAAGGGGCAGGAAGACCAGAAGGCGGCCATCAGCCACACTGATGCTCTCTGGGACCACCTGATGCGGTAGGGGTCAACAGCAGCTGGATTCCAGGACACCTGCAAAACCCTAAGAAAATGTCAGGACACAGCCATTGCTAGACCCAGATCCTCCCCAAAGATACTCTATCCCAAAGTACCCAAGAACCTCATCTCTAAAGCAGAGCCACAGTGACCCAGAACTCCCCACAGCATGGGGACGGGCCTCATGTAGGTCCCTCCTCTGACCTGGTACAAACAGGGTGAAGGGCCTTGCACCCCCCCAAGGGGTTCAAGCTCTGCGTATCTGTTTGATTTCCTTGAGCCAGCTTGGCCTCTGGAGACTCAGGTTTACCAGTGTCCTCCCTGCAAGGGAGGGGCTAGTGTGGGCATGCACTGGGCAGGGCAACTAACAGGCCTAGGAGATCTGTGGCCCATAGCACTGGGGCAGCTGGGGCCTACCAAACAATGGAGAAGAGCCAGGCTCCCACTGCCCTCCTACCAGCACCTCTCCACAAATCCCTCCTGTGGGCCCCATGGGAGGCTCAGCTTGCACGGATCCCAGATCCCCGTTTGGGGCATTATTCAGATATCTGAGCATCAGTGACACCTCCCCTGAAGTAGCACGGCCACCATCAAACCACACCACTACACAATCCTGGGTTCACTTTTTTCTCCCCTCAGGAAAAAATCAGACACTGTCTTCTGTAGGCAACTAAATTGGCTTTTTTACTCATTTCCCACCTCTCCTAGCTTACCTCAAAGCCCGATGACCCACTAGCCTTCTCAGGCCTAATCACACAGCTCAGAGGAACACACAGGTGTTTCACAGCTGTCCCCGCCAATGCAGACCTGTGCTAAGGGCACAGTCTAATTGGTTTTCTCCTAGTAGGACTGAGAAATTTGAAAAGCCTTCCTGACACATGCTGGTCCTCAATTCCAGAAAGCATCACTACCTCTGGTCTGAAGGTCAACATGTCCTCCCCTCAGGTCCTGGGGAGGAGCAAGTGGCTGGAGAGGGCAGGGCTGCTGGGAACTGTTCTTTGAGAGTCAAGACTGATTTCTGTTGTTGATGGTTTGAGTGTTTAAAGGCACAACTTCATTCTGTAGCCCCAGCTGAGCTGGAACTCACTCTGGAACCCAGGTTGCCCTGGAAATCTTGGCAAACTTTCTGCCTTAGCCTCTCAGGTGCTGGAATTCTAGGATGAGCTGCCATACTGGTTTTGGGGTTTTGTTGTTGTTGTTTGTTTGTTTTTTCAAGACAGGGTTTCTCTGTGTAGCCTGGGCTGTCCTGGAACTCACTCTGTACACCAGGCTGGCCTCGAACTCAGAAATCTGCCTGCCTCTACCTCCCAAGTGCTGGGATTAAAGGCTGTGCCACCACTGCCCGGCTCCTGGCTGGTTTTTAACTCCTAGACCAAACAATGCCCTGCCTCAGGCTCAAGTAGCTGGTACCACAGATGCATACCACCTCACCTGTTTGGTAAAGAATTAAGGGCCACCTGGGCATGATGGCACAAGTCTTTAATACCAGCATCTGGGAAGCAAAGGGAAATGGACCTCTGAGTTTATTTAAGGCTTGCCTGGTCTATACTGAGTTCCAGGTCAGCCGGAGGTACACAGAGAAAGTTGGGAGGGGGGGTAGGTGTGGGGGACAGAGTGAGAGGGAAAGAGAGAATAAATTCAGGGTCCCCTCACCATTCTGTCCAAAACTGGGGAAGCTACTTGGCAGTCAGCAGAGCTGGCACTGGGGTGTGGAAGAAGCACTCAGAGAGCAAAGGAAACAACAGGTAATGGGCGATCCAAAGTTCATATACTCCCAGAAGCTCAGAACCTAGGGCCTCTATGGATGTAACGAACCAAGTTAAGATGAGATCTAGGATGCTGGACAGTGTTGGTGAACACCTCTAATCCCAGCATTCCAGAGGCAGAGGCAGGCAATTTCTGAGTTCAAGACTAGCCTGGTCTGCAAAAAGTTCTAGGAGAGCCAGGGCTGTCACACATAGAAATTCTCAAACAAACGAACAAAACAGAAAAATAAACAGGCTAGCAATGGGAGGAGGGTCACAAAGCAACCTGAGGTAGAGACCCACTTATCCATCTACTTCCCTTGTTGTAGGGGTAAGAGGAGGTGGTGTGCCCAAGCCTGGCACCCCATACCTGATGATGGCAAGTCCTGTTTCTCTCCTGACCCTCAAGTGCTTGGTCACCATAATCTAAAGAAGAACAGGAGACAGACAGTAGCAGGACCAGCCTAGCACCAGCTCTGACCTTCTCTGTGGGGGCACATCAGGCACCCATAGGCGCCAAAGATCCTAACAAACAAGCTGCTCACATCCAGGATGAGACCTGCCTCTCGCCTCCTGGTAGAATTCTGTGAGTTCAAGGCCAGACTGTTCTACATGTGGAGTTCCAGGCTTGACAGGGCTACATAGTGGGACTGTGTCTCAAAAAGATGGAAGGGGGTGGGGGGACCCTGCCTCTCCAGAAACAGTTGTTGGCCATAACATGCCCTAGCATCCCTCACCATCCTGCAATGCTACAGCTTCCTGCTTCTACACACACTCAAGATCCCACACCTGACCCTTCCTCCACTGTAGCCACACGTTCCTCTATCAAGGCCAGCCTGAGAGACTCAGCGACAAGCCACATGTGGCAACTCATGCCTACAATCCCAGAATACAGGAGGCTGAAGCAGGAAGACTGCCATAAGTTAAGGCCAGTCTGAGCTATATTGTAAGTTTTCAGACATTTGGGCTACAGTGAGAGACTGTCTCAAAACCAGAGAGAGAAAACTCAAACAACAGATAGACAGCCGTGTTCCCCAGTGATGAGGAACACAGGGTGGAGCATGCTGCCATCTCCAGCTGTAGAGGTGATACCAGAGGACACAGCGGTGCATGTGTGATGACAAGTATGCATCAGGGAAGCCACAGGCAAACCCTCACTGGGGACATCCTTCCAACTGGCCCGGCGTCTGGGTCAAGACCACAAGAACTGAGAAGAGACAATGGAGCATTCCAGGTTCTCTGGAACAAAAGCTTGTTAACTCCATTCCTAGCAGCACCACATTTACCAGGCACACCAGAGTGCTCCAGATGTTGTCCACACAACACGGTGTACCTCAGTACTTGCCAGCATGGGCCACAAGGCGGATGAACTTGGAAGATGTTAAAGAAGTCAGCCATCTACAGAAGGATGATCCCAGGCTGGGGTCCTCTCATCTGAAAATTCAAAGTAGATGATCCCACAGCTGACCTCAGGAGATAGGTCAAGATTCTACCACAGGGGACAAGGCTTGGAGCACACACCCGTAATTCTAGGACTGGAGAGGTTGGGGAAGGAGGATCGAGACTTGGAGGCCAGCCTGGTCTATGCAGTGGGGCGTGTTCTCAAGAAAACAAACACACAAACAAACAGAGCCTCCAATACAAACTGTGCTGGTGAGATAAAGCAGTTTGCCACAAGCCTGACTACCTACATTTCATGCTTGGAAACCATACAGCGGAAGGGGGGGACAAACTCTTTTACAAGTTGCCCTTTGAACTCCACACTCTACAGTGTGCATACATGAGGATATACAGACACAACACACACATACACACACACACACACACACGGGTGGGGGAAGGGAAAATTAATGTTAAAAAAATTAAACCAAACACAAAAAAAGCAGAATTCTAGTTACCACCCAGCTAGCCACTGCTACTACTGCAGTATAGCCGATAAAATGTTCTTCAAAAGAAAATAAAAAAATAAATCCCTCAGATTTACTAAAACATAAAATTGCCTTCCAGTCATACAAGTAACCAGAATGTGGCTTCTGTACCGCACGTCTCACTATGAAGAGTGTCCCCAGGTGACAGCTGCTGAGTACTTTTTGGAGCATGCGCTGCCACAGAGGTCACAGCCTGTGCTAGCACAGGGAGGTGGCAGGTGGCTCTTGTTTGAACAAGATACACCTTGTATATATGCAGGGTAACTCATTCCTAATAGGTCTGGGGAGAGTTCTTTAAACAGCACATGTAATCTCTAAATTTGATTATCATTAATCTTTTCCTCAGGCATCTGAACCACCAATGTCACCTGTCACTACTGGGTAACCAGTGTATCAGTGGTGGTGGTCAGCAGGGCAAGGATGGAGGGCAGCCAGTGTATCAATGGAGGTGGGTCAGCAGGGCAAGGATGGAGGGTAACCAGTGTATCAATGGAGGTGGGTCAGCAGGGCAAGGATGGAGGGCAGCCAGTGTATCAATGGAGGTTGGTCAGCAGGGCAAGGATGGAGGGTAACCAGTGTATCAATGGAGGTGGGTCAGCAGGGCAAGGATGGAGGGTAACCAGTGTATCAATGGAGGTGGGTCAGCAGGGGCAAGGATGGAGGGTAACCAGTGTATCAATGGAGGTGAGGTCAGCAGGGCAAGGATGGAGGGTAACCAGTGTATCAATGGAGGTTGGTCAGCAGGGGCAAGGATGGAGGGTAACCAGTGTATCAATGGAGGTGGTCAGCAGGGCAAGGATGGAGGGTAACCAGTGTATCAATGGAGGTGGTCAGCAGGGCAAGGATGGAGGGTAACCAGTGTATCAATGGAGGTGGGATCAGCAGGGCAAGGATGGAGGGTAACCAGTGTATCAATGGAGGTGGGATCAGCGGGGCAAGGATGAAGGGCAGCCAGTGTATCAATGGAGGTGGGTCAGCAGGGGCAAGGATGGAGGGTAACCAGTGTATCAATGGAGGTGGGGTCAGCAGGGGCAAGGATGGAGGGTAACCAGTGTATCAATGGAGGTGGGGTCAGCAGGGGCAAGGATGGAGGGTAACCAGTGTATCAATGGAGGTGGGATCAGCGGGGCAAGGATGGAGGGCAGCCAGTGTATCAGTGGAGGTGGGGTCAGCAGGGCAAGGATGGAGGGCAACCAGTGTATCAATGGAGGTGGGGTCAGCAGGGGCAAGGATGGAGGGCAGCCAGTGTATCAGTGGAGGTGGGGTCAGCAGGGCAAGGATGGAGGGCAGCCAGTGTATCAGTGGAGGTTGGTCAGCAGGGGCAAGGATGTAGGGTAACCAGTGTATCAATGGAGGTGGGGTCAGCAGGGGCAAGGATGGAGGGCAGCCAGTGTATCAGTGGAGGTGGGGTCAGCAGGGCAAGGATGGAGGGCAGCCAGTGTATCAGTGGAGGTTGGTCAGCAGGGGCAAGGATGGAGGGTAACCAGTGTATCAATGGAGGTGGGATCAGCGGGGCAAGGATGGAGGGTAACCAGTGTATCAGTGGAGGTTGGTCAGCAGGGGCAAGGATGGAGGGTAACCAGTGTTTCAATGGAGGTGGGGTCAGCAGGGGCAAGGATGGAGGGTAACCAGTGTATCAATGGAGGTGGGATCAGCGGGGCAAGGATGGAGGGTAACCAGTGTATCAATGGAGGTGGGTCAGCAGGGGCAAGGATGGAGGGTAACCAGTGTATCAATGGAGGTGAGGTCAGCAGGGGCAAGGATGGAGGGCAGCCAGTGTATCAGTGGAGGTGGGGTCAGCAGGGCAAGGATGGAGGGCAGCCAGTGTATCAGTGGAGGTGGGGTCAGCAGGGCAAGGATGGAGGGCAGCCAGTGTATCAGTGGAGGTGGGGTCAGCAGGGCAAGGATGGAGGGCAGCCAGTGTATCAGTGGAGGTGGGGTCAGCAGGGCAAGGATGGAGGGTAACCAGTGTATCAATGGAGGTGGATCAGCAGGGGCAAGGATGGAGGGTAACCAGTGTATCAATGGAGGTGGGTCAGCAGGGCAAGGATGGAGGGTAACCAGTGTATCAGTGGAGGTTGGTCAGCAGGGGCAAGGATGGAGGGTAACCAGTGTATCAATGGAGGTGGTCAGCAGGGGCAAGGATGGAGGGCAGCCAGTGTATCAATGGAGGTGGGTCAGCAGGGGCAAGGATGGAGGGTAACCAGTGTATCAATGGAGGTGAGGTCAGCAGGGGCAAGGATGGAGGGCAGCCAGTGTATCAGTGGAGGTGGGGTCAGCAGGGCAAGGATGGAGGGCAGCCAGTGTATCAGTGGAGGTGGGGTCAGCAGGGCAAGGATGGAGGGCAGCCAGTGTATCAATGGAGGTGAGGTCAGCAGGGGCAAGGATGGAGGGTAACCAATATATCAGTGGAGGTTGGTCAGCAGGGGCAAGGATGGAGGGTAACCAGTGTATCAATGGAGGTGGTCAGCAGGGGCAAGGATGGAGGGTAACCAGTGTATCAATGGAGGTGGTCAGCAGGGCAAGGATGGAGGGTAACCAGTGTATCAGTGGAGGTTGGTCAGCAGGGGCAAGGATGGAGGGTAACCAGTGTATCAGTGGAGGTGGGGTCAGCAGGGCAAGGATGGAGGGCAGCCAGTGTATCAGTGGAGGTTGGTCAGCAGGGGCAAGGATGGAGGGTAACCAGTGTATCAGTGGAGGTGGGGTCAGCAGGGCAAGGATGGAGGGCAGCCAGTGTATCAGTGGAGGTTGGTCAGCAGGGGCAAGGATGGAAGCCAGTCTCCCTTCAGAGTGCTCAGAATGGAAGGGGCTACCCTTCTACAACTCTTAGACTCAGGCTGGAGAAAACCATGTCACCCCATCAGAGCCCAAAGAAGGGGTCACGGGCCAAGAAGGGGACCATGCCTAGGTCATGAGCCATAGGTTCTGCTACCCCTCAGAAACAGCACACAGAAGATAGCCAAGGTCTTCGAGGCAAGAAAGGTAACGGTCAGCCTTCCCAGAGGCCCCTGCCAGGAGGGACAGGGTGTATCTCCAAACCCTGAGGTGTCCCATACAGTGTTTGCAGGGGAGTGGGGGGATTCTCCAGGACATCATGACATCTTCCTGTGACATGAAGAGCTTCCTGAGTAGTCCAGAGCTAAACCTCAGGGCAAGTTCCAGTGACTCCAGAGCCCATGGACTCTCTCCTCCACACGTGTGGTCACCTGAAAAGCAGATACCTGGGAGCCTGCTGTGTGTCAGGAGAGAAGCCAAGGCTGCCGCTCTGCACACGCTCACCACACTGACATCATTAAGCTGACAAGGCTGCAGCTGGTCCAGACAGTGCCTGGCCTGACGCTCAGTCCCAGGTACAAATGCGGCTGAGGCGAGCTCACCCTCAGCTAGAGAGAAGAGGCTAGACAAGGAGGCAGAGCACGGGTACAGGCAGGATCAAGTGCTCCTCAGACTGTGGAGCAATACTTCCCTGAAATATGGGTTGGTTTGGACCCCAAGGATAGCTCATTCTTTCAGCCTCCCCTACAGTTGCACCTGGTATGCACCCCACACTGTCTGTTCCTGTGTCAGCCATGTCACCCCTGGGCTTCACTGTGACCCACGCGCTTCAGTTTCCAGGCCACTTCATGTGACACAGACTCACCGCTAAACTGGGTTACAATAATTAACACAGTGTCTGTCTCTCCATCCCACAGCTTATGTAAGCCTCGGCCCCATTTCCCTCCTTCGGCCCCCTCTGCTCTGTTCTTTCAAAGATCTCTAGCTGGACTGCTGCAACTCACACATCCTCCACTAAGCTTTGAGAAGCAGCAGATGCTATGTCTAAAGCCCACCCTGCTGGCAAGTACTGCAAGAGCCACCAGCACAAAGGTTTTCTGTCCTGGACCAAAACCTCCCTCAGGGCCTTCCTCACAAACAGGGCATTGGTTGGTTAAGGGGCAGAGGTAAGCTCATCCAGTTAGAGGGCAGAGGCAGAGTCAAGGGGGCAGCAGCAAGACTGGTGCAGGCAAGGTCAAGTGTGTGTAGCAACCCCAAGCCCCCACAAGCCATCCAAAGTTGGAGGAGTTAGCAGCACAGGAGAGCTGGCTGGCTAAGTCATGAAGAAGACAGCACACTATGATACAAGGTGGTCTTCCCAGAGCTGACTGTCAATCAGCTCACGGTGAGCTTCCCTCATTTCACACACAGAAAACTGAGGCCCTGGATCATGACCCAACTGCAGTAAGGACCAGGGCCCACACTCCGAGAGGACCCTGGGCATGGAAACCCCACATTGTGAGCAGCAACCATGTGGGATAAACATCAGTATGATCCTGGAGAATGCCCCTATCTATCCCTGACCTTTGCAAGAGCCTCCTGCCTGCTCCCGGGAGAGCAAACCTCTCTACCAGATGCCAGAGGTCGCATCCCACGACTCCCAGCTTCCGATTCCTGCCCTGGGAAAGCTAAGGGCCTCCCCAGGCAGGTGTCTACCTCCCCGACCTTGGCTCTGCATCAGGAGATTTGGAATACAGCAAGCAGATTCAGTGACACCCAGTGGGCATCAGTTTTACCGCACTGGGGCATCTTTAGGGGACCAACTACTAGGTTTTCACTAGCACCAGGTGGACACTGTTTCTAGAACCCCAAAATGTGCCTCTCTGCTGATTAAAGTCAGGGAAATTGCTCTGTGGGGCTTTGTTACAGTGGAACAAAAGTTTGAAAGAAATGGTCTCCTAACCAGACTGTACCACCCCTATTAGGATGAACTGGGAGGGTAGACACATGAGAATACTTCCTTCCTATGATGGTGTAGCTGGTGTCAGAGCCCCAAAACACAGCACAACAGGACATACACATCCCGGGTGCTGCCCTATACCCCTGGAAGCAGCCCAAACTCAGTGGTCATACAACCAATGTGACAACTGCCTCCCCTGGCTATGGCCATTCCTCAGGGGCTGCTGAGTCCCAGAAGCTCAAGCGCCCGTGTCAAGGCCCAGCCACGATCATCATCACAGTACTGTCACTCCAGATAAATGCTACCCCCACATCACGGCCAGCCTGCCAAACGCTTCTAGTTTCCTATCTTTGTAGCAAAGTGGAGTCAAGGATGTGGGTGGGGCCCTACAGACCTAAGGCTCAGGGCTGCTGCTAAGAGGACCTTGGGGGCAGAGAGGCCTGAGTATCCAGGGAGAGAGGAAAAGAAGAAAAAGTCTCGTCCCCAAGGACAAGGGCCCAAGCTCCGGGGAAGCCAGACTAGCCCTGCCTGCCAGGATTCCCAAGTCCCAGGCAATTTGCATAATATTCTTTGCAAGTTAATATCAGACTGATAATGATCTCCCTCACAGCAGAGCGGCTGAGACGCTGTTACAACACTAAGTAATCATATTTTAAATTATGTTTCCCTTTATAGAAAGGTGTTGCAGAAACATAGACATGAAATCTGTCTATTGCAGCCTACTGCCAACCACCTGACCAGCTCCAGCACTGCCAGGTGCCCACAGAGCTGCCCCGGGAAAGCCAGTCCTGGGGACAGAGAGAGGCTGCTGGCCATGGGTTACATGAACACACATCTGCATATATACATACATATACATATGTATGCACACACATCCAACCCACCTGCCCAGAGGTCACACAGTCCTGCCCTGAACTCTCAACTGTCCTGGGAAGAAGACCTGGGGAACCCCCCTTTTCATAGCCCAAAACCCTAGTCAGAAACACCAGTGTGCCCTTAAATAGTCCCAGGTAAAGGGGAGTGATGGGGGGGGGTGGTGGCAGGAGTCTCCTATCACACACATTCCAGCTTCTTGTCTCTTCCCTGGGGAATGAGTATACCTAATACCCCAACCTGGCCCTCAGGCTCACACCCCCCATCCCTCCAGGCTCTTCCTCCTGTAAAGCCACACCCCAAATACATATCTTAAAGCTGAGGGATGGGCTCTGAGCTGGCCCAGTGAGGGAGAGAGCCAGGCTTTCCCATTTTCTACTCTTCATTTCAGGACCAGGACCGGCCACTCAACCTCTATTTTCTTAAAAGCTTCCCCCCCCCCTTTTTTTTTTATTTAAGAAAAAAAAATCCAATTATAGCACAAATCTCTCAGCAGGGGTCAGTGTGGAATAAGAATAGCCAAAGTTAATGGACATGACACAGGCGAGATAAATGCCTGAAGGGTTTCAAAAGTTGTATGATGCAGATTTCATTAACATTTTAATTGTAATGTATCTTTTTAATCTTCTCTCACCCTAATGGCTTTATATCTTTAAAAAAAATAAAAAGAAAGAAAGAAAGAAAAAACTGCTGACAACAACAAAAAGTATCAATATACAAAACTTAACAAAGGCGCTTAGCAGCACAATAGTAACTAGATTAAATGAGCAAAAGCTGTGTTAACATTGTGATTTTTAAAAGCAGAGTCAAGAGTGCAGCAAAGAGTGGCTGGGCAGAGGCTGGCCAAGGATGAAGGGCCCGGGCTCCAATGGGGAGGGAAATGCCCCATCCACAGGTAGCAAGCCACATCCCCCACCCCCACCCCCACCCCCACCCCCACCAACACCAGCAACATAGGAGACAGAATGGAGAGACTCCAGAAACATCAGAGGCTGAGGCAAGCAAGCCCTTCTCTCCAAATTGGGTTGTGAGTGAGAAGAGACACTCAGAAGCCCCCATAAAACGGGCTTCAGCCTTTCATGCTGGAATGAATCCCATCGGGGACTGCAACCACTTTTAACTATGGACCATACTGTTACTTCTGACTTTTACAAAATGGAAGTTTTCAAAGTATTCTTGGATCTAACTACAGAGGAATTGGGACATTTTATTTTCAATCAATAAACATTCCTTGGGGGCTGCCTTTGCTGGACCCAGTGTACTTTACCCTATATCCTCCTGCCTTTCAGATGGCAGTGCCTCCCCACTGGAATACCAGGGGGCACTAGCCACCCCAGGATCAGACAGCTCACAGGCCTGACTCCTTGCTCACCCCCAGTGACTATATATGGGCACTTTCAGGCCCCAAGTTGTTCCCGCCCCACCCCACCCCTGCCTGCTTCCCAGACACCAGCAAGGGGCGGGCCTGAAGCTGGAGGCCCATCTGTGGCTCGGTGCCCTCCTGGATGCCAGGCCTGGTGCAGGGAGGTCGGGCATGATTCCTAAGAGCCCCAGCCAGCCCTTCCCCAGGGACCTGGAAACAACTCCAGAGAAAAAGCCTCCTTCCCCCTGAGACTGAGCCAGCCTCCCCTTAAAGGGCCAGCAACATTCTCACCAAGGGTCTCCTCATCCCAAGGACAGCAGGCCAGGCAGAGCCAGCTTGGAGACCTTGAGTGGATTCCAGAGAGGGACAACCTGGGGAGGGGGCAAAATCTCCAGTAATCTGGCCTTAAATTCCTAACTCAGAACCCACGGCCTGGCACTGCAGACTCCAGGGCAGGCAGATCCTGGGTCAGAGTCCATGCTTTGCTCTGCTCAGACTCCTCTCTGGGAGAGAGACAGCGTGAGCTCCAAATTGAGGACACAGGCCTGTAGGCTGGGAGAACCAGACACACAGGTCTCGGCTTCTAAAACCCCAACTTCCAATGTCAAAGACAGGCTTGGCCAACTGCAGCAGAGAGCAGCCTGGCTCTAGGAGAAATGCAGGTGATGCCAACAGAAGACAGCCTAGGAAAGAGTGAGAATCTGCTAAAACAGCAACAGAGGTTGCCAGGATCCTTGCACTGGAGAGCAGGCTAGAGCAGCCACCTCGGGCCAGATCACATGCTGCTGCTTCTCCTGTAGTCGGGGCCCAGCCAGGGGATGGGGGTGAGAATGCTGTAAGGCTGAAAGAAAAAAAAAAAAAACAAATCCTAGGAGAAGGCAATGGTGGGCAAGGCTCTGAGCAGGGCTGCCCACATCTGAGAAACTATGTTAGATGCTAACCAAGCTTCTCCTTATGATAACTCAGGGCCAGGCTGCTCATACTGCCTGAGTAGAGCAGTCTTGCCAAGTCGGTCCTAAACAAGCTCTAGTGCTCCTTCATCACCTGATTACACTCAGGCAAAAGCAGACTTTATACACTCGCCCACTGGCCAGCTGCAGGAAGCATACACCTGCCAGGAACAGCTAAAGCCCAGTGTCCTGGGGGCTGGTGGTGACTGCCCCTTGCATTGAGGAAGTGTCTCTTGCATTACCACATGGCTCTGCTCACTTCTCCAAAAGGCCAGACCTGGAGTAGGGTATAAGGACACATACTTGTAATCCCAGATCTTAGAAGGCTGCAGGGTCAGGGGTTCAAGGTCATCCTCAGCTACAGAGTGAGCTCAAGGCCAGTTTGAATGACATAAGATTCTGTCTCAAAAAATAAAAAAAATAATAAAATAAAAAATAAAGCAAAGCAAAAACAGGTCTCAAAGTCCACACAGGTTTCCTCAGATGAGGGTGACCCCTAGGAACATTGCCATGGGTACCAGCATCCAACCCTATTCCAACCAGCCATGACTCTTCAGAGCTGAAAGGCAGCCTATGTCACCTCGAAAACCTAGGCACAGCAGGAGGCCACTGTGGGCCAGACACACAAAAGCAGCAGCTAGTAAGGCAAGGGTGGGTATCTGCAGGAGAGCAGCACATACTGGGACAGGGGGTGTAGACAGAAGTCACTTTCTCTGAGCCACACACTGAGGGTTTGTGGCTTTGTGACTTTGTGGCAGAGGAAGGTAAGGGATTGAGGTCTGACAGTGGTTGGTGGTCGCTGGACCCTCAGCAGCCTGGGAGGCCTGGTGGGTCATCTCACCCCTACACCCAAAGTGACTTCAACCCATCGTAAGCTCTCCAGAGAACTCCCTAGAAGTCACCAGGAAGGAGGAGGAGAGCCCAGAAGATAGGAGATGGGGTGACTTCATGGGCATGTCTGGGGGAATGAGTACAGAAAACATGAACAACCAGGGTTGGCAGCCACTGGGTACTGTGCATGTTCTAGGATCAAGGATGTCAAAGGCACAGATCTCAGAGACAGGGACTCACATTCTGCTAAGGCAACCACAGCTCTCAGTTTCTGCCCCATCAGTGCTGGACCCCTATACTAAGACCTGCCTAGACCCAAGAGATCACACTGGCCACCATGAAAATTAGGCAGAAAGGACCTCTGTGGCAAACAGGGCTCTGTGGCACACCAGCTCACCCCCTGAAACAACTATTCTGACAGGACAGTGCAGGTTCAAGAACTAGTCTGAAAAACGGTTTGGTAAGGTCGTCAAATTCATGCACAAGCCCTCTCCCAGGAAGCGTCGCTCTGGGCACCCACACATAATGCCGACAGTCCATAAGGCAGACCGATGGCGGTTGGTGAGCAGCTCAGAAGCAGCCTGGCGCTCAACTCTTGCAGCACAAGCGTTTCTCTCTGATAGCGTTTCCCAGCATTCTAAATGGCTTCTAGCTCCCGGAATCAGCAAGGCTCAGATGCCAGGGTGCACAGCCTTCACCCAGCACCCAGCCATGGGCATGACTGCTGAGAAACGATCCAGGCCACTGTGAAGTGACAAGAGATACCTTGTTCTACTTATACTGATTCCAACCGACTGGCTCAAAGAACAAGGGCCAACTGCCCTGGGTCTCCCCCAGTGAGGAAGTGTCACAGAGCATCCTTGAAGGAATGAAGAGTGAAGGACACTCACTGGTGGAAGGGTGGGTGGCTCCATGGGCTTGGAGAAGATTGTTGGAGGGTGAGACAGGAATGTTGGCTGTCCACCCCATAGCTGAACACACTTTGTCCCCTCAACTGTGAAATTAAAAGTCACAGCCAACCCTCCCAGGACATCATATTTAAAGACCACACAGGGGCTGGAGAGATGGCTCAATGGGTAAGAGCACCCGACTGTTCTTCCGAAGGTCCGGAGTTCAAATCCCAGCAACCACGTGGTGGCTCACAACCATCCGTAACGAGATCTGACTCTCTCTTCTGGAGTGTCTGAAGACAGCTACAGTGTACTTACATATAATAAACAAATAAATCTAAAAAAAAAAAAAAAAAAAAAAAAAGACCACACAGTGTGCAGAGCCCCACGGAACATACTGCCCTCATCTTTAGTCAAAATGGAAACAGAAGGGAATAGCAGTCAAGAATTTGTAGAAGGAAGAGAACAGAAAAGGGAATCGGAGGCAGAAGAGCAGGACCAGGGATGACATGAACGTGCCCACATGAACGTGCACATGAATTGCTGGGAAGGAAGGGCTTTACTGGACCAAGAACCTAGACAGACCAGCCAGGACCATGGCCCAGCTCACTCCACCCCCAGACAGGCTCAGCTGCAACACCCCCAGAGCTACACCTGAAAGCTAGTATAGAGGGCCCAACAAACATCTGCATCCGGAATCTCCAAGGAGAGGGAGTAGGGTACAGTGGGTGTTGCCGGTGAGGTCAGCTCCAGGGAGCAGAATGGGGGAGCCTGCAAACCCTAGGGTTCAAGAAGCACCAGTATCAGCAGTAAGCAGCGCGGAACAGATCTGCCCATGAAATGAACTCAGAGAAGGGCTGAGGCGACCCCACACACTCCCGTAACATATGCATAGGAGAAGCGGGAACCGAGTCCCAGCCTCGGGCGGGCGAAAACCCATGGAGATGGCTGATCTCACCTCCCCCAGCCCACACACCCTTGAGTTTTCTTGGAGAAGAGTCCGGAGACCTGACAACTTTGCGGAGATGCAGAAACAGAGACAAGCCAAAAGCCCCCTCCCACTGCAGCGAAACCCAGTGTCTCCCAAAGTTGGAGTTGGCACCAAAGAGAAAGGGAGGCAGTGACGACCCCTGGCACCAACCGGCCCACCTAGCTAGGGAAGACGGACACGGGCCGAATCTGATGCGCAGACGCGCTGCCTCTGACCTGGCCAGCCAGGAGGGGTGTGTCCCCTGCTCCCTGGCCAGAGGCCAGTGTCATCGGGGCTTCCCCTCCCGTGCGGGACGAACCCGGGG
The DNA here is from genome assembly GCF_978045245.1 of Mus caroli. Lineage (NCBI taxonomy): Eukaryota > Metazoa > Chordata > Mammalia > Rodentia > Muridae > Mus > Mus caroli. The sequence continues at coordinate 154,841,163 of NW_028227257.1, read as the reverse complement.
TCTCCCGTGGCCAGAGGACCCCAACGGGAAAGGAAGGCACTAGCGCACCCGGAGTGCCAGTTTTGGCCGGGCCAGGGCTGGGCTCTGGGCCGGGACACCTCGGCGAGCCGGCCTCTCCGCCCCGGGGCCAGCGAGCAGATCCAGCGCGGCCCGTGCCCTACTCGGCCGCGCCCCGGGCGCGCGGCGGGCACTGCGGCAGGCGGCGGGTGCGCAAGTTGGGCGGCCGCGCCGCGGAGTTTGCGGGAAGTGCGGGCGGGACGACTGGCCCGCGGCGGAAACGGCGCGACGCGCGCCAAGTTGGCCGTACCTGCGGGCACCCGGCCCAGTCCGGCCTGGGCAGCAGCGGCGCCGCCCGCGGCAGGAAGTGCTCCGGCGTCCCCGAGCTCCGGCGCCCGCGGACTTTCTCCGACCTCGCCCAGCACCGGCGGCCGCACCGCGGCGGGGGCGGGGCGCGGGGGAGGCGCCCGCGGGCTGTTTAAAGGGACAGAGCGCCGACCGCGCGCGCGCGCGCGCACTCGTCGCCAGGTGGGCGCGGGAGAGGAAAGCATAGAGGGGTCTGGTAGGGAGATCCCGAGAGTTGCTGCGCTGTGCCTTCCGAGCACTTAGCGTCCAAGCCTGCACCGGGCACCGAAGGGGATGGGATCAGCGCCCGAACAGGGGTAGGACCTGGGGCACTGAGTCCCAACCTCTTAATTCCCCGCGGCCGCGCTTGCACCCACCAGTTTTGAATGGCAAATCGCGTGACTGAGCAGCCTTAGGTTAAGTACCACCGGGCTCTGGTGCCTGCTGCCCACCGACTTACAGCCATGTGGAGGAGGCTCTTGCAATATAGAGGCCCAGTGGGATCCAGGCATCTGACAGTGTCTCCAGACATGGTCAACAGTACTCTCTGTTTGCTCAAGGCTATGCTCTCATGGACAGAGATCTGGTTTTAATACAAGTGCTTAGAAATAAAACCGGCCACACACCTCAAAGTACCCAAGAGTCCCCTTGGTTGCCCTCCCAACCTGAGTCCCACTGTGTGCTCAGGCACCAGTGCCTTTTGAGAGCCACAGCCATCTTGGCCCTATGCCACACAAGGGTACTTGCAGAAAAAATAAGAATGACACCAGGAAAGAGGTCATGAGCAAGGTCACTGGGGAGGAAGCTCATCAAGTGAACACGAGTTGACCCCCCCTCCCCCAAGACTTTAGCTGCTGGCTAAGGTCATTACTAGGCATTAGCTTGTCGGAGCATCTCAGAGCCTCGCTTTTTTGTCCATGCTTTGGTCATAACTGACTGTTGGCCTAAACTTGACTTCAGCACTGCTTCTAGAAAACACCTCCTACGACCCAAACCCCACCCCAACACACACAATCTATCTCATTCCCCTGCCAGCCCACCAGGAAAACAGGTATGGAACTTCAATCCTGGGCTTTCCCCAGAACCCCACTTAGATCTAAATTTGGTCCCAGGTCCAAAAGCCCACCCCCGCACTGTCAGCCTATTGAGGACTGTCTGTCCGAGGGAAGCTGAGAAAAGGCGGCGAGATGCTGGAGACCCTCAACCACACATGGTTGAGTTAGAAGTCACTTGGGCATGGGGATGTGGCAATGAGCAAGGGCAGTTATGCATACTGCCACCTGCTCTACACAGGAGAGTGGGAGCAAGGCTTCGAGCAAACCTGGGGCCCAGGCAGGAGATGGTGACCACAGAGGATTCCTTCAGGCTCCTAACTTTAAATACCAGCCCCAGTGCCTTTACTCCCAGCACTTGGGAGGCAGAGGCAGGCGGTTGTCTGTGAGTTTGAGGCCAACCTGGTCTACACAGTGAGCTCCAGGACAACCAGAGATACATAAGAAAGACCCTGTCTGTCAAACAAACAAACAACCCAACAAAACAAAAAACCACCAGAGGCTCTCCGTGAGACACAAGTGACCAGGGCTAGGTCACTGTGTATAAAAGGGATCCATAGGTGGAGGTGGTTGCCAGGAGCCCCTCCCATACCCTAGTGAGCACCTTTCAGTGCACATGTTTGGTTCATCCTTTGCATTTGTAAAAGTTACTGTTAATGAAACATTTTGGCAAAGCTAAAATCCAGGGTTTCCTAGTGTGCTGAATAGGAACACTGCTCCCAGTCCTAAAACTATTTTTGGTTTGTTTGTTTGTTAGTTTTTTCAAGACAGAGTTTCTCTGTGTAGCCCTGGTTGTCCTGTTTCACTGTGTAGACCAGACTGGCCTCAAACTCTCAGAACTGCACTTGCCTCTACCTCCTGAGTGCTGGGATTAAAGGCGTGCGCCACTACTGCCCAGCAAAAACACTTTTTTTTTAAAAAATGAGTGTTAAGTTTGAGGCCAGCCTGGTCTACAAAGTGAGTTCCAGGACAGCCAGGGCTACACAGAGAAACCCTATCTCAAAAAAACTAAAATAAATAAATAAATAAATAAATAAAATAAAATGAGTGTTAGATTTTAAACCTGAGACAAATGGCTGAAGTGACTATTTAATATATCAGAGTGAACCTGGCTTCCAGCTTCCCCCAGCATCTGTCAGTCTTGGAATGTCCAGGACTAGGATAAGATACGTTTCCTTCAAGGCCTGTGCTTCCCCCACCCATGATGTTACTCAATAAATACCTGCATTCCACCTTCAGCACTATAACACCTGGTGGCTTCATCAACAGGACTTCCTGTCACCCCAGATACAAGCTGCCATTTTCCACCAGTTCTGGGACTCTTCCTGCCCCAGTACCTTTGTTCCTGCTGTCATAAGAATTAGCTATTCGAAAGAAAAAAAAAAGAATTAGCTATTCCACGGGGCAGTGGTGGCGCACGCCTTTAATCCTAGCACTTGGGAGGCAGAGGCAGGTGGATTTTTGAGTTCGAGGCCAGCCTGGTCTACAGAGTGAGTTCCAGGACAGTCAGGGCTATACAGAGAAACCCTGTCTCGAACCTCCCCCTGAAAAAAGAATGTATATAGAGACCTGGGTCAAGTGCTAAGACTAAAGGCATATGCTACAGTAGCCCAGGTTTGCCTTGAATTTGCTATGTCGTTGAAAAGGATCTTGACTTGTGATTCTCCTGCTTTCACAGCTTAAGAGTTTAGGCATGCTTGTAACCAGGTCCACTACTTGTCTCTTCATTGTATTTGGAGATGGGTAGCTAGGCAGAGACAAGTGAATTCAAGGCTGGCCTAGTCTACACAGTGAGTTCAGGTCATCCAGGCAAATATAGTGAAGACCCATCTCAAAACACGCATGCACAAAGGCACACACATGCTTGCACATAATCCAAGAAAAACAAAGGAAACTTATTCAATATGTCTACATTAGGAAGAGGGCAAACAAAGGGGCCAGTGAGTCCCAACAATGTCTTCAGGGTTCTGACAGGTTCAGGATTAAACAGAGGGCTAAAAAGAGTTCAGCATTCCTGGCCAGCTTGTGTTCCTGCTCTAGTTTCTGCTCTGGTGTGTCCTACAAGTTGGTCTGATAAGCTATTACATTGTTAATGTGTCCACTGCCTTTTGAACCTAGGGTTTCACACATGCTATGCAAATACTCTACCACTGACCTAGGGCTCTGTTCCCAGCCCTAATGTGTTCATTTTGAAGGTCAGTATCTTTACCTAGGAGGAAAGTCTGTCCTGTGAGGCCTTGGAAGCCAAGAGGATTCCACAGGGAAAGACTAAGGGTGACAATTTATATCTATTGCCTTCAGCCAAATAAAGCAGACAATGGAAGGCAGATATGCCAGGCTCCATCCTGCTTTTGGTTACTTTGTGGGCCCAAGCAAGGTTTTTAGCACAAGTTCACCTCCTCCTTGTTTGCAAGTGTCTGGAGTGGCACTGTCTGGCCTTGAACTCACTGTGTAGTCTAAGATGCCCTGGAACTTCTGGCCCTGCTCCTTCTCCTTTCAAGTGTCCCATCACAGGTCAGGTGTGTACCACCATACCAGGATTATTTTGGTGCTGGAGGTCAAACCCAATCTTTTTACATGCCAGACAAGCATCCTGTTAACTAAGCCACACCTTTAGCCCCTAAAATGTCCATTTCCCCTCTGCCTCTCCTCTATCTTCTTGAGAGAGTTGAGCATGTCCTCTTGTGCCGAATCTTTCTCTGATTCGTCACTTTATCTGCCACACAATTAGACAGCTCTTTTAAACACAGGTACTTCTTTCCACAAATTAACTTTTATCTTCATTGTTTGAGATTAAATGTGTGTACTAGAGCAGGTGTGTCTGTGTATTCCAGCCAGAGGGATTAAAGGTGTGTGCAAAGGGCTGAGCCACACCACAGCTAGAAATCATTTGTTTTGTGTTTTTTTTTTCAGTAAGTAAAACAATCTTTTTTTTGTTTTGTTTTTCGAGACAGGGTTTTTCTGTATAGCCCTGGCTGTCCTGGAACTCACTTTGTAGACCAGGCTGGCCTCGAACTCAGAAATCCGCCTGCCTCTGCCTCCCCAGTGCTGGGATTAAAGGCGTGCGCCACCACTGCCCGGCTAAGTAAAACAATCTTGAGGTTTACAGTTTGATCAAACATCTTGTAACAAGCTCCTTATGGTCTTCTGTCTCAGCAGGGAAGATAGACCCTCGAATGGAGTGTATCAGCAAGTTTTGAGTACAGCAGACGTGTTGGTACGGTACCTATATTCTGTCCTCAGCTGCATAAGTAGGTAGGTATGCTGCATACCTATGACGCCACCACTTGAGAGATATAGAGAGTAGGACCAGGAGTTCAAGGTCATCCTCAGTGTCATAGTGAGTTCAACACACGGGACACGTGTCGCACTGCTAGTCCTGGAAGCTTCTTGCTTGCATACACTCTTATCTAGGCCTAGAATGTTTTCAGCCTCTGAGACTTACTGCTGAATAATAAGGCAGACAAAGTGAGGTTTCACATCACCCTCAATGCAGCAGCTGAAATGAAAAAAAAAAAAAAAAGGAAACAATCAAAAAGTCAGGGCTAATGAGAATATGGGGAATTTAGAATCCTGTGCATGGCTGTAGAAATGTGGCCAGGCAGGGCCAGAGAAGTTACATGGCAGGGTTGGAGAGATGGCTCAGTGGTTAAGAACATTTTATTCTTGCAGAGGACTTGGGTTCAGTTCTCAGCACCCACATGGTGATTCACAGACATCCTTACCTGGCTCCAGTTCTAGGGCTTTCTTCTGCCTCTGTGGGCACTGTGTGCACATACACACACGCACTTATACACATAAAAACAATACACCATTCTAAAAAAGAAATCCCCTGGCAGAGCCCCCCCCCCCGCCCCCCACTCGATGACCAGCAATACCTCCTCTGAGTCAGCACCCCAAAACACATGAAAGGGAAGGCTTGAGGTGGGTAGCAGTGGCTGAGAACTTACCTAGCATAGGGTCTATCCTGTGAGCCTCTGCTCCAGTGAGCTCTCCGGAATCCTCAGGTCCAGCGAGACAAAAGGCGAAGGTGACCTTGGAGGAGGGACAGGGCCGCCAGGGTTTAAATGGAGATACTTTCTACAGGGATGGGCTCTGGTGACAATGGCTCATTTCGTACTCTGAAACCATTGAGATGGTGCAGTCCATGTTGGATCTCACTATCATCCCAAAGTGCCCTGCCGGTACCAAGAAAAAGGACAGGAGTGGAGCACTTCCATCCCCCACTGCTGAGGTGGGCCTGGAGAAAGCTCCGAGAGCTGCCTTATGCTGTGGCCTGCTCCAGCAAGCCATGCCCTTCCTACCCTGTATGAGCAAGGGTGTTGGAAAGGACTGCTTACAGCAGCTGTCCCTGTCTCCCCAGGGCAGAGGTTTCTTCTTGTATCTCTATCTATCTATCTATCTATCTATCTATCTATCTATCTATCTAACTATCTATCTATTTATTTTTGACACCATCTCTGTATGTAGCCCTGGCCGTTTTGGAACTTGCTATGTAGTTCAGGCTGCCTCAGACTCACAGAGACCCACCTACCTCTGCCTCCTGAGTAGTGGACTAACGGTGTGAGCCACCATATCCAGCTTGGTGTCATCTCTTGATTACAGGTTGGAGGATGGACAGGCCATGCACATCCCACTTTCCTGGGCAGCACGCATTCCTTTTTACCCTTTTCACTTCTCAGGCCAGGACAGAGTCTCCCTCAAGTCCTGCTTCATTGGCTTAGGTTTGTAAGTTTGCTTCAGAAAAACCAGAGATGCCAGAGTCTTGAGAAGGCAGTGTCAGAGTTAGCTAGCCAACCCAAGCCTGCCTGTATCTTGTTTCATCTCATGGACTTGGCATCTTTTCATGTACCCTCAGCCTCACTGAAGGCTGAGCCAGGGTGGGCATCATAGGCCTGGTGCTCCAGTACTTGCAAGCCTGGATGCCTGTGATCTGGCTGCATGGTGGAGCAGGTGAAGAGCAGAATATGCCCATTGCTCACTCTCCAGTCAGGTTCATCTAGCCTCAAACTTCTCCATCTCCACTTTCTGTAATAAAGCTATGCAGGATAAACCTTTGTTTAGCAGCTGCATGCAGCTGGATGCTGAAATAAAAAGGTGAACTTGTTCACCTGTCCCGGCTCCTAAGAAGGCCTCACATGGGCAGCCTCTGTGTTCCTGTGGCCACCACTGGACTCGAGCTGAATTCACAAGCCTGAGTCACAGCATCAGCCAGCCAGGGGAGTTGAACTGCATCTCTGTGTTGGTTTAGGCACATACATTTAGGGTTGTGATGAAAGCTGACAAGATTCATCATAGTCTCAGACAGGCTGACATGGGGGCTGGTCCTGAATGCTGGAGCCCTGTTCTAAAGTGATTGGAATAAGAATGGCCTCCACAGGCTCATAGATTTGAATGCTTAGTTAGCAGAGAGTAGCACTTCTTAGAAGGATTAGGAGGTGTGGCTTTGCTGAGGGAGGTGTGGCCTTGTTGGGGGAGGTGTGGCCTGGTTGGGGGAGGTGTGGCCTGGTTGGGGGAGGTGTGGCCTGGTTGGGGGAGGTGTGGCCTTGTTGGAGGAACTGTGTCACTGGGGGTTGACTTGGAAGTATCAGAAGCTCAAGCCAGGCCCAGTGGCTGTCTCTTCCTGGTGCCTGCAGGTTGGATACAGAACTGTATCCAACTGGATAAACTGTCTCCAGCAGTTTATCAGTTTGCATGTTGCCTGCCATTGATGACAATAACAACTTCTGAAATCGTAAGCAATGTTCAATGAAATGCTTTCTGTTTATAAGAGTTGCTGTGGTCATGGTGTCTCTTCACAGCAACCGAACACTGCCTAAGGCTCCTTCCATATCCCACGAGTGTGCTTCCCCCCACCACTGAGCCCTCCATGTAGATGCTCACTGAGTCCCTGTCTAACAAAGAACAGGACCCACATCCCAGTCCAGATCCTGAAGGCTATGACCAGGAGACACAGGTGGGCTCCTCCTCCTCCTCCTCCTCCTCCTCCTCCTCCTCCTCTGCGTGTGCATCTCTCTTTAGGACAGGGGCATGTGTGGGCTCCTAGCCAAGAGTGCTTGGATTCCTTCTGCAGGAGAAAACTGGGTGAGTATTTTGGTTTCTTGTCATTGCTGCAGAGCCTGTGACTCCCTCTGCTCAGGAATTAGGGCAGGACGGTTTTGGTTTCTGAATGCCTCCCCTCCATTTAAATTGGATGCTCTAATCTCCTTCCTCTTTTGTCCTAAATTTCCCTTAGTGCAGCTGCTTCACAGCTGTTGCCTCCTGCTCTGGAGAAGGCTGAGGGTCGAACTGGTTGCAGGGCTCATCTCCCAGGAGGGCCAACAGAGCCCCAGATATATCCTACCCAGTGGGTATGGCAAAGGGGTCACTTGTTCCCTTTGCTGGCCATAATAGGTAAGAGCTGGGCATATTGTTTACAGAAAGAAGTCCAGGCTAGGCCAGCAGCTAGGCTGACACAGTCATTTAGTAAGTGAGCACTGATGGCCTGCCATGTGCCAGGCCTGGGGACGTGAGAGAAAACAATTCATTCATTTGCTTGTTCATTCATTTAACAATTGGCCACTGAGTTCAAGGCCAGTGCTCAGAGATCAGTTCTGACTCCTCAAGACTCTGGCCCACAGGATGCAGCCCTAAGAGCTTCGAAGGCTCAGGAACACATCTGTGCTGTGCCATTCCTCTGGTCTTCCCAGCCGAGCCTGGTATCCGAGGACTGTCAAAGGAAAGTGGGGGCAGCAGGGTGGATCTGAGATCTTATCCAGGCCGCCACAGAATGGGGCTGCAGGGATCTGGGAGAGTCTTCTGCCCACTGAGGGTGCTCCTAACACCGTTTCCCTTCACCATGGAAGGGCTGCAGCCTGAAGCCTTGGTCCTGCCTCATGTTTCCTCCCTTTATTCCACTGGCCCTGGAGGAGATGGCATCTAAGTGTGCTATGGCATGAGAACACCACCTGTCTACCATCTTGTTTCCGGCAGGACTGTGGGAGCAGGGCAGAGACAGCCATCTGGGCTTCTTCTAGCCATGAAAACATCTAGAAGAACCTGCATACTCACTGCTCACACTGACACACCTCAGAACTAACAAACACTCAACAGGTACATGCCTGGCTGCTGGCAGGGATGGGAGTGGGCTAGAAGTGTCAGCCTAGGCTGCAGCTGCTGTGGCTGGTGCTACCAGAAAGGATGGTGTCCAGGGTGCCCTGTGTATTACAGAGCCAGGAAAACAGACAGGGTTATCACAGCACAATTCAAAAAACACACAAATAATTCATCTTGCTATGATGTCATAGTGCTGTAAATAATGAATTTTCACTAATGCCAGACTTCCTCACCCCACAAGCAGGCAGTGTGGGCAGAGCAAAGCCTGCAACAGTGGGAACTGCAAGAAACAAACATGGAACTTCCATACTAGTCTTGTTTAAATAACAACTGTGTTTCCTACAGAGGCAAAAAGGGAAGCCAAATTGGCTGTGCCCACTAGATGGACCTGGAAACCCATGTGCCTTCTGGCTGTCAGTTGCCTGGCCATGGGTATGAAGTTCCAGGTCCAAACAGGCAGGCTGAAATCCCTGGGGCTGTCTGAAAGACTAGCTCAGGCTGCCCAGGACATCAGGCTGTACCCTGCTCAGGAGCTCTGATGCCTCTCTTATCTTCCTGGGGTGATCCTTGGCTGCAAACCCAAGTGTATGAGTACACGAAGTTCACCACTCACCACAGCACCCACTCCAAAGACGGAGTGAGGGTCACCCAGGCTGAGGGTGACCACAGGGCAGGATGCTATCAGCTTGTCCAGGGGGTCGAGGGGCCTTAGTAGTGGCAGGGTGCACAACCAGCCACACTCCTGATGGCACTCCCTCCATATAGCACCAGCTACCTGGCAGGTCCCATCTCTTGGTGCCACCACGAGTGCCACTACCAAAAGCCTGGACTTGATTGATCTCTGTATGAATATTCATGCAGCATCCAGTAGGCTGTCATTAATATTCCAAGAATGAGAAAAGAATACCTGTCCTCATTTAATGAGTTAGGAGGGAGGTCAACCTGCAGCTCATGACTACTGCATCTACCTATGACTTCCAAGTTTGACAAGATGTCCACCCTGCCCTCACTCCCACCCCCATCCCACCCTATGACTGATGACCCCTCAAAGTTCCCGCCTACCTTACTGGCCATTGCCCTCCTGAGCAATCCGGCTCTCTCCTTCAGCTTCTGGCCAGCCTCACCCCACCCTTTTTTTCTAGCTTCCTCTGTAGCTCCAGCCCAAAGCCATGGCTCTCTCCCATCCTGCTCAAAAACGCTTACCTACACCCATGGTCCCATTGTAACAAAATACCAATGGCTGTGCACCGACTCAGCAAGTTTGTTTTTAGGCCCCATGTTCTCAAGTAGGCGACACAGCCTTGCCCCTAGACCTGGTCAGTGGCTCCCACAGGCTCCCCTGTCCTGCCCAGGGTCCACAGTTAGAGACAACCCCAGCCTGGAGTAACATCAGAAATAAGCTAGACCTCCAGGGAAGAGGGTAACTGCTTCATTCTCTGCTGTTCCTGTTGATAGAGAAGCCCCCCACCCCCACCCCAAGGCCCCGTGCTCTAGAGGTCTTGGGCTGGCTCAGGGCCAGCAGTTTAGCTATAACCCCTGTCCTGGGAGATTGTCACAATTGGCCCCACCAGAGATAGATGAGAACTCGGTCCCAGACTTCGGCTTCTGGGAGACTGGTCGTATCTGGGGGAGTAGCTGCTTGTTTCTTTGGGATGAGATTTCCTAGGGCTGACAGTACCAGAGTCCTCAAAGCACAGCTCAGCAGCGCTGCACCCTGTGCCTCCCCCTGGGTCTATGGCACACTCCTATGGCTGCTCTTCTGCCGGGAGACTAGAAAAGCAGTGAGGGGGTGGGGTGGGGTAGCTGGCCTGGCTGGGAAGGGTCACCTGGCAGCCTGTGCCCTTCAGTCTTCCACCCCACCCCCAGGCTCAGTGAGGGCCACACAACTCTGCCTGAGGCCCCATGTGACACAGCTGCCAACAGGCCTGGGCAAGCAGCCTGGTGAGGTGGGGGAGGGGCACTGGGCCCCAGATCGCTGAATCAGCTTGCTCTCGGCAAGGCTGCTGCTGGGGGGCAGCTCCCTCTTTTGGAAATTGTTGAGGAGGCAAGTCAGAATGCCGGGATTTCCGGAAAATCTCCCCTGCTTGCTTCAGCCTGGGACTGCGGCTTCCTGGGAGCTAGTGTCTCTAGAGGAGGGAAGATTTCCTAGGAGGGCCGGGCAGAAGGGGACCCTTCTTTCTAAACCAGTCCAAAAACCGAGAAGAGAAAGGCACCCTCCTGCTGTGGATCTAGCACGTTTTTTGTCCCCAGAAAACGCTGAATCAGCATGTGCAGGCGCCGCTGGCTCCCTCCCTTCCCCCTCACACGCTGGCAAGGACTGAGCCTTCCCAAGGTCAGGGGACATCAATAACCGCAGCTGAGTCTGTGGCGGCGCAGGTCTGTGCTCTGGGGTTGCCCCTACCATCTTTGGAAGTAGGGACCATCTGGCTCTCTTCCTCACACTACACTGGGAAGGTCACAGGTCCTGTGTTTGTTTGGGTCTCCATCAGGGACTGCAGAAGCTGCTACTTGGTACAGGGGCAGCAAACGGGTGTTCAGAGGCACTAGTTCATCCCAAGCCTGGGGCCCTGAAGCACCTACCTTCTCATCTCTAGAAAACCCTAGCCACTAACCGCTGGACCGGCACCCTTATCACTAGCCCTCTGCAGGCTCCTTAGCTCCAATCCCATTTGTGACTGATGGAGAAAAAAAATTATATATATATTTATATATATATTCTCCCCAGGGTTGTAGGTAACAGTGTCCCTATCCCTACACCTCACAGGGCACAGATAGACCCTGAATCGTGGACAGACAGCACTGGCTTTAGGCTCTCTTTCCATCTGTGCTTCCCACACCTGGCTGAACTTGCCTTCTCCAGTCTGCTCACCTCCACTCCTTCCTTCTTGGCCCTAGATCCCAGCCATCTTGCCTAAGGACTAGTCCCAGGTCTTCATGGCACAGTCACCACTCCTTAGATGCCCCTTTCTTGTGGTGGTGGTGGTGGTGGTAGTGAAGTGTAGACCCATCCCCCAGGAAGACCCAGAACCCAGCTCCTGTCTCTCAAATTAACATCTAGCTGCCCCTGTCTCTCACCCCCCCCCTCCCTAAGTGCTCTTACTGGGTCCCCTGAGCCAGCTCTAGCTGGGCAGTTCTGCAAACCTCAGGACAGTCCTAGCAGGCAGCTGGATTTCTGTCCCTCCCTCCTCCCTCCCATCCACTGGGTAGCAGGCAGCCTCTTGCCTACCCTTTTTCACAAAGTCAGTTCACAAGGCTAGCCTAAAAGCTGTCCCTGTCCCTTTTTCTACCTCATGGGCTTCAAGGGCCTGGGGTACAGCAGCTGACCAAATGAGCGGCTTTATGACTGTTGATCCGGTTTCATATCCAGCCATTGAGGACTTGTGTCTGCAGATCCATCCTGTATGTGCCCAGGTCTTCATTACCTCCCCTGCCCTTGACTTCCCCTGCCCTGCTCTGCCCTGCAGCAGGCAGCTCATTCCCATTTTTATACTCTTATGTGCTGCCTTAATAAACAAATCTGCTTGAAACAAGCATTTTAGCAGAATGCCCCAGCCTGGGGAGTAGTTCTAAAGTGTCTCTCTAACCTGCAGAGACACAGTTCCTACTGGTGTTTCTTGAGCTATGCAATGGATGGCTTCAAAATGCTGCCTTTTCTAGGACCTAGATCACTGCCTGGCTTACATGTGTGTCACCGAGGGCAATCACCAGCCTTCCTTAGACAGGCGGCAGCCCTAGGTACAACTCAAAATGTCACCGAGAGCCACAAGGCCAACATACTCAAAAACAGTGCTAATGTCCAGATAATGTGGCCCAGAAACCCAGTCCTGCTGGTCAGAGAAGCCAGGAGTTGCTTCATAACCTCCAAGTCCCAGAAGGGCTCTTGGCTATCAGGAGGAGCTGGTTCAACCAGGGTCTTCCAAGGCCTGGTGACACCGCTAGGGAGCCATAGCTTCCAGAGCGTGGAACAGGTCAGCACCCTTAGTGCACAGGCTCCTGACCCTCAGCTACCTTGGATGTGAGCAGCTTGCTCTCCACAGCCATGTTCTTTGTACTCAGTGGCCTCTCAGTCTGGAGGCCCCACAGGACAGTTAGGGTGGCATCTACTCAAACAAGGTGTTAGATCTTGATTTCTTGTTCTTCCCAGGCAAGGGACAATGAGAAACACTTCAGGTCTTGGGAAGTCAATTGCCTATTGCATGTTCAGCTCTGGGTTTTATCCCCACTACTGTAAAATGAACCAAGCAACCAACCCACCACTTCAGACCCATAGAAAACAAAGCAGGTCTAGGGAAATTCCTGGAAAGTTCCGTTGTCCCCTCAGGCATGAAGAGTGGCTTAGAAAGCTATGGGTTGCTGTCACTGTATAACCACCCTCACCATGCCTATCTGCTACTGAGCCCAGCTTTGGGTTCTTGGATAAGTGTGCCTTTGCAGCCATCCCAGGGCTATCCCTCAGCATGGCTTTCCTTGGGCCAAGAGGCCCATCTATACCAAACCTCAGCCCTGCTCTATGAAGCTACCCCCCCCCCATCACCCCCTTTTCCTCAGGTCCTGAGCTGTCTGGGTCAAAGAATTTTGCAGTTTACTCTTACCACAAACTAGAACTTGGGTGGGGGCCTGCTGTACACTCCTTTAATTCCAAGAGGCAGAGGCAGATGGATCGTTATGAATTTGAGGCCAGCCTGGTCTGTACAACCTAGTCACATAGTGAAACCCTATTCCAAAAACTCAGGCTGGAGGGGTGGCTCATTAGTCAAGAGCACTGACTATTCTTCCAGAGGACCTTGGGTTGGTTCCTAGCACCACATGGTAGCATACATCTATGTCTCCAGTTCTAAAGTGATGTTGTCTTCTGGCCTTTGTGGGCATCAAGTCACACATGGCACACATACATGCAGGAAAAACACACATTCAAAACAAAAATAAGCAATCTTTTTAAATACACACACACAGAGAGACTCAACACACCTCAAGCTGAATATGGCGACTCATGCTGGTAATCACAGCATTTGAGAGTTTGAAGCCAGCCTGAACAAGTTAGTGAGACCTTACCTCCTACCTCAAAAATCCCTGTAACAGAGCAGGAGAGATGGTGCAACAATTAAGAACACTGGCTGCTTTTACAGAGGATCTCCACTTCACATGGTGGCTCACAACTGTCTATCCTAGTCCCACAGTCTCTTAATACTTTCTTCTGGCCTCCATGGGTGTCTGGCACGCAAAAGGTGCACAGACATACATGCAGGCCAAACACCCATACATGTGAAATAGAATTAGAAAAGAAACCCCCCAGTAACACAATCTACAAACACACCTAGAAAGGAAACCCGGCTTCCTGTCCCGCCCAGCATTGGACATTGTGTATTCAAGTGTGCATGGCACTTTCAAGCTGTTCCTGTCCTTCCTGGAGAGCACCAGAAACCAAGCCCTCACCTTTATTGACCAACTCGATTCTAGGCCCTTGGCAGACCACCTGACTATGGAACCACTGGTTTTAAGACTTCAACACTCAGCATTAAAATTGACTGTTTTCAGAACTATGACACTATAGATGACGTCCTTTGGAAAGGACAAGATTTCTGACTTTGCAGAGATGCCAGCACTGTCCCCTTGTCACACTTGCCCAACATGTGTGAGGCCCCAGCACAGGAAAACGTAAGCAATCACTCCATCAGCACATTAAAAAAATAGGTTTAATGCAGGTGATTCATCTCATAAAGAATTTAACAGGCACTCAGGACACTAGGCAGCTGGGTGTGCACTGAGTGACAAGGTCCCATCATTCCCTCCACCACCAGCCCTGACACACCCACCATCACCCAGCAAAATGGGGCTTCAGGCCACTCTGAGATACATGAGCTAATTAACAAAGAACAATGTTGCTTTGGGGGGAAGAGTGGGGTTTAGTGCAAACAATTCTCTGCAGCAAGCGAGCAGCAGCAGGGTCCACTGGGAAGGCACCTCATCTGCTATCCTGGGAGGCAGACAGACTTCCTCCATGAGCCCTCTTGCTAGATCAATGACGACAGCTGGCTACAAGTTAAAGAGCTAGGTCAATAGTCCTACATCTTTGCTTTCCCTGTTTGGTTTTCTTGGCAGGGTAGGGTTAAAGGGGCCACTCCCATGCCCAGGGTGTGGGGTGACAATTGGGGGTGAAGCATGTAGTAGCAGGATATGCTCAATAACCTGCACCCAGAGTTACTGCTCAAACCACTTCATTTGCCACCTAGGCCCTTGTCACCAGTGACAGCCATATTCCCACCCCTGATAGAGGCCAAAGGTGGTCAGGTACTCCATCTCTATCTCACAAACCAGGCCTAACAGCATGTGGGGAAGGTGTAGCTAGCACATCCAGGCTGCCCACATGACTGGTAAAAACCACTGAGGGGGGACAGTCGGTTTATTTCCGTTTTCTACAGATCTGGCCAAGACTCTGGGAGGCTGCTGGAGACTGTAAAAACCCTCAGAGACTGTAAAAACTCCCGAGGTTAAGCGCAAGTGTTTTTCTAGGCCCTTTTAGTTTGCAGAGTTCCAGCATGGCTTGACACACAGACCTGCCCAGGGGTGGACCAGCCCCTGCTCTGGAGTTCAAGCCTTGGGGCCTGTGCTCCCTTGTACCAGGGTCTAGCCAATGCCATATATGCTTATGCTGTTCTGCTAAACTGCACCTATGCAAACCAAGGTGACTCTGAGGCCTGACTTGGGGTTCAAGACTGACATGGCCACTTGTGACAGCAGAGAGTGGTCCATGGGCTCAAAGAGGGCGCAGTTAGTGGCAGTAGTGTGTCTGCTTGTATAGCCAGGTGGGTCCCTGAGGACAGCCAGGAGTAGGGCACATAAAGGGGCTGTGCAGCCCAAAGGCACCCCTTTGTGTCCCACTGGGTGGGCCTGATGTTGGTGAGAATGTCACACAGAAGGTCTCAAGGTGGAGAAAAGACAGACAGGCTACCCACTGGACAACCTGAAAACACACAGGCAACTCAAGGCAAGAGGCTAAGGGGGACAGCACATCTGGGAACGTGCACAGCAAGGACAGCGCAGAAGCCAACAGCAAGACTGTGTGCTGTTCCCATTACAGAGTAGTCTCAGCCCTTTTCTCCCCTCAATGGGAGTGTGTGCTTCAGGCCTTACCTCCAGGATGGGGCAAAAAAAAAAAAAAAAAAAAAAAAAGCCCCTATCAGTCCCACCCTCCAAGAGAGAAGCTAGGTATGGCACAATCAGGAGCCCCATGGAAGGTGGGCCCTCACATGTCCACAAAGACCATGAAGCACCAGCCCAGCCCCCCAACCAGCAGCATGGTCACATGGATGCCGTAGATAAGCAGCTCGTTCATGAGGCGGAAGTCCACGCGCCTGCGTCCCAGCAGCAGCAGCAGCACTGACAGCTTGAGCTGGAAGCGCAGCAGCACGCGGACACCCAGGTACTGCAGGCAGAAGAGCGCGGCCAGCGCGCCCCAAAGGGCCGCTGTGAAGAGGCTGCAGCTGAAGTAGAGCAGGAAGCGTATAAAGCCGTAGAGCCAGCGGGTCTTGACATACACATCGAAGTTGTTGTACTTGGTGCGAGCCAGGTGAGAGGTTCTCAGCGGTCCGCAGGCTGCGTGCAAGCAGGTGGTGTGCGGGCCGTGGAAGGAGCGCACCCGCCGCGGGATGGGCATGACCGGCATTGGGCCTGGGCGGCAGTGCTGTTTTGCAGTGGCGGTGCAGTGTCCGGATGGCCAGCATAGGTGTCATCAGCGTCTAGGAGCCCTCAGCTGAGCCTTGGGGGAGGTGCTGGCCTGCAGAGAGAAATACAGAGAGTGCCAGGTGAGAGCTCAAGGGTGTCCCTGTTAGTAAATCAGTTGCATCCCAAGGATGCACTTATGACTCTTTTCATGAGTCCTCAGCCTGTGCAGGCCAATGGTTAACATTCTATCTCCCAGTGCTGGGAGAGGAAAGCAACAGTAACTATGCCCCTCAGCAGCTGCCGGCTAGGAGAGGGTCCCCTCTAGGACTGCTAGGGATAAAACGGGGTAGTGCTTAGTAGTGCTCTAGCTAAGCTCACTCCTTCGTTTCTTGAAGACCCACTCATTCCGCTACTGGTTGCCCAGTACTCCCCATTACTTCCATAGTGACTTATAACAGTCCCCTTCAAGGACACTCCATGCAGAATCACAAGAGGACTGGGATGAAGGTACAGTGTCCACATAGCAAGCCCCTAAGTTTACTTGCTGGGCTTGAACTTTGGCATTATTTTGGCAGGTTACCACCTCACCTCCCACTGCTCTTGCTCCGTAAATTGAGGCACCAAGACCTCTTCCCTGGGGCTGCCTGTACACAACAAAAGCATTACTGGCTTGTCTAGGCTGGACATAGTGTCAGAGTTCTCCAAACTGGGACACAGAGAGGAGAAATGACGTGTGGTTTCCTTGTTTCAGCAAGCAAATGTCATTCGCAGCAGCCTATGTTAATTTGCATATGGGAAAAAAAAACCCACTAAATTTCAAACTATGGGACACTAGAGACCAAAAGTTGGTAACAGGACAGGGCAACATCGCCAACAGGCTTTTGCGACTTCCACTCCATCGGCTTCCGTCACCGCCGCAGGTCCTGAGCAAATGGCCGCCAGCGCAGCTGCGGCCGAGGCGCAGTGCGAGGGAACCTGTCCCGAGCCGGGGAGGCTTAGCTATGTTTTACCCAGCTAGACAGGGCAATGGCCTCATTCAGGCGTGTCACTGGACACCGCACAGGAGGGGGATGCGTTCTGCAGCAGGTGTACTCGGGTGGAGGTGCACGCCATGGGGCGGCCCGGCACCGGGCACGCGTCTCTGAGCACGGGACCCCAGAGCAGGACATCCAGCTCTCCAAGGCCCGCTAACTCGGCGCGTGGTGACACGACCCTCACTAGCCGTAGGCTACGCGCGACCCCGGCCCTCAGCCCGGGTTCTCTGCGGGCGCCACTTCCGGTGTCGGGGCGCCGTTGCCGTGGAGACGGCCCTTAGGTCGGTGGCCGGTCCCCGCCCGTCCTCGGCGGCTCACCCCGTGCCCTCTCCGTGGCGGTGCCGGTGTCCGGAACCATGCGGCGGGCCGACGGTGCTGGGGACCGGGCCTGCAGTTGAGCTTGTGCCCCGGGGGTGCGACGCCAGGGCGGGCACATGCCGCCGAGGACGGGGTCGCTTCGCGCGGCCCTTCAGTTGCCCCCGGCTGGCTCTGGCCCGGAGGGGAGGGCGCGCCCGGGCCGGGCCCGAGGCGTTTGTCCCAGCGTGGGAGCCGTAGTGTTGTCCCTCGGCGGCCACCGTAGCGCGGTCTTCACGCCCCCTCTGCCCACGACGACACGGTGAAGCCTCGCAGCGCCCACCGCGGGCCCGCGCGGAGCATCCAGGAATTCCTCATTATCCGAGGACGCGCGCTAGCGTGCGCGCGCGCCGTGAGCCGACCGTGACGTCATTGGCCCGCGGCCTCAGCCGGAGCGTGAGCCTTGCTCTCCCGCGCAGGCGCAGATGGGAGAGCTAAGGGTGCGGAGGCTGGTCCTCTCCGTGTTAGTGCGCGTGCGCGAGTGTGGGAGGGGCTTTCTGGCTGTGGTGTGAGCTCCTTGTCTCCTTTCTGGTGGTGCGGTGGAGCTTTTCCTGTGTGCCAACGCGCGCCGCTGGCACCCAGAGAGCAGTGACGGTTGCAGATGAAGCGATCTCGTGCTTTAGGGGTACTCGCTGTAGAGCACAAGGATCCTGGAAGCGCCAAAAGAAAGAGTTAAGCTGGTGTGTCACCGGCCTAAATGACCTTGCCAGGTTCCTGCAAGCAGGTGTCGTAGGTTTCAGTTAAAAGTTGATGTGTGCGTTTGTTGCTAGGATGTGGAGAGAAGGTTGGGTCAGGCCATCATCCCATGATGGACCGGAAAGTAGCCTTACAGCCTTACATTGACCCTCCTGCTTACCCAGGCGTCAAATGCAGGCTCCCCAGGGAAGAGAAGCAGACCCTTTGCAGGAAAGGGGAACCTAGGGCTGGCTGCAAGGCACCTTTGTACTACACAGGGAACACTTGGAAGCCCCAGCCCACGCAAGGCCAAGAGCAGCTACAGGCAGTGGCATGTGCACATCCTGCCAGTACAGCCCACTAATGAATGAATAGATGTAAAAATAAGTGAATGTGCCACATGTCATTATACTTTTAATCACAGCACTCAAGAGGCAGAGGCAGGCAGATCTCTGTAAGTTCTATGCTAGCCAGGTCTTCTTGGTGAGAGTATGTCAAACACATCTTGGGTCAGTGAGATGGCTTGTGGGTAAAGGCACTTGCCACCAAATTGACAATCCTTGGTAACCACATAAAAAAGGTGAAAATTGATGCCCTCCTGTTGCCCTCTGACTTTCATACACACACACACACACACACACCATGCACACACAAGTAATGCTTACAATAAGTCTAAGTCAACTGGATCCCCTGGACTATGTGACCCTGTCTCAAAACAATAAGAAGCATTCCCTCCCCTGGCCTGAGTTTCTGTCACCCTGGAGTGATGATCTTCTGTTTTCTTGATCATCCCCTCCTTTAGGTCCCCCCCTTGGTTCCGTCCCTACTAGAGACATCCAGTTTCTCTACTTTTTCTGTCCCTCTGTCCCTTTCCACTTGTTCAGCCCTGTTGCTCCTGTAAGAGCCCTCCGAGTCCTCTACACCTCTGACTTTGAGGCTCTCTCGCTCTGAGGTTGGGCAGGTAGCTGCTGCTGCTGACTGCTCTTGGCCTCTAATGGCGGACCACTGAACAGGGACTGAAAGCACTCTGAACGTCTCACTAAAGGAGGCTTCCTGTGATCTCTACTCTCTTGCTTTCTGTTAGTTCTTGGAAGTGTTGGGTACTACCACCCACAAACTGATTCCAGAATGACCCAGACCACAGCAGGGTCGTCCCCAAGGATAGGATCCAATCTCAGTTGTTCTGTTTGCTATAGGCCAGTCCTGCCATAGAAAGTCTACCTGAAGTCTGTCTGTCAGCTTCCACCCTGCTATCTGCTCTGGGCTTCTCTGTGGGCAAGCGCTGGACAGTGGCCTGGCGCCACCTGCTGGGACTGTGCACGGCATGTCCCAGACTCTTAAAGACCTACAGAAATTAGAGGAAGTTATAGTCCAAACCCAGGCATGGGGCCCATGGGACTGAGGCCATCTCATTTGTGTCTGTGGCTGCTTTGGTGCCATCTTTACAGAACAGTCAGAGCTGGGTAGTATCAGGACCCAGTGGTCTTCTTGCTGTCTGCACTGCCTGAGAGTGGATGCAACCCTCACTTGAAATAATGTTTTCCTGTCAGGCAGTGGTGGCGCACGCCTTTAATCCCAGCACTTGGGAGGCAGAGGCAGGCAGATTTCTGAGTTCGAGGCCAGCCTGGGCTACACACACACACAAAGAAAGAAAGAAAGGCTGTTTTCCTCACTTTGAGCTTCTCTCCTCTGTGCTGAGTGAGGAAACAGGCCATTTGAATCCATATAAAGCACTTCAAGGACACCAGCTCAGCCTCCCTTTCACTGACAAGGTGAGAGATTTTTCTTAAGTTTACTTGCTATGTGGCATGTGGTCCTTCCACATCATCTTCACCTCAGATGCCAGCTGTTGCAGGTGTCACTTGTTAACTCTGCACACACTAGCCACTGTTTACTGGTGGCTTAGTCCTTCCTGGTCCTTGGTGACAGAATTTCAACCTGAGACAGCGATAGTTCTTGATAAAATCCCCTGGTCTCTTGTATCCCTGACACAATTACTTCTTTACCCCAGGATTCCAAGACGGGTGCCCTTCTCAGGCTGTCGTCATGGTAGAAATGACAGATGTTTGCCAGGCGGTGGTGGTGCACTCCTTTAATCTCAGCACTCTGGAGGCAGGGGCAAGTGGATCTCTGAGTTCAAGGCCAGCCTGGTCTACAGGGTGAGTTCTAGGATAGCCAGAGCTACATAAACACTGTCTTGAAAAAACAAAAACAAAAAAAGAAAGCCGGGCGTGGTGGCACACGCCTTTAATCCCAGCAGAGGCAGGCGGATTTCTGAGTTCGAGGCCAGCCTGGTCTACAAAAGTGAGTTCCAGGACAGCCAGAGCTATACAGAGAAACCCTGTCTCGAAAAGCCAAAAAAAAAAAAAAAAAAAAAAAAAAAAAAACCAAAAAAAAAACCAAAAAAGAAATGGCGCTGGGTAGGGTGCCTGCTCTGTGTCCCAGCCACCAGTTCCAGCTAGGAGTAAAGGCCCAGCCTCCCCGGGTCTCAATCCCCTTGTCTGTAAAGTGAGGAAGCAGTACGTAGGCCCTCAGAAAGTTGTGGACCTAGCTTTGCTGGTCCAGCTAAGCTGGCAGAAGATGGCCTGGCCCACAGCAAGGCACAGCTCTTCCTGCTGCTCCAGAGGCAGCATTCAGGTAGCCCTGTATGGTCCCTTCCGTGAGGACAACACTTCATATTGCCCAGAGCTCACTGAGTGACTTAGGAGGCCAGGTCACAGAGCTCATTGTGGTACCCTCCCTGCCCTCACGGATTTCTCCCAGGAACTGGAGGGATGGCATAACAGCTGACAGTTGCCACCTTGAGCCCTGTAGGGAGAAACTGAAGGCCTCTGGCCAGCAGCCAATGCCAGCTTGCTGTCTGTAGTGAGATGATGACCCAGAAACACTGCCAACCTAGAAGCACTGCAAGTCCCTTCACCAGCAGACAGCTCAAGGCATCCTTTCTGCAACCTGCAGAAGTTCCTGGCTTGTAGAACCGAGAGGGAGAGAATACCCTTGAGTTGAATTATGTTCTGCACATCTGTATGTTGACATCCTAACCCTAAGGGTGTCAGCATGTAACTATTCGGAGACGGAGGCCTTGAAAGAGGTCAGTACTGTAAAGTGGAGTCTCTATGGTGATAGGTCCTAATCCAGGATGACTGGAGATCATGATACAGACAAACATGCATGTGTGCACACACAGGAGGGATGCCGTGAAGGCTGGGATGGGAGGCAATGGATACCTGTTGGGTAAACTGGCTCTCTCTAGGTGAAATTAGTCCGTTCCCCACCCCTCCTCCTCTTTTTTTTTTTTAATTTATTTTTTATTTTGGTGGTGCTAAGGGTTCAGCCAGGATTAAGCATACTAGGCTATTTGTATTTCAGTGACGTCCACCACTTTCTGTGTGATGTCACTGACCTCAGGCAAGGATCATCCTGAGCTTATAGGCCACACAGGCCAATACAGTCCACAAGACACACTGGGCCACCCTTGTTTCCCCGGGTTAAGGGAGGGCATGTGGTCCCAACACCCTCTGTCCCTCATCATTCAAAGTCCTCCCACACTGCCTGAGCCACTGCCCTGTACCTTAGTCATCCTGTGAGTTTTATTGCTTCTGCCTACCCAGAGTCTTAAGTGAGAGGCTTCTGGGCTGCCTCTGCTTCCTGCTCCGCTCTGGTGTAAACATGCACGGGACGAACTCGCTCCTGTCTGTGGCTGTTTGGTGCCATTCTAACAGCATTCACTAACAGCATTCAGAGCTGGGGACCTGTGTCAGGAACCCAGTGGCCCTCTTGCTGTCCGCACCATTTGAGAGCAGATGCAGTCGTCCTTTGAAACAAGTGTCTTTCTCACTTTGAGCTTCTCTCTTCTGTGATTTGAGTGAGGAAATAGGCCACATTAATATTTTTTTAATTTTTTTTTTGATTTATTTATTTATTATATGTAAGTACACTGTAGCTGTCCTCAGATACTCCAGAAGAGGGCATCGGATTTCGTTACGGATGGTTGTGAGCCACCATGTGGTTGCTGGGACTTGAACTCAGGACCTTCGGAAGAGCAGTCAGCACTCTTAACCACTGAGCCATCTCGCCAGCCCCACATTAATCTTTATAAACTACTTCAAGGATAACAGCTTAGCCTCCATTTTACTGACAAGGAGAGGGGCTTGACTCCAAAATGCAGGAGGACCCACCCCTGTGGGTGTTTGCTTTGTACCACGCCCCCTTTTACATGCATGCCTTGTGAAGGGACATTCAAAACAGAGGCTGGACGGTGATAGGCCCAGGGGCCTTGAGATGCATTAACCCACCCAGGTCCCATGCCTCTGGAGGCTTTGTGAGAGGCACAAGAAACCACTAGGACCATGATTACAGGGCCACACTGGTCTGAAGTGTCCCCCGCCCTCTCACAGGTGCAGTGTTTCACTTTCCTGAGTCTGAGTTGGCGGCCCTTGCAGTAACTTAATAATTTAATGGCAGAGAAACCCGTAGTCAAGGCCTAAGGCAGAATAAATACTCAGTAAACATTGCCAAAAGACAAGGGGGGAGATGCTCCTTGGGCTGTGCAGGTAGGAAGACCCCAGCACAGGAAGACAGAGGCACCATGTTTGCCTCAAGGCCAGAGGCCCTTAGTCAGCATGCCCTACCTAGCCCTCCACCTCAACAAGGTCAGAGAAGCTGGGTTCAAGCTTAGTCTTCCTCGGGTTCTAGTCTTGTGCTAATTTCACTGGAAACTTACCTGGACCACTGGTTTCCTGTCAACAGCAGTAAGGATTTGTGGCCATTCTTATCTTTGCTCTGGAGCGAGGGTGACCTGCTCGGCTCGCATTAAGATATAGTTTATGGTATGCAAAAGACAAACACAGGCAGTTATATGTCACGTGTTCCAATATAAATACTAACTTGTACTTTTTTCAAAACTTTTAATGACTTGTATCCAGTCCGGAAGATTTATAGGGCAAAGGGGATGGCTCAAAATGTCACTTTAAACATATTTGTCACTTTGGCAACAGCACCAAAAAAAAAAAAATCTGGAAGATACTGCACTCAGAAATAAATCATAAATGGATGCATCTTAAAAGAGGTTTATTTTGGTCGTTAATGGTTGATAGGCCCCCCAGTGCAGGATTTAAAGTTAAATTATGCAAAATCAAAAACAAACCTTATAATACTTAATCAACCATGCATAAAACTGTCAGGCCCAAATAAATTCTCTCAATTAACTTGCTTCAGATTGTGATTGCATTCGCTAATTTAATCAGCCCCAGAGTGATGTGGAGGCTAGGCAAAGATGAATTCCTGTGAACACACCTTAAGGGGCCAGGCAGGGCCCCAAACTGAGGCAGTAGCCCTGCGGCCATGGGGACCATGGAGAACAGCATGATATATCTAATTGCTCTGTTTATTTATTTGTCATACTGGGGGTGGAACCCAGGACCTCCTTGGGAGGCTGCTCCTACTTGTACCTCCTATGAAGAAGGCAGACCTAGCCTGGGGAATGATCATCTCCTCTGTCTGGAGTCAGAGAAGTGAAGAGTGGGTGTCCTCCATTCTGACCCCTGTCCTCTCGCTTGACTCTGAGCTCCTGACCTTCTCCTGTAGGGCCTCACTGGAAGCCCCCCCACCCCCACCCCCATCACTCATCCCTCACTTGAGAACTGAAGTGTACTTGGAGAAGTTTCATTTCCCAAGTACAGCTTGTGTCTTCTGTGGGCTGGGCAGAGATGGACACTGTGCTGTGCCCTGCAACCGGGCCTGAGGAGAGGATTTGGCATGTACACTGTGGGAACAGAGCCAACACAGAGGCATACCGTGTCCATACTGAACTCTAACCATCTGGTGCTGCAGACTATGACCACATCTAAGAGGTCTCTGAATCCAAGCAGACTGCAAGAGCAGTCCAGACCTGTACAGTGTGTATATTCCACAAACATGGCCGATGTCATACAGGCCTCGTGTTGCTTTTTGTAAAATATAATGAACTGAATTAATCAGAAGCAAGTGTGTGAGTTAGGGAGGAGAGAGAGACACACAGAGATAAAGAAAGGAAGATACAGAAAGATGCAGAGGTAGAGACGCTGAAAGAGAGAGGGGGAAATGTTTGTTTTCATCAGTCCCAGAGTGATGTGGAGGCTAGGCAAAGATGAATTCCTGTGAACGCACCCTAAGTGGGGCCAGGCAGGGCCCCAAACTGAGGCAGTAGCCCTGTGGCCATTGGGACCATGGAGAACAGCATGATATATATATCTAATTGCTTTCTTTCTTTCTCTCTTTCTTTCTTTCTCTCTCTCTCTCTCTCTCTCTCTCTTTTCTTTTTCTTTCTTTGCCATACTGGGGATGGTACCCCCAGTGAGCCTAGGGGAGGGGACGGTTCCACCTTGTCCCCTCCCCTACATTTTAGTGTGAGGTATTTGGATCCCTCAGAAGGGACCCATTGCTCTTGTTCCTCCAGTCACCCTGGGGCCCTGGAGCGAATGAAGCCTCAGCCCAGGCCTGGGTGTGAACACTTTATTCTTTTTATTTCGCAGAATAGGGAAGATGGCGAGGACCTGAGTCTGCATTCTGCTGTGTTTCCCACCTGGCCAGGTAGAATGAACATTTCTCGTGTCTGTGAACCCCTTTACAAATCAACAGCTATCATATTCAGCACGCCCCACCCTCTCACTCCCATCCTTCTTTGGTAGTGAAACAAGCGAGCCGGTGCCAGGTTTTTGTAATTATAAATAATGCCACAGTGAACATCCTCATAATCAATCTGTGGGCATTCACGCTTCCAACAAGTCCCTTGGGATGTGTTGACCTCTGTGACTAACTTTTCAAGCATCTGGACACCAGACACCAGACAGGCATTCTGCTTCATTGGCTGCACGGAAAGATCCCTGCCCACTTTCAGCACGGGACGGCAAGGGTGGGGTCCTCTGTAATACCCGTGCTTTCCCTGGGAAAGACTTCCTCTCTGGCAAACTAACCAGCCACTGGCTGCTTAAGGGAATTGGCCTCAAGCAGCCATCTTCATAGCAAGCAGTGCTATTTGAGGAGCATCCAGTGAGGCCTGAAGTGCTGGTCACCCTAGGGCTCGAGAGTCTCTGGGGCGGAGCCTGAGGCTTCCTGGCAGCTGCTAAACAGGAATGGGTTGGGGTGGAGTAGGCTACGGAGTCAGTGCACTAAGGAGCTGAGCTCTGTGGCTGCTGGTAGTGGAGACTGCAACATACTGCAATTGCAGTAGGCTGGTGCAGGGGCATGCAGGCTGGTGCAGGGGCGTGCAGGAATGGGGCATCCCAGCCAGTCCTGTTAGTACCAGGCATTCCTGACTCTCAGAATCTCTGGACAAATTTGTTGGAAACAAACTGGAATGAGAACTTGACTGGAGAACCAGGTTTCAGGTGACATTCTCAAACCCTGGGACAAGTGGAGACCCCGGGGAGGTGAATTCTGGAGACTACCCTGGTGTCCTGCTCTTGGGGTCCTTGGCTGGACTCAGAGCAGATTTGGCACAGGCATCAGGTGGAGCTGTCAGGCAGAACCCAGGCTGGTCTCAGCATTTCCAACACGGATGCTCTTTCTCTTTCAGAGGTCAGCGGATGGCTGTCCCCAGCGCCCAGTGCCCTAGCATCTGTCTGTTCTCCCTCCAGAAGGTTCTTGTCTGCCTACTCACACCAAGGTCAGAGCTGAGGACTCCAGCTCCTTATAATCACCCCATTCAGACAATCTTGTTTCCTTATCTTTTTAGATAATTATTCATGTGTCTGTCTATGAATCACTGTGATAGTATGAGAATGAAGGTGTCCTCCAGGGCCAGAAAAGGATGTCAGACCCTAAAGCTGGAGTTGCAGGAAGTTCTGAGCCATCTGATGTAGGTGCTGAGAACTAACTCTGGTCCTCTGGAAGAGCAATAAGTACTCTTTTTTTTTTCATTTTTTTATTAGATATTTTCTTCATTTACATTTCAAATGCTATCCCGAAGGTCTCCTATACCCTCCCTCAACCCTGCTCCCCTACCTACCCACTTCCACTTCTTAGCCCTGGCGTTCCCCTGTACTGAGGCATATAAAGTTTGCAAGACCTAAGGGCCTCTCTTCGCAATGATGGCCGACTAGGCCATCTTCTGCTACATATGCAGCTAGAGACACGAGCTCTTGGGGTAATGGTTAGTTCATATTGTTGTTCCACCTATAGGGTTGCAGATCCTTTCAGCTCCTTGGGTACTTTCTCTAGCTCCTATATTGAGGTCCCTGTGTTCCATCCTATAGATGACTGTGAGCATCCACTTCTGTATTTTCCAGGCACTGGCATAGCCTCACACGAGACAGCTATATCAGGGTCCTGTCAGCAAAATCTTGCTGGCGTGTGCAATAGTGTCTGCGTTTGGTGGCTGATTATGGGATGGATTCCCGGGTAGGGCAGTCTCTGGATGGTCCATCCTTTCGTCTTAGCTCCAAACTTTGTCTCTGTAACTCCTTCCATGGGCATTTTGTTTCCTATTCTAAGGAGGAATGAAGTAGCCATGCGTTGGTCTTCCTTCTTCTTGATTTTCTTGTGTTTTGCAAATTGTATCTTGGGTGTTCTAAGTTTCTGGGCTAATACCCACTTATCAGTGAGTGCATATCAAGTGACTTCTTTTGTGATTGGGCTACCTCACTAAGGATGATATCCTCTAGACCCATCCATTTACCTAAGAAGCAATAAGTACTCTTAACTGCTGAATCATCTCTCTGGCTCCATTAACTAGCTAGATAGCTAGGAAGGAAGGAAGAAAGGAAGGAAGGGAGGGAGGGAGGGAGGGAGGAAGGGAGGGAGGAAGGAAGGAAGGGAGGAAGGAAGGAAGGAAGGAAGGAAGGAAGGAAGGAAGGAAGGAAGGAAGGGAGGAAGGGAGGAAGGAAGGGAGGAAGGGAGGGAGGGGGAAGGGAGGAAGGAAGGGAGGGAGGAAGGAAGGAAGGAAGGAAGGGAGGGAGGGAGGAAGGGAGGAAGGAAGGAAGGGAAGGAGGAAGGAAGGAAGGAAGGAAGGAAGGAAGGAAGGAAGAAAGGGAGGGAGGAAAAGAAAGAAAGAAAGAGAGGAAGGAAGGAAGGAAGAAGGATATAGATACAGATTCACCTTTCTCTGCCTCTCAAATGCTGGGATCAAAGGGGTGTGCCACCGTGCCCAGACATCTTTACCACTTAAATATTTTTGTTGTTGCTTTTTTTGTCTTTTAAAAAACATTTATTTGTTTATTTTTATGTATATGAGTACCCCATCTGCATGTAAACCTACATGCTGGAAGAGGGCATCAGATCACACTATAGATGGTTGTGAGCCACCATGTGGTTGCTGGGATTAAACTCAGGACCTCTGGAAGAGCAGACCACTTCTAACCACTGAGCTGTCTCTCCAGTCCCTCTTGTTGTCTTTTTGAGACAGGGTTTTTCTGTATAGCGCAGGCTGTCTTCAAACTCACAGTGATCCACCTGTCTCTGCCTCCAGAGTGCTGGACTCACAGTGATCCACCTGGTTCTGCCTCCAGAGTTCTGGGATTAAAGGCGTGAACCACTACCACCCAGTTTCACTTAAAAATTTAAATTAATTATTTTAATTAACTATAGAGACAAGGTTTCACTATGTAGCTCTGGCTAAATTGGAACTCACTCTGGAGACCACATTGGCCTTGAATCCTCCTGCTGTGCTGGGATTAAAGGCATGAGCCACTAAACCCGGCATAACATTATCATCATCACCACCATCATCAAGACTTTTAGTAAATAGGACATGCCTACAGTGAAAGATCAAATGATGCAGACCTGCAAGATCTGACTGGCCGTGGTCAGGAATGCTTGCTTCTCCTCCCCTTCCTCTGTCTTGCAGTCTCTCTAGTATGTCACATACACAGCACAAAATATGCCATTTTGGGCCCCCAAGGAGCTGAAGGGGTCTGCAACCCTATAGGTGGAACAACAATATGAACTAACCAGTGCCCCCAGAGCTCGTGTCTCTAGCTGCATATGTAGCAGAAGATGGCCTAGTCGGCCATCAGTGGAAAGAGAGGCCCCTTGGTCTTGCAAACTTTATATGCCTCAGTACAGGGGAACACCAGGGCCAAGAAGTGAGAGTGGGTGGGTAGGGTAGCAGGGCCGGAGGAGGGTATAGGGGACTTTTGGGATAGCATTTGAAATGTAAATGAAGACAATATCAAATAAATAAATAAATAAATTCTGGAAGCAAAAAAAAAAAAAGTGCCATGTTGTCTTGTCTTTTTTTTTTTTTTTTCCCGAGACAGAGTTTCTCTGTGTAGCCCTGGCTGTCCTGGAACTCACTCTGTAGACCAGGCTGGCCTCGAACTCAGAAATCCACCTGCCTCTGCCTCCCAAGTACTGGAATTAAAGGTGTGCACCACCACACCCAGCTTGTCTTGTCTTTTTTTTTTTTTTTTTTTTTTTTTGGCTTTTCGAGACAGGGTTTCTCTGTGTAGCCCTGGCTGTCCTGGAACTCATTTTGTAGACCAGGCTGGCCTCGAACTCAGAAATCCGCCTGCCTCTGCCTCCCGAGTGCTGGGATTAAAGGCGTGCGCCACCACGCCCGGCTGTCTTGTCTTTTTGTAAGCACACAGTGAGCCTGCTCTAGCAGAGTATCACTGCCATCAAGGAGACAATAAACAAACAAACAAACAAACAAATAAAATAAAAAAGGATTCAAAGACAAAACCAAGACCAATTCCACCAGGGTCCAACCTGTCAAATCCCACTAGGGCCCTGGGCAATGAGCTGCTTAGTGGGGCACGGGTGCCACCTATGTAGCCACATCACCGGAAACTCTCATCCCAACATGGATATAATGTCCCCATAACTGCATAGGTAGGACAATCCCCCCTTCGATTAACCTGCCACAATCTACATTCCCTAGCCGCCACCGTAATCACCACCACTAGGCCACATGCAGTTAGGGCTGAGAGATAGGAGGTGCAGGAGGGAGTAGTTGAAGGATCAGGTGCAAGTCCAGGGAGTCTCTAGGCCTGACTCCAGGGATGACTTGCAAGTGGTCACATAGCTGCTCTGTTGAAAATGAGGACTGTCCGGCTTGAAGGAAATGCTGTAACAGATAGCTACCACCCACAGATTCCTCTCATCCTCCCAGCCCGACAGTCTG